>NC_091081.1:63234090-63537121 GCF_032405125.1 Capricornis sumatraensis | reverse complement strand
GGAAGAAATCAATCTGAATCATTTTTATGGAGGGGAGAACTACTATCTCCTACCCCCCAGATATTTACATATGGCATTTCTCTTTTTAAAATGCTTAACAATAATTTAACAATGGCTTTTGTCAATGAAATGATTCAATAATAATGCTTGATAGTAAACTCAGGGTTTCTGAGGATACAAAACAAAATCAAACTGAGTAATCTGCCCTGGGCATAGGGATGGGGAGGGGCTAGACATTAAGTTGATGATACATTTCATGCTAAGCTTTTGGCATTCTAAATTTATTTTCTTTCCACTGTCTTTAAGTCTTTCTAATTCTGAGATGGCCTGTGATGTGTTTCCAGTGATGGGTCATGCTAAGCACTATACACATCTTCTCCAAGTAATGCTAGTGTCCCCTGGGAGGACATGCAGACTCACCATTCCTAGGGACCACTCCCCTGTAATAGCTTTTTTAAATTAACCATTCTTACGTAGTAAAACTTATGTTTCCCTCTACTAGACTTCAAACATACTTCAAATATTAGCATCCTGAGAATCATGTTTTTCTGGGGCACAAGAACATCTCCAGGGACCTACTGAGTAATAGAAAGGAAATTAACAGGAAACACTAATTTTCTATCTAATTTGGGATCTTGCCCCCGGATGGGGTGAGTCCAGATGGTCAGTGACAAGCAGGACCAGAAGGCTGATTAACCACATCATACGCAGGATACAGGCACAAACCTTCCAGTTTTATCCAGACCTCTGCAACTATACCTGTCACCTTACCTGTCGCTCTAACAGGAGAGCAAGATGAGTCTTTTTACTTAAAACCTAAAATTCTCCTACTTAAAAATTTCAAAGTGTAGTTAAATAAACTAATAGAATTGAAATCACTTTGAGAATACAAAGTTTCATTTTTAATGCTTCATCTTAAAACATTACTGTTATAGTATTTCCCATCACATTGCCACCTAGCAAGGATGGAACGTGACTGTGTACTAATATAAGGACTCTCAACATTTTAGGTTTGTTTCCATTAAAAATACTTGTTTCTCTTAATGCTTTCTACTTACAGACTTGAATTTCTTTTAAACTAATATTTCTACAGCATCATATTCAAAACCCTAGTATAAACAAAATAGTTTTTAACAAAGAGAAAGCTAATGTAATAAAATTATCTCAAGTTTAAACAATTTTTTAATAGAAACTTTAGGCTTTAGATAGAGCAAACAAAAAAATCAGTTTTTTTCCCCCAGATTAGTGCTTTATTTTTTTAAACACTGGCTGCCAGATCACATGTTAATAATTTGGACTGGACTCAGTAAGGAGGACCAGGGCATTTGTTCTGGCTCTTTCATCGATAAGGTCATTAACTTTAGATTTCAATTTCACCTCTCTGGCTTCATCTTCCCCACTTGTTTTTCTAAGGAATAAAAGAATTTGACCAGATAATCTGTAATGTTCACTCAACTCCATAATTTTCTAAAGATTAGAAAAAAATTGAAGTTAAAAATCAGAAATAAAGTTACACATGAACTCTTCATTTCTATAAAATTAATTTCTGAGATATTCTGGATTGCCGCTGGAGATATCCTATTCTAAAATAATAACAAGTGTTCATTCAGAATACTTTTGGCAGATTTTAAAAAATTTTAATCTCAATTATTAGAGACAGACTTAAAAAAAAAAACACCAGTTTTGAAGAGGAATCAACTCCTCATTAACATTCCCAGAAGATAATATATACAAGAAGCTGATTACATTTACATTTTTTCCCAGGAATGCTCATTTTAAACAATCTGCTCAAGTTAAGAGCAAAAAGCTCAAGTGGGCTCTGATGACAGAGAGAAGATAAATTCAGCTTCTTCACTGCCACAGTCTTTTATTTCACAAAGAGAAACACATACCCCAAGTCTCTAGGTACGTAATTAACTGCCAGTAGTTTTTCTTAATTTTGAATTTACTTCAGTGTTTGTTAATACATCACAATATTTTTATATAAAATTGTTCAACCTGCGATGTTTAGAACACGATTTTAAAAGAAAAGTGAGTTTTAAAATAATGACTAAAACAAAGACCGAAACCACAAGGAAAAAATCTCTCTTTAAACTTTGGAGGGAAACAGGCAAAAACATATTTAAAGAGTTTAATTTATATAAATAAAAGTTCCAGTGAACCAAGCCAGCCCTTCCTAATGTTTCAGTAGGAAGCAGCCCTGGCGGGGGAGGGAAAAGCACAGAAGATGTGGGACACTCATCATGCGATTACACAGAGTCACTGGCAAGACCGGGATGAACGTGTGGGTACCGAGAGGCTCACCGTGTTCTCCTGCCTTTGTCGTAACTGTAAAGTCAAGTCACTCAGCATTTGACTGAGAGTTGCCCGCACAGCAGTGTTTATACTACGCTGGTGACAGCTACATATGTATGTTTCAATGCACACCTGGTAAAGAAATAAGACAGCAACATACACACTCTGTAGATATCAGTTCATTACCAACATGCTTTGGAAGTAATTGGAGGAGATGTTAAATCCCTCTTAAATAGAAAGTCAGCCTGATTTAGGACTAGTTATCAATGAGTACTATTAAATATTTTAAGTCCCTGGGAATTTGTTTTTAATCATAGAGGAAAAGTAATCTTTCCCTAAAGACAATCACTCTTCGAAGCTTACTATTCTGAGCATCACAGAAGAATGCAAACGAGTGATTTTTAGATTAAAAAAACAGTTCTATCCGAAACAAACTCAGGTGGCTGGAAATTAATCAGGAAAAGTTCTCTCCATGGCAAAATAGGAACAGAATTTATTAACTCCTGAGTTGGGGAAAAGGGTTAATGAATCCCTTTCTCCTCTATAAACAAGTTTGACCTTGGATTAACTCTCTGTGTTCTTTTGGAAACCTGATAAAGGTGGGACACGTCAGCTGTGTCACTAGGCAGTATGACTTAGGGTAAAAATGTCCCCCCCCGATTACTAAGCTGCATCTGAATTTAGAAAACTGTGAACAAACTATAAAAACCTGGTGAGAAGTTTCCTTGGGTAGCTCTTGTCACTGATTATGTATACCCACTGAGGGAACTCTGCCAGCTCAACTCTTGGAGTTGCTACAGAATATTGGTTCCTACACAGTTGAAACCTGGGGCTCCAAACCCCAAGGTGACTCTGCACCCACAGAGATGGCTCTTATCTTTTTGCTCCTGAGCTGACATTTGAGAGCCAGAGACTGGCCTCTGGATTGCAGCAAGGACTCCCGTGACAGATAAAGGCCTGCGGTGCCCTGTTTCTATTCCCTGTCCTAGATTCTGCCGGTTGTGATCTACTGCTGCTGCTGCTAAGTCGCTTCAGTCGTGTCTGACTCTGTGTGACCCCATAGACGGCAGCCCAACAGGCTCCCCCGTCCCTGGGATTCTCCAGGCAAGAACACTGGAGTGGGTTGCCATTTCCTTCTCCAATGCATGAAAGTGAAAAGTGAAAGTGAAGTTGCTCAGTCGTGTCCGACTCCTAGCGACCTCATGGACTGCAGCCTACCAGGCTCCTCCGTCCATGGGATTTTCCAGGCAAGAGTACTGGAGTGGGGTGCCATTGCCTTCTCCGTGTGATCTACTAGGGTCTTGCAAGTCTGAATGTCTAGTTGAACATTAGACAACTCCCTGAAGGCTGCAGCATGCAGAAGTCCCAATTTGAGGGGGAAAAATTCCTCATTTGATGGTAACAATGTTAAATGGCATGGCTTTTCAGATTTTATTGGCTCTAATTCTTTTAGAAGCTATAGGAATGGACAATAAATGCATGCTTTAAAATTTTTCCCACTTTTTCCTCTCCATAACGTATGTCATCCCTTTCATTTCCCAAGCATATTTAGTCCCACAAAAAGGAAAATAGGGGGACTTCCCTGGTAGCTCAGTGCTAAAGAATCTGCCTGGCAATGCAGGAGACACGGGTTTAATTCCTGATCTGAGAAGATCCCACATGCTGCAGAGCAGCTAAGCCTGAACACCCAAACTATTAAGCCTGTGCTCTAGAGCCTGGGAACTGCAACTAGCGAAGCTGGAGCACCCGAGAGCCCAGGCTCCACAACAAGAGAAACCACTGCAATGAGAAGCCTGTGCACCACAACTAGAGAAAAGCCTGAGCAGCAACAAAGACCCAGCACAGCCAAAAACCAAGTTAAAAAAGGAAAAAAAAAGGGGAGGATTTAATATACCTTGATTATTTTTCTAGGAGTAACTTCAAGACTACAATGAAAATAATAGGGTTCTCACCCAAACTCAGACTGAAGTTGCTCGGTTGTGTCCGACTCTTGGCAACCCCATGGACTGTAGCCTACCAGGCTCCTCTGTCCATGGGATTCTCCAGGCAAGAATACTGGAGTGGGTTGCCATTTCCTTCTCCAGGGATGGCAAGTTTAATTTGATGACTGATAACTGAGATGGGAGAGAAACTCAATGCGAACCTTTGCTGCTCCTATTGCCTAAGCTAGACCTTTCTGTTAGGCCTCATTATTAAAAATCTTTTTGTTAAATTAACTAGGTAAAAGTAAGTATTTCCTAGCAGTTTAATTTACCTCCTATTGAATGCTTAATATTCCAAATGAGCCATGAAAACTCAAAAATGATTTTGGAAGTTGGCTTAGATTAATGTAAGTTAAAAAATAAGAGCAAATTCCAAAATATATTTGTCAAATTACCATTTTAGGGTATATCAGTTTTAAACTCATTTTCTCAAACAATCGTGGATTATAATATACCTGAAAGTAAAATTTATACGTACTTAGAAAAAAAGTGTTTTAATCTTGAAAGACTTTTACTTTTGCATGTGATGAAATAGTTTAAAAATTGTGAAAATACATCTGAGTGTGCTATTTCACTATGATGAAACCAAATTCTCCACAGTGTAATTAGGCACACTCATATTATTTATACCTTAAGATCTAACAGTTTTCTTAAATCTTATACTCTCCCAAGAAATCAACTGTTGATCTTTAAGCTCTCTAAACTCTGACATTATAAATTTCAGGGGGAATTTTAAGCTTAGAAGCATTAAAGATGAGATTAACTATCTGGAGAGCTGAACTACACACTTAATATAAACATGATTTTCCTGAATATGGAAAGCCATTTATAGCCTTCTTTAAAAAACTCTATCAGTCAGTCCCTTTAGACCCAAGAAAGAACGCATGCATGAAGAATTGGATCTGAAGAAATACAAACAGTGCTGTCAACAGCTGAACTTCATAAATAATCAATATATTTCTAAGAGTTTTTAATGTTACCATCATTTTTAATGCTTAGCTGTTATTATTACACATACAAAATGGGACATGACTTATTGCAAGAGGCATTTTATAAAGGGAAAGGTAGGCATGTTTAGTTTGCTTTGAAAAAAGATTAATCTAAGGAGCTCATTCTACTAAAGCTGTGAATATAAATACTGTCTATGACAAAGGGTGTCCTTTTAAACATAAAAATGATCGTGTAACTGATAATATCACTTTCTTCAGGTACTCAGAAAGAGATGCTTTATCAGCTATCCTGACATCCTCCAAAGAAGTTTCTTAAACTTGTTGTATTAATAATACATTGGTAAATCAGTAAGGTCTGCAGAACTAGGGTTTCCATAATAAACCTGACCATTGTAATTCAAGGCGAGTGATTTTTCACTTTGTGAATGTCTTTCTTCCTCTACCTTAGGACAGTGCTAAGATGAGAACACTGAATCAGAGAAGCTCAGAGAATACCATGTCCAAAATCAGGCCGAGTTTCTGGGAAGAAACTCATCAATTTCTTTTCGTATCTCCAATATCAGTTTTATTTCCCCATGCCCTTTGCTTTTGTGGTGCAGAACTGACACTTCAGAAGCCTCAGTTCTGCACCTTGACCAGAGGCTCAAAGGGCAAGTCAAATACCTTGTGAAAAGCCACAGGCCCTGGATCGCCAGGGAAGGCACAAAGACACAGGGCAGTGAGGAGTGTCGTAAGGGACATTTTGATCATTTCATGCATTTGTGGACATCCAGCTTTATGGCATGTGAAACACAACTAAGGGCAAAAACATACATCATTAATGATGCAAAACAGACCCCAAAGCAGAAGGAAAAAGAACAAGAAAACACAAGTCTGCAAGCCATACATAAGCAATGCAAATTTTAGATTATCAAGTCAGTAGACTGATAAATAACAGTACTGTTACAACCACGGTGGAATCACTATTATTAAATATGAAGCAGCATAGTGGAATGTAGCAGATAGTCAATACACATTAAGCAAAGGGATAATACATGTTAAAGAAGCTGCCACAGGAGGTTTGCTTAGCTTTACAAAGTGCATATGACCTTCACTTTATTGTGCTTTTACCTTCTCTTTCCTATCTGAATGGGGTTAGCGGCACAGCTTTGTTAAAATAGTGCATGGTACTGACTGTTAGTCAAGAGCAGGCTAGTATGTTTCTGATTGGAAAATTCTTATGGAGATGACAGTTTATGGTAATTAAGAAATAGGATCAGAGATTAAGTAAGCTACAAAAAAGCACAGTGTCTCTTAATGTGAATGTTTGTTGATCACAGCAGGATCAATAGAAATTTTGATTATTACTATAAGTCTAAACTCTACATTGCATCATGGTAACAGCTCAGTAGCTCTGCTGTTTCCAGGTAAACAGCAGCAACAGGTGGGTATGTGACAGGAGGCACCTCATCAAATGCAAACACACAGGCATACACACGTACATACACACAGACAGAGCAAACTGAAGTTGCTTTATTATTATTATTAAGAAATAGCTATGTAAGTGAATCTAGTCTCATGCTTGGGTAGGGAAATTTGCTGGTTTTCCTTTCGGATCTCAACTTACAAGGAAATTCTTAAAGTGCCCAGGGATATACAAAAACCTGACTATGACTTTGTTCTTCCTCCTTCACGTTCTTCTTGGCTTCAGCTGGCATATTAAAATAGCTTAGGACACCTTAACCCATCAATTCCTGTACCTTTTCACGCAGAGCCTTCTGCTTCATCTACAGAAGGTCTACTAAGCTCTAGCCTCTGTCCAATGAACCAACCCAAAATGAAGCAGAGGGGACCCCTGCATTGCTCCATGCGTCTTCCAACTCCAGATAAGGTGTTCAAGAGCCACGCAAGTCAGAGGTTAAAGGAAAGTGCTGAATTTCTTGCAAAGGACTAGTTTGCTCAAAGCCCATCTCTGGCAGGAAGTAACCAAAGAATAGACACCCCACAGGAGTTAAACCAGAGTCAGCAAAGAGACTGGCCCGTGAGGAAGCAAGGAGTTTCTGGAAGGAAAAGTGGAGAAGCTCCTTAGAATGGGGTATCCTCACTCCAGTAGCCTCAGCTGGTTTAAAGCAATGGGCCAGCTCCCTTGGCTGATTTTTTTTGCCAGGAGGTGGGGCTACCCCTCCCAGTCCTAAAGGGAACATGACAAATAAGATGCTGTGGAGAATCCCAGGGACAGGGGAGCCTGGTGGGCTGCCGTCTATGGGGTCGCACAGAGTTGGACATGACTGAAGCGACTTAGCAGCAGCAGCAGCAGCAAGATAAAAAGTACACAGATGACCTGGTCCATTTTCCTAGATTGTATCTGGAGACCTTCAGCTCCTTCACTGTAAAATATCTTATTTGAGGTATGGCTCAGAAATAATGCTATCACTGTGTAGAGTTAAAAAAAAAAAAAGAATCACTAGAATCATGGAATATTTAATGAGAAGTCAGCCCAGTTAAAACAATTCTTTAGTGATACCTAGAACCATTACATCAGAAGCTGTGGCAGCAGGTCTTGATTTTCTGTATTTTTAAAGTTCCCTGGGGGTAACAAGTGGAACTGTGTTAAGCTTCTATCCTCTGATGGTAATCAAATGTTCAGAAAAGATAAACTGAGTATTAATGTGTAAAGATACCCAAACAAGTGGCATGTGCCTAATGATCATTTTAATCTACCATCACAAAAAAAGTAAAATGCATCAGTACTTCTGCTTCACATGTAAAACCACCATACAGCCATTCTCTAAATGGCTAAAGTGGATAAGAATCCCAAGAATTTCAGTTGGTTGCTACATTAATATGGCAATATTTCACTAACATTTTCTAAGACTGAGGGTATCTAGGAGGCAATATAGCATAGTGATTAATGGCACATATTCAAAGCCTGGATTTGAATATCTAAAATTTTTTCAACATTGGTTTTTATTTATGAACAAATCAACATAAAATAAGTCCAGATGGCAGTGGGAGGAGCTGTGCTGCTGACCTGCTTACAAAGGAAGCATGTGGACAGTGAAATGGGTGCAATCAGACTTCAGCCTGGAGATCCCTTCCTTTCATCCACCTTAGGGTCTTTCTGACCTAAAGTTACTGGGCAAGCAAATTAACTTCCCTTTCTTTGGGATTCTTTATATAGTTGGGTTATGGTAAAGATCAAAAGAGGATGGATGTGTGGGAAATACTACTTATTGACATGCCCTAGGAACGCAACCATCAGTAGTTACCATTATTAACCACTGTTTTGGAACTAAGGGATGGAGGTTGGATGGAATGAAAACAGGAAATTCCTGAAAGTAAAATCTTAAAGAGAAAAAAAGAAGTCTTTGAGAAAGACTCTGCTTGAGCTTGATAACATGCTATAGGATCGAAAACTAGAAGTTTTCCATGACTAAGATCAAACCAGCAAATAAATATTTACAAATGAGGCTTTCTCATGTAGAAAAATCCCACAGAGCTGCCTCTACCAGGCATGAAAATATGCTCCAAATCTTACCAATGAAACAATAATATCATTAACCATCTTCAATTCAGCTTCACAGAGCTTCAGGCTATGGCACCACCTCTTCCTTTAACCCTAAGGCCTTGGTGATTTTTACTCTGACAGTTTTTCCTATATTAAGGTAACTACCCTCTAGTCAAGGCTATGGTTTTTCCAGTGGTCACGTATGGATGTGAGAGTTGGACTGTGAAGAAAGCTGAGTGCTGAAGAATTGATGCTTTTGAACCATGGTGTTAGAGAAGACTCTTGAGAGTCCCTTGGACTGCAAGGAGATCCAACCAGTCCATTATAAAGGAGATCAGTCTTGGGTGTTCTTTGGAAGGACTGATGCTAAAGCTGAAACTCCAGTACTTTGGCCAGCTCATGTGAAGAGTTGACTCACTGGAAAGGACTCTGATGCTGGAAGGGGTTGGGGGCAGGAGGAAAAGGGGACGACCGAGGATGAGATGGCTGGATGGTATCACCAACTCGATGGACGTGAGTTTGAGTGAACTCTGGGAGTTGGTGATAGACAGGGAGGCCTGGCGTGCTGCGACTCATAGGGTCGCAAAGAGTCGGACACGACTGAGCGACTGAACTGAACCAGACCCTCAGAACACTCAACATGTCTGCTAACTTGAACGTAATAGTAAGAGAAATACTAAGGGTCTCGCTTTCAACCAATAAAAGAATTTTGTATCCATATGGAGTTTCAGTAATGATCATTCATGAAATTAAACAGAAAACATGTTGGCTGATTCATAGCTGTCCGATTCTAAATTCATTTCATATTTCTTATTCTCCTGCATCACAGAAGACCCTATTCTGAAAAACTGTCATCACTGCCATTTAATTAAGCAAGTTAAAGTTAGACACACAAATGAAGGCTGCCTTCTTATTTACATTTTCAGCGCTTAATGATCCTTTTATAGTTTCAGCAGTACCTTAGGAAAACAACATCATTTTTCATACTTAAGTACACATTTCATTTCCTGATCAACAGGTTCCAGGGTAAGCACTGTTCTTCAGTAAATAGTCAATGCAGACCAGAGTAAGAAAGAAGAAGGTGTGAATTCTTTCCCCAACATTTCCACAGGTGATTTAAATGATTTATTTTAAGGTGTTTTTATAAATTGTTTCCCTAGCTATATCTAAAGTGACAATAGGAGAAAAGATTTTTTAAGTGAAAGACTTTTTTTTTATGAGAAATTAAACTACAATCAAGAAAGCTTCCAAGAGCTAAGTGGTAGTTTTAGGTTGAAATGTCCTGCTTTAAAAATAGAGTTGCAGATTTTTCAAAGGCTAAATTAGCAGGGGGAAAGCATGTGAGAATCTGCAAAATCACTGGGTCTCACTATGTCTACAGAATACCATTATTTTTGTGGCAGTCTCCTTTGTAGTTCATTCTTCTTGTTGATGAAAAATTATTTCTTAAGCAATTTCCATGGTGAAAAACCAAAGGGCTGTAAGCTATTTTGCCAATTTCAGGAAATATACAATGAAGGCAAATTAAGAAAAATGCTTATTCCTATCAGGCGTATCTGAAGTAAACAATGATTTCAAATAATTCTACTACTATCCTTCCTTAAATTACACAAGCATCATTCATTTAATAATCTACTCTCTGTAACTACTGATCCATAAACTTGAGAAATGGAATACTTCCTGCCATATCACTAACCAAGGATGTCACAGTGACTGGCAACTGCAGCCACCACGGGTGATGACCTGGTGAACCCTGGGGTATTCTCTTGAATACCTGCCATTCAGCAGCCATCAAACTGCAGTCACTCCTCATGGTGAGCCCTAAAGAAACTCAGGATGTGGAAACACAGGATACTGGCCCCAGATAGGTGAGGCACCTATCAATCGAATGAATTCAGTGAGCCCAGACTCTAGCATCTTCCCATACCTAGAAAAGCGCTAAATTCCTTAACTTGACATATCTGGTTTCTTTAAATTAACAGTAATCTTTTGCTGTCCCCAACTATCTGCCCTTTGTTACAAAACTCCTATATATCTTAGCCCCTCCCCTCACCTCCTCGGAACAATTTCCCAGAGATATCTGAGTCTCTGTGTCCCAGGCTACAGTCCTCATTTTGCCCCAAATAATACTTAACTCCCAACTCTCACATTGTGCAATTTTTTTCAACAAACTTATATTTATAAGTTGTTCTTAGGCTTTTCATATAAATAGATCTACTCCATACTTGTCTTATGCCAGATTATATAAATATGGATTGGGGTAGGAGGCATATTTTTACAAGTTAACAGTGGGCCTTATTGGCAAAAACATACCCTCAGAAGGAACAGTGGCAGATTAAATCATTAAAAGCATTTAACAAATATGGTTGATATAGATCAAGCAATGACAAACGGGAAGGAGAAAATGTGGGCAGGGTTTAGCAGAACATGAAGAAAGACAAGGGAAATTAGAAGAATCAAAATCCTGCACTTACAAGGTGGCCACCATTAAGAGGATGTTATAGCTGGTGGCAGTCCCTACTTCGTGGGGGTGGCTCGATTCGCCATG
The DNA here is from genome assembly GCF_032405125.1 of Capricornis sumatraensis. Classification (NCBI taxonomy): domain Eukaryota; kingdom Metazoa; phylum Chordata; class Mammalia; order Artiodactyla; family Bovidae; genus Capricornis; species Capricornis sumatraensis. The sequence goes on along the minus strand of NC_091081.1, from coordinate 63,525,859 downwards.
GCAGAGAGGCATGACAGCTCTCACCAAAGTCTCAGCAGAACGCTATCTTTAGATCTCATTTTAATGAGATTATACCATTATTCACTTATGGCAATGCTTCTCAAAGTTTAATACCCTTATGAATCACATGGGATATCTTATTACAAGGCAGATTCTTATTCAGAGGTCTGGGTTGGGGTTCAAGGATCTGCATTTCTAATAAGCTCCCAGGCATCTGCCAAGTGGATCACACTTGAGGTTGTAGAGCCTCACAACTCCTTTCAATATGGTTTTACACCACAGCTTGTTGGAGAGAACAGTAACTATCAGAGCAATGATTCTCAACTTGACTTTTACAGTAAAATCAGCCAGTAAAAGGGAAAAAAGTGCAGGTGTTAGTCACTCAGTCGTTTCCCACTCTTTGCAACCCCATGGACTGTAGCCTGCCAGGCTCCTCTGTCCATGGGATTCTCCATGCAAGAACAGTGGAGTGGGTTGCCATTTCCTTCCCAGGGATCAACCAGGGGATTCACAAAATTTGTACACCCAGGTCCCTTCAAGATCAAAACACTCAGAATTCCTAAGATGACCCTAGGCATCTTGTTTTCACTAATACTTCCCAGGTGATTCAAATATGTAGGCTTTGAGAAAAACCACCAACATAAAAGTAGGGCCTTCAATGTTATGTAACTGTAAGTAGCCCATACATAAGAGAATCATTTTGGGAGGGTAAAGAGAAGTCAAAATTTAGTCAAGTAACTACTGAAAATAGCCAGCCTTGTTTAGGAACCTATGCAACCTTGTGGAAGCCTGTCTTTTGTTCTGATCTTCAGTCGTTGTTTGTAGTGAACTGAGGCACAGTATTCCCTTCATAAAAAGATCTATTTTAAAGATAAAAGGCAAGATCAATGCTGTGTCTGCAGAGTGCTCACCCAGGGAGTGGTCTGGATGAAGGGAGGGGCAGCCCCTGGGAGGATTACCACCAACTTCCATGAGGTAAATGTTAAGGGTCCCTGTAAGTAGCTCTTCCATGACCAGACTATGAAACACGTTCTATAGGATGTAGAGACTGAAAGCTCAGGCACGCCAACCAGTCTTGCTTCCCGGTTCTTTCACTTCCTAGGTGTGTGGCTTGGAAAGTTAGTGGATCTCTCTCTGTACCAGCTGCCTTATCCGTAAAACATGGATAATCAATAGCTCCTGCTTCACAGTACTGTTGTACAGTTTATATGATTTAATACAGGGAAAATTCTTAGAATGGTGCCTCGCAGAGAGTAAGCACTGCTGCTGCTGAGTCGCTTCAGTCGTGTCCGACTCTGTGCGACCCCACAGATGGCAGCCCACCAGGCTCCCCCGTCCCTGGGATTCTCCAGGCAAGAATACTGGAGTGGGTTGCCATTTCCTTCTCCAATGCATGAAAGTGAAAAGTGAAAGTGAAGTTGCTCAGTCGTGTCCGACTCCTAGCGACCCCATGGGCTGCAGCCTACCAGGCTCCTCCGTCCATGGGATTTTCCAGGCGAAAGTACTGGAGTGGGGTGCCATCGCCTTCCCTGAGAGTGAGCACTAAATACGTATTAAAAGCAGCCATGTAACACTTTGAGTATAGGCACTTGTCTCTTTTTTATATTATTTATTTATTTTTGGCTGTGCTGGGTCTTCACTGCTGTGCGGGCTTTCTCTAGCTATGACAAGCGGGGCTTACTCCACAGTGGCAGTGCATGGCATTTCTCGTTGCAGTGGCTTCTTCTCTTGTTGCAGAGCATGGGCGCTAGGACATTCAGGTTCAGTAGTTGTGGCATGTGGGCTCAGTAGTTGCAGCTCCCAGGCTCTAGAGCAGAGGCTCGATAGTTGTGGGCTTAACTGCTCTGTAGCACATGAGATCTTCCTGGACCTGGGATCGAACCCATGTCTCCTGCGTTAGCAGGTGGATTCTTTATCACTGAGCCACCAGGGAAGCCCCCTGTAGTTATCTCTTGTCACTACAAGTGATGTTATGCTTTCAAGCCTCCTCAGAATGATCAGTTCTGAGAGGGAATGGACACAGCAAGCAGTGAACCCGGAACTCTCAGCTAATACCTGATGGAAGTACACTGAGTTGCAGTGTACAAGCCTGGTGGATAAAAGATCCACTGTTCTCAGCAGGAGAAGTTTCCAGGGTGTTTCCATTACTGGCTTTTGATCGGGGCTCCTGGATTAAGTGAGGCCCCAGCACTGGCACCTGCCTGCTCGTGGTGCTCCTGGATGACTGCCTCTCTTGGCAGACTGGCGTGTAGACATCCTCCCCCAGGGACTGGCCAGCTGCAAGAGCTGGATTCTTACTCCCCTGAACTTGGTGTCCATGCCAGGTCCAGGCTAGCACAGAGGAGCTATTCCGCACACTGCCATTTATCAAAAGCACTTTGAAGTGGTGATGATTATGGTCCTTACAAAGCAGTCTCCATCCCCCTGCTGATGCTGGACAATCTGCCCCTGTGTCCAGTCACCAGAGAGGAGTTGAGCATCGAAGTTAGGCTTGGGGGAACCTGCAGTCTCGGCTGTTAAGGTCCAGCATAGGCAGGGAGGTGGTAGGACCTTCTGGTGGGTCTGTACGAGAGGCACAGCCTAAAAACATCCTCTGGAACCCTGCACACTGTCAAGGGAGGACCCCCACTATCAAATACTGGATGAAAAGTTTCCTTTTATGATCCTTACCAAGTCCTTCCTTCAGAGGAATACAGTCCCAAGCCCCCATCCTGAACTAGAAGTCAGAGCTAGCACTGGAAGTGAGGCATTTTTCTGCAAAGGTCTGACCCCTGCTTTGGGACCATCAAGCTGATGTTCTGCTGGGAACTCTTCAAACTGGGGGATCTCAGTGGGCTGCAGGTAGGACAAGAAGGTGGGGGAAGTCAGCTTGCTACTGTGGTCTCAGGAAGCTAGCCCCATCGATAACCCATCCCTTTAGGGTCCTGGCCTGATCACCATTATTTAGCGGAAGCCTGGATGTCGTCAATTTGCTGTTCCAGAAAAGCAGGAGCTAACCTTGACCTGGCATTTACTACATGGCCGCCTGCACTGAAAGCTTTTTACATGGGTTCTATTTTTCTTGTCTAACTGGCACAACCACACAATGTGAGATAGCGAGACAGGTGCTGTTAGCATTGCTTTTACACACAGAACAAACACAAACCCAGGGAGGTATCCAAGGCAACCCTGCTGGGAGGTAGGAGAGCCAGGATTTATATCCAAACATAGTGAGTCTCCGGAGCCCACGCTCTCACCACCACGCTCAATGCCTTTATTTGTATATTGCTCTTGGGTTGAGATTTTTTTTTAAATTATTTTTTCTTTACAGGTTCTTATAGAGACCAGTGTGTGTGTGTGTGTGTGAGAGAGACCACTGTGTTTTGATGTGTCATTCTATCTAGAAAGGCCTGCTGAGTCTCTACTTTGGCTTCCAGATCCCCACTGAGAACACCCTTGACTTGGGTGGCCCATAGCAGTGTGAGTCTGCTGTTCAGGAATTGTTGGGCTGGCCAAAACATTAATTTGGTCAGTGAATCTGTTGTTTAATAAAGTTCTTGCTGCAAATGAAAACTGTGTCCTTTATTTTTACATAAACCCCAATGAACTTTTTGACCACGACTAGATACATAACACATCTTTTCAGATTCTCATTCAAAAACCCTGTGAGTATGATAAAGGCACCCGCCCTCTCAAAGGGAGCTTGGGAACCCCTGGTGGCCTGCGCAGTCCTGAGGGTCCTACAACAGCCTGTCTTTCTTCCCTACCTCCCTCCTCGGCAGGTGATGGGCTGGGCAGTGAGTGATATGCTGCATCTCCTGTCTTGTCCTTCATACAGCAAAGAACCAACAAGCATCCTACATGCCAATTCTGTTTCTTGCTCTGATCAAACACTACATTTGTCATTTTAAAAGCAAACCAGTGTGGGGTATCTAAAATAGTTACACCCCTAGAAACAGAGAATAGAATGGTGACTGCTGGGGGGCCAAGGGGAAAGGGAGATGGAGAGTTACTGTTCAACGTGTATAAAGTTTCAGTTATGCAAGATGAGCACGTTCTAGAGTTCTGCTATACAACACTGCACTATGGTCAATGTTCCTGAGTTGTACACTTCAAAGTGTGTTAAGATCTCATGTTAAAGGTTCTTATCACAGCTAGTTTTTTTTTAAAAAACCCAAACCTACAAATGATAAGATCACTCACTGGTATCTCTTAAAATTCAACTAAAAATACTGACAGCTATTCTATTTATTTAGTTATATAGAGTGAAACATACAAATATGGTAATGAAAAATATTCTTTCTACCTACCTAAATACACATTTGAGAACTGATTCATATTGTAGTGAGGGGTCAGCTGTCTATTTTTCTTTTGACTGACATATAAAATGACCTACCTGCTCAAAAATAATTTTCTCAATTTTCAGTCAATGCCACACAATACCACAAAAGATCAGGCATCAGTCATAAATCCTACTCATGATTTCACTGTGTATGAGGAGGAATATATTAATTAGCTTGACTGTGGCAATTATTTCACAATGTATATGCATATCGAAACATTGAACATTTTGCAGATTATACCTCAATGATGAGAAAAAGAGGAAAAAGAGAAAACATGTACAAAGTGCTAAGCATCTACCTGGAATACTCAGTAAATGGTAATCATTACTGTTTAAAAAAATACCATGACTGCTGACAGCTAGGTTTTCTTTTTTGCATAATTTCAGAGTTCAGAATATCATTGGCTCATTGAGGTCTGCATGTGTACTCTTGTCAGAACACACAAATCCTGAAGATATCCTTTCCAAGAGGTGGAAGGAAATTTATTTTAAGTATATTAAAGTATGGCTTTGGAATGATGCCGTGTCCAAAAGCCAAAGTCATACGCCAGACATTCAGGAAGCCAAGCTTTCTGTTGGACATACTCTTGGGAGTGCTGAAGGTACACATTACTCTAGGCTGCAATACAGATGGAAAAGAGAAGGTTTTCCAACGATTGTTATAAAATGCGTTCATCAGAGTTTAGGAGACAGGGATGCAACTGAATCAATAAACATCGTCCCTAAATCTCATACTTGGTTTTTTAAAACCTATTTTTTTAAAAGATCAAATCCTCTTCAATTAATCTTAGGAAAAATAGTGAGTGTAATACGTAGGTATAGCAGTGCCAGGAGAACCAGTACTGTTATTTCCATGGTTAAAGCCTCAGGTCAAGCAAACCAGAGCATGCAGAGCACTGACAGAGTGGCCCACAGAGCCTGCTTCCCACAGATCAACTCCTTAGTGAAAATTCCCCACAGTAATGATCAGAGAAGGGCTCACCCCACTGCTGCAGCTCAGCTCCACCCCGGCATTTTTCCCAGGTGGGGGTAAAGCAGCTGTGAGCAGACAGCACAAACAAGCAACGCTTGAGGGTCGAGGGGAGCGAGTACTTACCTCTGCGATCTTCAGCACTGCACTCCCATTCAGGTCAAAGGTTGGAGTGTAGGTTATGCAGAGTAAAACCTTTAACAGCCACGAAGTAGGGAAGGAAGAAAAAGATAAGGGGTTAGAATTCTAGAAATAAATTTCCATTTCGCATGCCACTTATGCAGTCTTGTTTTATGACTTTTTTGCTCTTTGCTTTATTTCATGTTTGTTTCTATTCCACTCACTGCTCTCTAATTAGTGGTCACACATTGCCCAATAAAATAGAGACTAATAAAGTAAAGGCTGAAAACTTCTCCCCAAGGAAAGAACCATTCTAAGACTGGCCAGAGATGGCTTTCCTCAACAACTCCAGGAGGTCTGTCTAGTAATAAAGAAAATCAGGCTCAGTGCTAGGTCCTGAACATGAATTACCTAAATTGATTTTTTAGTGTCATTACTACTGGCCTCATTTTACCAGTAAGGAAACTGAAGCTCAAAACCATTAAATAAGCCCAAAGTCACAGAGGTACCAGCTACAGAGCTCAATCTGAACCCAAGTAATCTGACCCTATGCCCTGCCGACTATGTAATACTGTCTCTATATCTTTCTAGACTCAAGTATCACTATATTTTTCTGTTCCTGTCACTTCTCAGATCCACATGGGATTAGACAGTCTTTTATAGGCACTTTCTTCTTTCTTCCTTTACTTCCCTCAGAACACTGCCCGGGGCTTATTTATTAGTCCCAAGTTCCCCCTATTCTCCAAGTTACATAGACAATGAGTTGATGACATTTACAAGATCTTTAAGGGCTATTAAAAATCCCACTTTCTACTTGTAGAGCTATTAGGGAATAGATCAATAGAAGCTCAGGGCATTTTAAGAATTGCTGCTAATTTTAGATAAGAGGCTAGCCTCTCCCCTGTCCATTTGGCTTCTGATGGTGCACATTATCTTGCTGGTGGTCTCAGACGAGAAATTGCTGGTGTCTGCTCCTCTATCCCCAAACCCTACAGCCATGTCTGGTCTGCAGCTCCGTTCATCAGTGGCAGCCTCAGAGGACGTTTCTCATCTGGTTCTCCCTAACTCATGAAAGAGCAACAAAGCCTGGCATATTTGCCTAAATCAGGACATACTGCTCGTCAGCACATCAAAAAGCAAACTGTCCCATGGAACAAAGAACCTCTTAGTTACTAGCCAGGCTGGCCCTAGGAACAGTCACACCTTCAGAGAAAGCAAATAGGTATATAATTAAAGAAGGAAAAAGGGAATTCTTGCCAATTTTAGTCACAAGGTTAGGTAACTTCACTGTGGGTCTGCTCCTCCATCTTTTGCTCCTTAGGGCACCTGATAGCCAAGAGTCAACTCCAGATAAAAAGCATCTGAAAGCCACGCTGGCTGAGAAAGAGGCATTGTGGGAAATACTACCCCATGGCCTCATGGGAAATGGCTTTCTTTTGTGTGATGATGGGGTCAGGGTCTGGCATGCAAGAAGGGATGAAAGCTGAGGACGCCAATGCCACCAGGTCCTAATTTGGCCTGGGGACAGGCCATGTCTTCTAGTGGCTCTGTACTTGATGGTACCTCTGCCTGACACCCTCCTGTCCTCCATTCTTCCCATGCTTGTTCCTCACATGGGTCATCTGTTGGCTTCTTTGCAGTCTCAGCTCAAATGTCACCCCCTCAGGCATGTGGCCCTCCCTGAACAGACACTCTGAAATGGCCTCTCGCACAGCTTCTTGTTTCACCTGCTTCAGAACAAGCACCAGTTTCATAAATTACTGGTTATAATCTTTCCATCAGACTATAACATCCACTGGGCATCTGAAAGGTCCTCAAGGCTTTCTCATATGAGGCTTTCTTACTATGATTTCTTATTGCCATGAATGGCTTCTCTTTCTTGAGATATTTCTTTTTTCTATGCCATGTTTCATGGCGGGTAAGTAGGGGGTATGAGAGAGTGCCTGGTGAAAGTGGTGGTCTGGAGAGGTAAATTGGCCCATCTGGGCTCTTGGCTTTTTAACTATTTACAATGGAATATTACCTAGACATAAAAAGAATGAAATAATGACATTTGCAACATGGAAGGACCTACAGCCCATCATATTGAGTGAAGTGAGTCAGAGAAAAATAAAATTATATGATATCACTTATATGTAGCATCTAAAGAAATGGTACAAATGAATCTATTTACAAAACAGAAGCTGAGTCACAGATGTTGAAAATAAACTTGTGGTTACTGAGGGGAGAGACGGGGAAGGGATCTATTGGGAGACTGGGACTGACATATACACATATATACAGAATAGATAATTAATAAGGACCAACCGAATAGCACAGGAACTCTATTCAATATTCTGTAATGACTTATATGGGAACAGAATCTAAAAAATAGTAGATATGAATGTGTAACTGACTTGCTGCGCTGTACAACAGACATTAACAACACTGTAAATCACTATACTCCAATAAAAAAATTAATTAAGAAACAAAAAATAATATTATTTATAGGACCAACAATCAACTTCCTGCCTTCCATTGTTCTGTGCATTCAGACAAGGTGCACAAGGGTAGATCTGGAAAGAAGTTTTCAAAAATCAACCCAGTTTTCTGTGAGCAGGCGCTGCTTTTTACAACAGTGGCTGGAGGAAGTGGGAGCAGAGTCTATGGTAAGATCTTCAAGAAGTTCACTGAGTTGGCCTATTTGCTAATCAAGCTTAGCAGGTGAACAAGGAGACTGGACTCTCTCTACTACAGGGAAGCCAGCAAGTGTAGAGGGAGGCTCTTTGCAACAGTCTGAAGGAAGCTGAGGACCTCTGCACCCAGCCAAGGCTGATCCTGTTCAAAAGATCTTTGGAAAAAGGCTCTTCACACCTAATGTCTGGCCACTAAAAACCAAAGACTCACTGAATTCTATGCAAAAACTAAAAACAAGAAAAATGATGAAAGCGAAGCACATTAATGAAGCTGGCTCCTTAAGCTCAGGCAGCCTGCTTTGCTGGAAGCAGAGGAGGTTTTAACTCCAGGGCTGATGGTGCCCCTGGCCCCCCGTGACATATAAAGACAAGAGACGTAAAGAGCTCCAGTGTCTAGCAAGGATGGCGCAGCAGACAGAAGTGACTTGTTGAAAATGATCCGTGGAGAAACCCAATGCCTGCAAGCACTAATTCACTGGATTCAAACACAGACCGGGTGTAGGAAATTTAGGGCAACAGCAAATTAATTTAAACTGTCTGCCTTCCATTGCATAATGAAAGGGTAAGTAGCTTAGATTCATATTCTGAGCACGTTGGCCTCAAGGCAAACAGGAGCACCTAAATATTGAGGGCAGTTCCGTTAAAAATACATTCCTCACAGGGTCATTAAAGCATATTGACTACATTATCACGAACAGCAGGAACTTGAGTGATAGGCGGTGTCTTGCAATCGAGCTTGCTGGTACTGCCTCCATAAAGAAGCCAAGAGGATGCAGAAAGCAGGCGGGGGAAACCTTCCACAAAAAGGGAAAGATCCTTACAGAGGGTAATGAAAATCCCAATAATTAAAAAACAATAACTGAATGGCTACTATGTACAAGAAACAATTCTTCAAATAAAAACGTGCATAGAAACAAACCCTGGAGAAAAAAGACGAGACTGGAAAGGAGAATGAGAAGCTGATTTATTGCAAGCCCTGGGCACGAGTGATAAGAATCTGGAGATGTAGCCACATGAGGAACAGAGAGAGAAGTGGATTGATAATGATGACAAGTACAAGATCACAGGTATGCGCCTCTGATCAGGAAAACCCTGGATTAATTCCCTCCCAAGGGCACCTAATCATCAAGATTAAAGTTCTCCCATCAGGCTCATACTGCCTTGTGATTGTGATCATGACAGAGCAGGGGCTGTGAGGTCAGGGTCAAAACATAAGTGTTTTAGTAACATGATTGTGGCATGTAATTTAATATTCAATTGCTGCGACTTTGCCTACGTCCTCTAGCTCTTTATCTTTAAAATTCCCATCCTACCTCCTAAGGATATTTAGAGGAAAAATTAGTTAAATGACTTTTTTTAAAAAAAAGAGTACATTCAATATATGTATCTCCAGGATGTTTTCTCATAGAGATTAATAAACAAGTCTTCATTTGATGGAACTCATGGCAGCCATTTCAATGTAAATTACATACATTTTAAGTGAAAAAAAATTAGATTATCCACATTCAAAATCATAAATCTTTCCTATTATATATCACTGCCCCCATTCCTATGGTCCAAAGCCCTCATCATCTAATCCAGCTCCACTTTCTCTCTCCTTAGTGTTTTCTCTTTCAGGTCCCAAATCAATTCAAGGAATATTCGCCAAGGTTCTAATTGCTGTGGGGTCACAAATACAAAGCAAACACCATTTCTACCATAAAAAAAACCTCACAACCTACTGGGCAAATGAATGCTTGTACAACTATCCTTCATGGCTGACTTAGTAAGTGCTACTGCAACCATGAGGCATATAATAGTTTTGAAGGTTACAAGACATATCAGTTTTGGAGAACAGAATCACAGATGAGATAATGTGAGCAAAGCACTGATGCAGGAGAAAAAAGGGAGGGACAGATGTACCAAGCAAAGGAAATGGTGAGAATAAAGGAATGAGGTGTGAAGGCAGAGGCTGGAGATGATGCTAAAAAGGATAGCAGGAACCTTATTACACATCAACTTAAATGCCCCTTTTAAGTGTTTTGCACATATTATTTTAGGGCTGGTCAGGGCAACAAATCACAACTAAAACTAGATGTACTGAGGGAAACTGGAAATCAGGGTGATAAAGCAGACAATATGACGTAGATGAATTAAAGACAGATCCTAGTCATTCCAATGGCAATGAATTAACTGGAGTGCATTTGTTGAAGGAATGCAGGGAATTCGCAAATAGAAAGCAATGGTCACTCATACATGAAATCTGGGTGCCATCCAATCACTGTTCTGCCCACTGATTCTCTTCTAATTCTAGTCAATCTGGTTGAAATCTCTCGTATTCCCCTATATTTCATAAAGCTTTATATTAGATACCAATAAAGTAACATGCTTTAGAGAAGATAAACCTTGTTCAAAAATCCATCACATAAAACATTACAGATGTGGTCATCCCAGAATGGGTAGATCTGGAGAAGTTTGGATACACCACTTAAAATCTGCATGCCCTCGGCATCTCCGACTAATACAAGCTCCTTAGTAGTGAGGTCTAACTTTCTGATGCCCACCATGTTTACAGCACCATGTAGGGCTCTGGGAGGTGTGGCGAGTTCCAGTCTAAGCTCAATCCCTCCTGTGCATTGTCCACAGGAGTAATCAACCTCACAGAATTTCAGTGGGACTTGCAAATGCGTACACATTACTGTAAAATGTGTTGAGAGTGTGATAAGACAGCTTGGCAGCGCAAAAGGAAATTGTTCTGAGAATCCAAACGTCAGATCCAGGTGGTATGACTGGCAAAATCCAGGTGGTGTGACTGTGACAGCTTGTGCAACCACATAGGTAATGATACTAGAGTTTCAGATGATCTGGTTAGAGCAACGAGAATTTAGGAAGCCCCCATTCAGGATGTCCAGCTATTTGGCAGGACCTTCAGGCAGGGCAGGGAGAAAATCACCTCTACAAACTAAAGGGCATCTCTGATGAGACTTATAGAACATCTGTCACTCCCTGCTCTGAGAAATTTTTTTTTTTTTTTTTTTTTGCATTCAACACAGTAACTGGTAACATGTACCATTTCTGGGTCCAAGAGCTCACTTCTGTTAAAGTTGTATATAAGTCCTCTACAGGACCATTTCCAGGGGACGCAGGAGTAAAGAAATGATTCTTAAAGTTACTGGATAGCAACTGCATGCCACTTCACCTCTACCTTGGGCTGCATTACTTGGGCTGCCATTCTTTTATTACATAAATACTCACTGAGGTGTGATGCATTAATGGTCAGATACAGTATTAGGTATTGGGTGCACAGGAGGAAATTTTAAAAAGATGTCTTGATGATCCCTGAGCTCCATAAAGCTAACATTGGGTTTTGAAGACAGTAACAAAATAAGGGATTACAATAAATTGTGAGGAGTTGTTATGACTGAGAAAATACACTGTATTGTGAAGAGTGTTATCAGGGTCTAACAATATAGTACATTTGTAATGCTATACTCATCCTTAACAGAACTCTAAGTTTAATATGTTGTAATCAACAACCTCAGATATGCAGAAGGTACACCCTTATGGCAGAAAGCGAAGAGAAACTAAAGAGCCTCTTGATGAAGAAGAAAGAGGATAGTGAAAAAGCTGGCTTAAAACTCAACACTCAAAAACTAAGATCATGGCCTCCAGTCCCATCACTTCATGGCAAACAGATGGGAAGCAAATGGAAATAGTGGCAGATTTTATTTTCTTGGGCTCCAAAATCACTGCTGACAGTGACTGCAACCATGAAATTAAAAGACACTTGCTCCTTGGAAGAAAAGCTATGACAAATCTAGACAATGTATTAAAAAGCAGAGACATCACTTTGCTGAGGTCAGAATAGTCAAAGCTATAGTTTTTCCAGTAGTCATGTATGATTGTGAGAGCTGGACCATAAAGAAGGCTGAGCACTGAAGAACTGACGCTTTTGAACTGTTGTGCTGGAGAAGACTCTTGAGAGCCCCTTGGACAGCAAGGAAATCCAACCAATCAATCCTAAAGGAAATCAGTCCTGAATATTCATTGGAAAGACTGATGCTGAAGCTCCAGTACTTTGGCTACCTGATGTGAAGAGCTGACTCATTACAAAGGACTCTGATTGCTGGGAAAGATTGAGGGCGAGAGGAGAAGAAAGCAACAGAGGATGAGATGGTTGGTTGGATAGCATCATTGACTCAATGGACATGAATTTGAGCAAACTCCAGGAGATAGTAAAGGACAGGGAACCCTGGCCATCCTGCAGTCCATGAGGTTGCCAAGAATCGGACATGACTTAGCAACTGAACAACAACGCATATAATTAAGGAATGAAAAACACAGGGAGGAAGACAAGGAGACCATCAAGAAGTGAGTTTATTTGGGAGAGTCAACCTACTAAGGCACAGCTGGAACAGGGAGGCATGCTGAATGAACAAGGAACCTTCTTTCCCTCTTTCTCAAGCCATTAAATATACATAAAGTACTTAATTTATACATATATACTTTGAGGTGGTGGTAGTTTCACTTTTCCAAATATCAGATGTTATTTATAAGTCAAACCAAGTAACCTACTGTAGCTCAAAAAAGTAACTCAGAATTTGAGTCCAGCCCACAGAGGCCTTATCCTTCCCTTGCTTGGAGAGAACTCTGGAAACCCTTGATGCCAGGCACATTTCAAACCCCAGCTCTGGTTCTGGCTGAAAATTTAGCTGTGTTACTTAATGTACATTGCCTTCTGGACTCTCATGTATATTGGCTTAAAAATTCATACACTTAAACATATTTGCATAATTCCTTTTCTTGAGAAACAGCCCAGTTCTTTTTTCTCCTCTGTCAAATTCAGCAAAAACAAAGGTGGAAAATTCAGTGATAAGGACAGAAAACTGACATCAAACGATTGTCTCTTGGGTGTAGGGCTTGTCCACCTCCTGGGAATGTAGCCTGATGAGTATGAACTGCTGGAAGTGTACCCCAGACGTGAATAGAAACACATTTTTTTCCCTTACAGTCCAAGTACAAACAACACAGCAGGCTCAGTCTTCTGCAGACAGCAGAATGCAGAATACACGTCTTTAGAGAGCACGGGGTCAGGTGCCACAACAGTCAACAGAGAATTTTAGAGGACATCTTATCATCTAAATTTAAAATGTGGATGTCAAAGACACGCATTTTTTTTCTTATCTTGATCAAATTTGCTCAACCTCAGCACTATTGACATTTTGGGACTGTCCTGTGTATTGGTGGCTGTTTAGCAGCATCACTGGCCCCCACTCTCTAGATGGCAGTGACTCTCTCTTCCCTAATTGTGACAACCAAAAATGTCTCCAGACATGGTCAAACATTCCCTAGGAGACAAAACGCTCCCCTGTTAGGAACCACTCTTAGGTCACTGATACCCATGCCTTGTGGATACAACTGAGAATTTCTACATCACTCTGCTCCAAAAGCCTCAGATCTAGAATGCAGAACTTTCAGAGAGGACCTAGGGTGAGCCACTAAGCCTTCACTGGGCTTCAGAGATCCTGGATTGAAGAGAACAATGGAAGAGTTGAGTCACAACCCCAATCTTTTTTTTTTCTCACTTTTCTAAAGGTTTTATCTATATATCTATATATAGATATATTTTTAATTTAAGTGTAGTTGACTTACACAGTGTTTTAGGTGCATAGCAACCCCAATCTTTATTTTGATCCAAAGACAATGAATCAAATTATTTTAGTGTGTGGAAATTCTACCACTTACAACTTAAATTGATTTTTTGGGTTGGCCAAAAAAGTTCATTTGGGTTTTTCTGCACCATCTTATGGAAAATTCTGAATGAACATTTTGGTCAATCACTTTCTGGCTCAATTTATCCCAATTCTGGCAAATAGCTATTCTGAGAGTTTTTGTCTTTCTTTAGTCAACGGATTTTTCTAGAGCTCATGACTTCCCAGTTTGGAAAACACTGCAAACTACTAATTGGTTTATGATCAGTCTTGGGTTCTTTTTGGTCTTTATTTGTTGCCACAAGTTTAATATTCATTATATACATCAGATGGGCCCTTTGCACCTCTTTCTAGAACATACTATACCAGTGATATCCACATGTAAATATTAAATTATGATGAACTTAGCTAATTTGCTTGAACAAATAATCAAACCATTCTTATTCTTATCTTCTGTTCTAAACTCTCTTCCTTGGCAAACACATAACTCTTAGCTTGCTTCTTGGAAGGAAAGCTATGACAAACCTAGAGAGTGTATTAAAAAGCAGAGACATCACTTTGATGCCAAAGGTCCATCGAGTCAAAGTTATGGTTTTTCCAATAGTCATGTATGGATGTGAGAGTTGGACCATAAAGAAAGCTGAGCACGAAAGAACTGATGCTTTCAAACTGTGTTGCTGGAGAAGAGTCTTGAGAGTCCTTTGGTCAGCAAGGAGAGATCAAAGCAGTCAATCCTAAAGGAAATCAACCCTGAATATTCACTGGAAGGACTGCTGCTGAATCTTCAATACTTTGGCCATCTGATGCGAAGAGCTGACTCATTGGAAAAGACCCTGAGGCTGGGAAAGATTGAAGACAAAAGAAGTAGAGGGCAGCAGAGGATGAGATAGGTAGACAGTATCACTGACTCAAAGGACATGAATATGAGCAAACTCTGGGAGATAGTTAAGGACAGGGAAGCCTGAAGTGCCCTGGGTTGCAAAGAGTCAGACACGACTTAGCAACTGAACAACAGAAGTCTCACAAATATATTTTTAGAGCCAAGATTTCTCCCAAGTTTCAAACCTTAACTTCAGCTTGTAAACATCAGCAATGAATATATGCAGTTTCACAAAAATCACATCAAGCACACTAAGCCTCTAATATGGTAAATAGCTAACACTTCTTCCTGCTCTGAAATTCTTAATTATGCAACCATTAAAATTATCTGTGAGGGGATAAATATAGCCATGTGGGAAATGCTTATAATCTAAAGTGAAAAGCAAGAAATAAAATCCTACATACACAATGAATATAACTGTAAACATACAAATAGATATGATTAGAAGTGAATATACAAAAAGTCAGTCACAGTGATGAGATCTACACTGAATGTTTTCTATTTTGGAAAGCCTGTAAAGTGAAACTCCTTGTATTTATTCTTTTAAAATATTACAATTCTTTGATATCTGACAATATGAACTCACCATCTCCTTCCTAAGTTAGCTCCTTAAAACCTATCATTCAGCCAGAAACTCAGGCTCCTAGTCTTTTAATCATCTTGGATTCTCCCCTTTTCACCAACTCACCAGCTACACTACTGATAGTCATTAGGTAACTGTACCACCTCACTAGCACCTCTGACTTGGCTCTGCCTATTCTCTGAGCATCCTGCAAAACCCCTTCCCCTTGCCCCCACTTTCAATATCTAACACCTCTGAACATGTCAATCTCCTGCTTACTCTGAATACTCTCCAATCTCTGTGGACTACCAGCTGCTTACTCTAACCAGGCCTTCTAGAATCTGCTTCAACCTCCTTTTCAAACTCATCCACCACTCATTCCTCACTAATCCCAGTTTCCACCCTGTGTTTTTCCATCTCCAAGACTTTTCTTTTCAAAAATGCCTACTCTCGCAATATAACTGATAGGAACTCCAAGCACCTTTCAAAGTCCAAATCAAATAGTATCCCTTCCTTGAAATGCTGATCTGTTCAGCTGAATATGGGTTCTCATTCTGAATTTTCCCATTGAACTCTTCTTCTGCTATAATACACATATGGAATTCTCCAGGCAAGAATACTGGAGTGGGTTGCCATTTCCTACTCTAGGGGCTCTTCCCGACTCAGGGATCAAACCTGGGTCTCCCACACTGTGGGCAGATTCTTTACTGTCTGAGCCAAAAGGGAAGCCCATGTTAACACACACAACTATCTTGAATTATGTCAACTGTGTACATCTTTATCTTTCTTCTATCAGATTTATAAATCCTTGTCTTGGTTTTGCTTTCAGTTCTATAAGGTTTTATATACTGTTGGTAATGAAAATATATTCACAGTGAAATAAATTTAAAAATCCAATGAACTATTTTTTCTAGTTTAACTGTAACAAATTCATTTTGGCCTAATTCCAAAGCTAGACTTTTAAGAAGTGAATTTCATGAGTGTGTTTCAGATAACACATTTAAACCTCCTTTTCTCTTTTCCTCTAAGAGTCTCTGCAGAAAGGGTGCCTCATCTCAGATTGTCTGCCCATATACATATGAGGCTTTTGATAATTTTATACTCAAGGCTTACAGACAAAACCAATGAAGCCCTGAGACAGAGTTTATAAAGGGCTAAAGACAACTTGATTCTCTATATGTTAAAAGTTTAATAATTTATAAAATTCTTCTAGAATATCCAAATCACATGAACTCTGCCTACTAAGATGAAACAAGCATATGAACTCTGCCTGGTGGCACAAAGCAAGAACTCATTGGCACAGATAAATGGTGGGGTGTTTTCTGTAGACTGTGAGGTCAGGGTTACTGGTTAGGACCCTAAATATATCTAGGTAGATAACTGATGTATAGTAATTTACAAAATTATTTTAAGCAAGAAGTTCCAGTTAAACAGTAGTAAATATAATGAAGTCCTCTTTTAAGAATCAAAAATATATATGGCTTCTTTCCTTTATTCTTTTCTTTTCCTTTACTATAGAAGAAAATTATTACACACTATATAGGAGGGGGCTAAGAGGAAGAAAAGAGATAAGAATAAATGTATAAAGCAATGCTATTTCTAAAGTTCTGGTTCAGAATTGGAGTGAGTTCAGAGGTGTTCATCTTATCATGCTACATATATTCTTTTCCAGTAACTGTAACAACAATGAAAGCTAATACTGACCCTATGCCATACACTGGGTGTTCCAGGAACTTCTTTTATAATAACTCATTTAAGACTCACTATAACATCATCATCATATTCAATACATTGCTTTATGTGCATTTTATAGATAAGAAAATAGAGGCACAGATAAATTACTTGCCCAAGGTCACCAGGCATTCAAGCTCAAGAAGATATGCTCTTACCATTCTGCTACCAGGTATTTTGAAAAAGGGTAACAAGAAGTTTAAAAAAATAGCTTCCAGTGATTGTGTCATAGGACAGTTACACCAAGCCATTCTGTCACTCTCTCAGATCCACTTGGCCACTTACAGATGCCTCAATGAATTCCTATCTACTCTAATAAGATATTTCTAATCTCATTATATTTCACTCTTTTTCAGAAGTCATGTTACTCACACTGGCCTTGCAGTTAAACACAAGGTTGCAAAGTTGTCTTCTCCACCTATTCAAAACTAGACATCCAAAAGCCAGATCAACTCCCCAGCCTTGTTAAAAAGCCTTTCCAGAAAAACACAAATGGTTGAAAAAACAATCCTGCTACCAACAACTGCTTAAGCCCAGACAAGTAACTGAATACTACAGCTTCAATTTACCTATAAAAAGAAGGATCTGATGATGTATGAGGTTGAAAGTGAAAGTCGCTCAGTCGTGTCTGACTCTTTGCGACTCCATGGACTATACAGTCCATGGAATTCTTCAGGCCAGAATACTGGAGTGGGTAGCCTTTCCCTTCTCCAGGGGATCTTCCCAACCCAGGGATCGAACCCAGGTCTCCCACACTGCAGGTGCAATCTTTACCAGCGGAGCCACAAGAAAAGTTTGATTCTAAAGTGTGAATCCATGTTGATCTTTCTTATCTTTGAACTCAGATTATTATTCATAATCACAGCTTTAGCTTCTTTTGTTTGTCATTTATCCCGGTGGGCCACTGAAAACTACCACATGTGTTTCCCTCTCTCCATTAGTCAATAACTAAATTAGCAAGCAATTAGTCAGCTGTGTGCCAGATGCTCTGTTAGGCACCAAAGTGATAAAAACAACACTAACAGTATGTAATTAGTTTTCACTTACTAACTAGTGAAAGTTTCCACTATGCCTGAGTCAAGAGTTTAGGACTGACTAGTTGGAGAAATTACAACAGTTTCCCTGAATATGCCACGACAGGTAGTCCTCAGCCTTAGCTAACCTCACACCTCTCTGAATGCATCATCACCCCCTCCCTCTGAGGAAAGTGTGATGAAGAAAGCAGGAGGTGGTGGACGGGAGGATGCACCAGCTGCTTCTAACTGGGGGAGAGAAGCCAGACTATGAGTCTCACGTGATAAGTGATGGTGGCCGACTGCCAGTTCTCTCTCAACACTATCCCCATGTTTTTCAAGAATAGCATTCTGGGCACATGGCTGCCCAAAATAAAGACTACACTTTCCAGGCTTCTTACAACTGCTGCCATATGACCAAATCCTGGCCAATGGGACAGAAGCAGAAGCAACCTGCATCACCTTCCTCCTGCCAGCTGTCTGGAGTATGGACATTCTGGCCGGAAACCGGGAGCCTTTGTGGACCACAGGCTGGAGAAACATAATCCAAGATACAGGAATCTCTGATAATGGGGTTCAGCCAATACTGACCTAAGCTAATGCAAAGAAAAATAAATCCCTGCCTTGGTTCAGCTGAAATGAATCCTAGCAAATACAGTCTTCCTCTCTTCCTTCCCTTTTTCCAACCCTATCCTTCTCACCTGCCTGATCTTATGCTTTAGATCTTACTTGTGTTAAATGTGATTAAGAAAAAAAAAAGTATTTACTTATTTGGTTGCGTCAGGTCTTAGCTGTGGCATGTGAGATCTTCACTGCGTCATCTTTTGCTTCCAGAGCTTAGATGCTCCAAGGCATGTAGAATCTGAAGTTCTCTGACAAGGGATCGAATCTGCATCCCCTGAATTGCCAGGCAGATTCTTAGCCAGTGGACTGCCAGGGAAGTCCCTTAAATGTCATTTCTTAATGATCACCTTCTCTGTCCTCTTCACTTGCATTCCAGCATGCCTTACGATAAGTACACTTTTCTAAATTTGTCTTTCCTTACATTTATCACAATTTATGTGTATTTATCTATTTCTTTGGTTTCTATCTCTATCACTAGCATTCACACAAAGATTCTTTTTTTGTTTCTTTACCGTGGGATCTTCCATGCCTGGCAAACACTTGACAGTGAAAGTGAAAGTCGCTCAGTCGTGTCCGACTCTTTGTCACCCCATGGACCATACAGTCCAAGGAATTCTCCAGGCCAGAATACTGGAGTGGGTAGCAGTTCCCTTCTCCAGGTGATCTTCCCAACCCAGGGATTGAACTCAGGTCTCCCACATTGCAGGTAGATTCTTTACCAGCTGAGTCACAAGGGAGGCCCCAAAATACTGGAGTGGG
This sequence comes from Capricornis sumatraensis, assembly GCF_032405125.1. NCBI lineage: Eukaryota > Metazoa > Chordata > Mammalia > Artiodactyla > Bovidae > Capricornis > Capricornis sumatraensis. The sequence continues at coordinate 63,506,514 of NC_091081.1, read as the reverse complement.
TAGCCTATCCCTTCTCCAGGGGATCTTCCTGACCCAGGAAGCAACCAGGGTCTCCTGCATAGCAGGCGGATTCTTTACCAACTGAGCTATCAGGGAAGCCAAGTGCCTGACAGGAGGCAATCAAATATCTGCGGAAAAAATGGCTGAAAATAGTGGCTGAGGTCCCCACTGTCTATTCTTGAATATCCACAGTAAATACTGCAAGTCTCTGCATTTATACCTGCCTTAACAAAAATCACAGGGAAAACTTTATAAATACTTAGCAGAACTGCTCTCAAATTGAAAGGGCATGGTACTTGCTTTAGAAAAAAAAGAGAACGGTGGTTCCTGCTTTAAAAAAAAAAAAAGAAATTCATAGATAGAGTGAAAATATCTTCATCTAAACAAATAATGCATAAAGTATTTAATGGAAAATCACATCACACAGATTGTCAACATTTGCTTCTGACTTTTTCACGTATTTTTATTGCTTGTTTAATGCAGTCATGCCAAAGGGTAAAGAAACATGGGAGGAAAACAAGAGTTTTCTGTAAACATGCACAAAGGCAAAAGAGTATCAACGTTTGATTTTAGCAGCAGGAAGAGAGAAGGCTACTTGAGAGCATTTAGTTCACAGAATCACATGTTTTAAACACTTTCTTGCGTTAAGTGCAGAAATACTATGTGAGTCTATAGCTAATCTCCAATAACCGTACATTTTAAACATACCAAACACTGGATTTTTTTTATTCATCCTAGAGACTGATGCAGATCTTCTAAAGTGTCTTGTTAATTTTAGATTAAGAAGGGATTTCTCCTCGCTTATGAGAAGTCAGGACAATTCAACCATTTCACTCTCAAACTTTACTAATGATCATTCCTTCCTTAAAGCACTCTAGAAGACCAAATGCCCAGAATCAGGGCTATCAAAACTAACCATTTGGGTAAACAGCCCAAATATAAGACTCTGCTATTAAAATATTATTGAGAGGAGATTTAGAAATGGTCCTTCCATTTGGCCTCTTTCTTACTCTAAAACCAAGGTGCCGACTGCCATGGTGGTACCCAGTAAGACCAGAGTTCTAAACGGAAATCCTGAAGCGTGTCCACTAGCCCTACAGAAAGTGAGGGCCTCCTCCACAAGTCTCTCATCTTTACATTTTCTGTAGAGGTCTGGTCGGATTTTCTTATAAAATATAACACCTCAATGGTAAATGATACTCTCTCTCCATTCCCCCAACTCTATGACCGCACATAATGAGTCATAAGCTAATTTGATGGGAAAGAGACTTTGATTCTTCCTTTGTATTTGAATCTAACTCACAAAACTAGTGAGGGAGTACATGGTCATGGAAGGATACAGAAAACACAGGACTTTGAGCCACTCTGAGCTTTGCCCCTTATTAGCCTGTAATTTACCTTTTCTGTTCAATCATCTATAAAATGGGAACAGTACTGGGAATCACCTGTCTTTCAGGATGAACTCAGAAGACAAGGTAACCCACTGTTCAAGAGCTCATGTTTGGCCCCAGGCTGAATTACAATTTGAATATCGTTCCTGCCATTTCACTAGCTGTGCGATACTAGTGTGAATGTATTCATCAGAGTGTCTAATGCATAATAAATGTTAAGAAACTGGCCCCTGTCATTTCTCCTTTGAAAATGTAAAGCAGTTCAGCAATACTCAATTATATTATCTAAAGACGCAGAGAAGACATCTAATGACAGAACGTTCATCCAATGCTTGCTCAGTATCCAGCATCACATCCTTTCTTACTGACACAGCCGGCTTGCCCTCCCCACATAGGCAGCTCGCATCTCTAACACGCGGAGAGACACAGAAGGCCAGCCACAGTTCCTCCAGTCACTGAAGACTCAGCCAGCTGTGCAGTTAATAACCTCACTAATGATTATCCATCAGAAAGTTGGGGGGGGGGAGTCCTAATTGCTCTAGTCAGAGAAGTCATTAGTTTTGTACCTGGCTCCTATGAAGTCTGCATGGCATTTATGGAACTGGCACACACCACAGGAAAAATGTTACCAAAGCAAACAAGTATTAAACCTAAATGTTAACTGGCTCCCTGCCATCTACTAATCCTTTTCAAAGGTAATGCATCTTCAGAGAAACCCTCTTCCTGATTATCTGCAGGTCTGACACTCTATGTGCTCAGTGATAAAATTTTTATTTGGATTCCACGGCCATTTCAATAAATAAAAGTTGTCTTTTCTCCCCCTTCTGTTAGATAGTATAACCATGTATTCAACAGAACAGTTCCTAGACAAAGTGATCTAATGTCATCCCTATTAAATTTGTCAGAAGCAAGCATCATTGATATTTCTAAACCCTCCAACTGAAAGTCTAGAGCCTTCTTTCTAAATGAGAACATTACCATCATAATCTTGGGTTTCATTATTAGCTGCTTCCTGTTTTATCTCAGGGAAGTTTCTAAAGGAGGGAACCATATTATTTTCTCCCCAGGAATTTAATACAGTTGCTGCACACTTCTAAGAATGTGACATGATTCAAATTCTTATGTTTATAAACACTAGCAGATCGCAATATGTGAGTAAAATGTATGATACAGTTTCCTGAAAAACAGGACTTATGACTTGTCATAAAAATGTACTGTGCCATGTTTGGAAAGAAATAAAAACTGCATGGTGTGGCTTTACCTGTCCTGAATAGCATACTCAGACCATTATTTGTAAAGGTCTACCATATCACATTTTAAAAGATTTCCTAAAATGTATTTCTATAATATGACTAGACAATTTTTATAAGAAATATCTAGTTTAGATCATTGACTGTCAGGATGAGTTATGCAGAAACACCAAGAATAAGTTAATATATCCTCCATATGAAATGGAATTCAGTCATTCCCTCTGAGGACTCATCCAATTCATATTTCTCTCTATTTCTCTCTGTCTCTACTTTGGGGACAAAAGGTGGTAAAAGCATTTTCATGTGGTAATGATATTAGCAAAACAAGTCCTTGTGTTAAAGTTTTTACTTTGGTCATGACAAGTATTACGGAATTACAAGACAGAAGGGTGCTCACATCTAAGGATGACTGAAGTTGGTACAGAAATTCCTCATGCATGGAGAGAGGGTATAAAACTTATTTCTAAGCCCCAAATGCTATCATTTGTATATGTCTTTATACCCAAATAAGTAATTTAAATCTCAGAAATCAGAAATGATCATGGAACCCTCACCTGTGGGCTCTCAAAGTGAGACCACCTTCTCCAAAGTTTCATTTGATGCTAAAAAACTAGCTTGATATATTTTTCCCAATTCTAATGTTTAAGTTTTTAAGACATTAGCTCAGCTGGTAAAGAATCCAACTGCAATGTAGGGGACACCAGTTCAATCCCTGGGTCAGGAAGATCCCCTGAAGAAGGGATAGGCTACCCACTCCAGTATTTTGGGGCTTCTCTGGGGGCTCAGCTGGTAAAGAATCCACCTGCAATGTGGAAATCCGGAGTTCAATTCCTGGGTTGGGAAGATCCCCTGAAAAAAGCAATGGCTAACTACTCCAGTATTCTGGCCTGGAGAATTCTATGAACAGAGGAGCCTGGCAGGCTGCAGTCCATGGGGTCGCAAAGAGTTGAACACAACTGAGCAAATTTCACAAAGTTTCTAAAAACAAAAGCATGTACCAAAGGCGCTCTTCTTTTCAAAAGTTTCGGAAACCTAATTGTGAAGAATCGCAACCCAGATGATTGTTTTCCTCTTTTCTGACAATGTCTGATCTATTTCTAGACATTAACTACAAGTACCACTGTCTAGTATGATGTCATTAGAAAGTCCATAAAGACTGGCTTTCCAGGGTTTCCAGCAGAGCTAACATGTGTCAACTCCTGTCTTCAGCAAGGCTGGCAGAAGGTACCACTGGGCTGGAATTAGAAAGCAAGTATGTTTTCAAAACAGGTGTTTCTGTTGACATAACCATTAAACATCCTGCTCCTCCACAGTTCCTAGAAGAATAGGTACTTTCACATTTTAATTTTTAATGCAAATTCCTATATTCCATGAAAAGCTATACTCCTGGGAAAGTTTTCAGAATAATATGAAATCTGTGAGGTGTGTCTTAGCGTGACATCAATGCTCAACCTTCAGTATTTGGAGATCTTTTAGTGGAAGAAGGATAAACAGACAACTTGAAAGTTGTAAAAGTGACGGACATGGCTGGCTGACCTTGCTTCTCTCAGTGGTTGCACAGAGGTAGCAGAGAAGTCAAACAAATCTAGAGATGGTTACTCTTGGATTCCTAGGAAGGCACAGCAGCCCAACATGTGTCAAAGGATAAGGCAAAACCACACATTCCAGAATTAGAGAGAGTTAAAGACAATGAGATCTTAAAGATTAGGTAGCTCAGACATTCTCATTGTTTACTGAGCATAAGAATATTCCTAGACCCACCCACTGAGATGATGACTCAGCAGCAGTAGTTAGTTGTGGCAGAAGTAATAGGAATAGAAGAAGTAACAAATAGCCCTTCTAAAGAACTTGCTTTGGGCCAGATACTGTGCCAAATTCCTTACAGCTATCACTTACTTAGTCCTCACAACGCTCCTATTAGGTAGGGACTACTATTTCCCCCCGATGAAGATGCTGTGGAGGTGGAGGTGATGGAATTCCAGCTGAGCTATTTCAAATCCTAAAAGATCATGCCGTGAAAGAGCTGCACTCAATATGCCAGCAAACTTGGAAAACTCAGCAGTGACCACAGGACTGGAAAAGGTCAGTTTTCATTCCAATCCCAAAGAAGGGCAATGCTAAAGAATGTTCCAAGTACTACACAATTACACTCATCTCACATGCTAGCAAAGTAATGCTCAAAATTCTCCAAGCCATGCTTGAACAGTATGTGAACCATGAACTTCCAGATGTTCAAGCTGGCTTTAGAAAAGGCAGAGGAACCAGAGATTAAATTGCCAACATTCACTGGACCATCAAAAAGCAAGAGGGTTCCATAAAAACATCTATTTCTGCTTTATTGATTACGCCAAAGCCTTTGACTATGTGGATCACAACAAACTGTGGAAAATTTTTAAACAGATGGGAATACCTGACCACCTAACCTGCCTCCTGAGAAATCTGTATGCAGGTGAAGAAGCAATGGTTAGAACCGGACATGGAAAAACAGACTGGTTCCAAATTGGGAAAGGAGTATATCAAGGCTGTATATATCCACCCTGCTTATTTTGGGTTGGATGAAGCACAAGCTGGAATCAAGATTGCTGGGTGAAATATCAATAACCTCAGATACAGAGATGACACCACCCTTATGGAAGAAAGTGAAGAGGAACTAAAGAGCCTCTTGATGAAAGTGAAAGAGGAGACTGACAAAGTTGGCTTAAAACTCAACATTCAAAAAATGAAGATCATGGCATCCAGTCCCATCACTTCATGGAAAATAGATGGGGAAACAATGGAAACAGAGAGATACTTTATTTTCTTGGGCTCCAAAATCACTGCAGATGGTGACTGCAGCCATGAAATTAAAAGACGCTTGTTCTTTAGAAGAAAAGCTATGACCAAGTTAGACAGCATGTTAAAAAGCAGAGACATTACTTTGCCGACAAAGGTCTGTCTAGTCAAAGCTATGGTTTTTCCAGTAGCCAGGTATGGATGTAAGAACTGGACTATAAAGAAAGCTCAGTGCCAAAGAATTGATGCTTCTGAACTGTAGTATTGGAGAAGACTCTTGATAGTCCCTTGGACTGCAAGGATATACAACCAGTCCATCCTCAAGGAAATCATTCCTGAACATTCATTGGAAGGACTGATGCTGAAGCTTAAACTCCAAAACTTTGGCCATGTGATGTGAAGAACTCACTGATTGGAAAAGACCCTGATGCTGAGAAAAACTGAAGGCAGGAGGAGAAGGAGATGACAGAGGATGAGATGGTTAGAGGGCATCACCGACTCGATGGACATGAGTGTGAGCAAGCTCCAGGAGTTGGTGATGGACAGGGAAGCCTGACGTGCTGCAGTCCTTGGGGTCGCAGAGTCGGACACGACTGAACGACTGAATTGAACTATTTCCCCCATTCTCCGGATGAGGAGACCAAAGCACAGAGTGGTTCAGGAATCTGTTCAAGGAAGTCCAACTAGAAATTAAGTATTCAAATCCAGACAGGCTGGGTTCAAAGTCTGAATCACTATACTAAATTACCCACCAATAGGGCTAAGGTGAGACCCAGGACATTAAGACAATGCCATGATTGAAGCTGATCTTTCTCAAGGGAGAAACTGAGAGGTAAAAGACTGATATCTCTTATCAAAGACAAAAATCCACCATTGCATTTCTAGGAAGAAAGCAACCATTATATGACACCAACTATGCTTACACGTTTCTCTGTACATACTCCTCTAGGGAAGAAATGGACAGATGTTGTGTCCAGCTCGTGGGTTCTAGCTGTGCTACTCTGACCAAGGTGTTATTCTAGGCTAGAGATTTCCATCCTTTTCTGCCCAACTCACTGTTCACTTACGGGATCCAACACGCCTCTGAGTCTGTATAAGAGGCTCCCAATTATGGTGGCTCTCAAAGGAGGGGAAAAAGGGAAAAGGGAAGAGAGAGATGCCACCGCCCAAAGGGAGATGGTAATTAGAGTGAGGGAGATAAGGTTCACAGAATGTGAGGACGGAAATAAAGATATGATTCTGATATGGCTTCAAAGGATGATCATCCTTTCCTTAAATTGACTATTCTACAGAGCATTAATATACGTCATTAGGTCTTTGCTTTGTTTTAACATATACAGGCAGGCAGAATGCCCAGAATGATCAGGTCTACCCCAAGCTGGAACTACTCCTGTACATTTTCTCAAAAGGTCATAAATCTATTTCCTATACATTCTCTCAAAAGGGCATAAATATATTTAACAACATTTGATACGTAGGCTCAGGCCAAAAATCTTACAGATTTATTGAAATCTGTAAACCAAGTAAACCTTTTTTACTTAGTTGTCATTTCTGTTCAACAATCAAGGTTATTCTGGGGACCGCAAGCAAGGATAATAATCATATAGTCCAAATGACCACCACATAGAGGCATCTTTAAGGTAACAATGAGGGTCAGCAATTTGTTTTCATCACAGTGACGCAAACTGGGAGTGCGTCAAACCCACCTTCATCACTTCCACCTGCAGGTCCTCGTGGAGGGAAGGCGTCACTTTCACAGCATTCAGGATCTGATTGAGCAGCTGCTTCTCATCAGAGTCCGTTTCCATGGATACAAACCTCTCTTCTGCCAGGAGCTTCTGCAAAGAGGCACAAGACAGTGATCACAGACAGGCTTTCCCCTGCTGTCTTATTCTGCTATAGCCTAGTATGTACTACAGATAATGTTTCTTACTCAGGAAGCATGTAGCTGGAGGCCATTAGGAAGGAGTTTCCGCTCTGTGCCATTAAAAAGAAAAATGCATCATGCCTTTGGTAAATGGTTTTTGGCAAAGGGTTTTTCCTGCTATTAGATAATTTACCGTAAATTTTATGAAGTGAAATTCTAATGTGGTGGCCAAATAAGTCGTTTGGTGGGTGAGGATGGAGGATGAATGTGCCAAGGGGAATCCAGCTCCTCACGACAGGCACATTCGCACACGCCCTTTCTGAATGAAGCTTTGTCACAGGGAAGGAGGTTTATACACAGCTTGATTGTTCATATTTGTACTTCCTAATGTGAGCTATCATTTACCTAGGAATTATTCATGAATCTACAAATCTTAATATATTTTCATCAGAAAATCAATCCCACAAAAACCTAAACAAGAAGACAGTCATTTTCATGAGGTTTCCCAGAAGGCATTACATCTCACAGGACAGCTCTCCTCTACTTGAAAACAACTCATTTTTCATAAAATTCTTTATGAATTGAACCAAACCCTCCTTGCCTACAACTTGTACACCCTAGTTATACCTGGAGCCACACAGATTACGTTTCTAGAATACCTGATCAGTGATGAACTCCACCTAAATCTCTTCTTTTCCACACTAAACCTCCTTGGGTGTCATCAAACGTTCTCCACATAACATAAGTTTCATAGACACTTTCCTCCTCAACTGGCCTCCAGTGAATATAACACTTCAAGGGTGGTCTGACAGCAATGAGCAGGAGCACCCAAAGGTGCATGCTAAGGTGAACATATGGACTCTGGGTGATTAGGACGTGTCAATGTAGCCTCATCTTTGGGTTTTTTTCTATAAAAAGTATCGTTCCGGGAGTGATGATGGGTGAGGCTACGCATGTGTAGGGGGAGGGAGTATGTGGGAAATCTCTGCACCCTCCTTTCAATTTTACTGTCAGTCTAACACTGCTCTAAAATAGTCTTTTAAAAATAATAACAATAAAAAGATGGCAAGAGTGAAAGAAATGTAGTCTTTGGTGGCCATTGCCGTCCTATTTCAACCTGGAATTGTTTACCTCTAGAATTCTAGTTGTGTGAGACAATTAAGTGTGTTTACTGCTTAAAATAAAACCAAAAAGCAGTAATACAGAAGTTTAATCACACTCTCAGATCAAATTAGCTTAGTTGTAAGTCACAGCACATTTTATGCTGACTCACGCAGAAACCTCATTCTCAAGGGCTACAATTAAGCTGTTCTTCCCCAATCTGTCCTGAGGCAATTGATCTTTGAGACCCCAGAGTAGGACGGATTTTATATTTATCCCTATTAAATCTGTCCTTGTCCGACGCAGCATGGGGTTGCAACCATGAAGAATTTTTGGAATTCTGATTCATCCAGGGTAACGACTCCCTCTTTTAGCTGAATGTCACTGCAGATCCAGAAAACATGTATTTCAAACCTTCTTCTTAGGACTCCCTGAATTCATCTATACAGCTGTACATCATTTTATGTCACTTAGCTTTACTGCCCTTCACAAGTATCATGTTTCTTTATAAACTGAAAGGTTGTGGCAACTGTGTGTCAGTTAAGTCTACTGGCACCATTTTTCCAATAGTATTTATTCACATAGTGTCTCTGTGTCACATTTTGATAATTCTTGCAATATTTGAAAACTTTTTTATTTTTACTCTATTTGTTATAATGATCTGCAATCAGTGCCCTTTGATGTTACTACGATAGCTGGCTGAAGGCTCAGATGATGTTAGCATTTTATCAAGAAAGTAGTTTTTAGTTAAGGTATGTACATTTTTTTTAGACATAATGCTATTGCACACTTCAGAGTCTACAGCATGGTATAAACATAACTTTTATATGCCCTGGGAAAATGTAAAATCCATGTGGCTCACTCTATTGTAATATCTGCTTTATTACACTGATTGGGGACTGATCCCACAATATCTCTGAAGTGTCCACTCAAAAGAAATTTTTGACTATGCAGGGCAGCCCAGAGTTAGTTCACATACAAACCCCTGTTTTTACTTAAAGTAATACAGACTAAAAAACTCTAAAAAAAAAAAGTGCCTTAAAAGTTAATGGGGGAGGGGCTTCCCTGATAGTTCAGTTGGTAAAAAATCTGCCTGCAATTCAGGAGATCCCAGTTCGATTCCTGGGTTGGAAAGATCCACTGGAGAAGGGATAGGGTACCCACTCCAGTATTCTTGGGCTTCCCTTGTGGCTCAGCTGGTAAAAAAATCTGCCTGCAATGCGGGAGACCTGGGTTCGATCCCTGGGTTGGAAAGATCCCCTGGAGAAGGGAAAGGCTACCCACTCCAGTATTCTGGCCTGGAGAATTCAATAGACTGTATGGTCCATGGAGTGGTAAAGAGTCAGATATGAATGGGAGGTTACAAGGGATGCTGAGAAGAAGATGCCCAGCCCCCCATGTCAGTGAAGTTCCCATGAAAACACGAGATTGTAACTTACAGAGTTTGAGGGTTAAAAAAAACCCAAAAAACAACACTAAATGGAAAATCCCTGTAATACTAGAGAAAAGAGAACATAAGTGGCAGGTTGAAACAAACTTCTATTCCTTTTTACAGTTACTTTGGAGAAAAGCAGAGTTTTTAATAACTGTTTAACCTTTTTAATGTTTAAAAATTGCTAATGTCAATGCATATTGAAATATACATTCTCTAATTCTGATCTGCTAAGGGGAAAACAGTCATAATTTTCTTACTCTTTCTTACTTACTGACACTGAAAAGGTATTAGAGACCTCTCTAAACTTAAAGAGCAATCTATGAAACAGTAATGTGAAAAGACACCCAACAATGCTATCAATCCATGGCCATGCTGGAAGAATCCCCTGCAGGCTTGAACTCCACAGCGCTTGTCACTCAGCCACCAAACCACTTAAGAAGTCAGTGTTTATCTGTACCATTTTTCTAGATTCTACATATATGCACTGATATATGATGTTTGCTTTTCTCTTTCCGACTGACTTCACTCTGTATGACAGACTCTAGGTTCATCCACATCTCTATGAATGACCCCATTTTGTTCCTTTTAGTAGCTGAATAATATTCTATTGTGTGTGTTTACCACATCTTTATCCATGTGTAAAATAGCTAGTGGAAAGCTGCTATGAAGCACAGGAAGCTCAGCTCAGTGCTCTGTGATGACCCAGAGGGCCATGGAATGAGGGGTTGGGGTGGAGAGTGGTCCAAGAGGGAGGGGATATATGTATACATATGACTGATTTACTTTATTGTATGCAGAAACTAACACAACATATAAAGCAATTTATTGCAATTTCAAAAATCCTTTTTAAAAAGTCAATGTATTTATATAGCCAACAACTCTGCACCTTTGGAATTAGACTCACTACATATGGTGCAAAACAGAATGGAACAAACGCTCAGAGAAGGAAGTGTGTTTGTGCAATTTGACTTTTCTGATTAGACCAAATTTCCTTTTTCTTCCCAATCTCATTCTGGAAACAAAACATTCACCAACTTAACTATAGACTAGAAAACAAACCAAAATCATTCTGGCTTACCATCATTGCTCATGACACAGAACCACAGATGTTGGATGCATGTAAGATCTGAGCTGGTATAGAACTTGAGGTGTCTCTCTTGGAGTCCCTTACTCTCCTAAAAGTTAGCTGTCATAAAAAATATTGGAGTCTCCAAGAGTCAGTGTCTGACCATATATGCTCAGCAAGATAACACTGTGCACAGAGAAATGCTGGTCTAGAAAAGAGAATCATTATCCTCTCTGGTTATTACACAGTTCAATCAATTTCTGCTGGGGTCTTTAAACAGCTATAATTTAGAATGGTAACTATTTGCTCTTTCAGTGCCAAGGTGGTCTGTCAATTTCTCTCATCCTGTTGGGGTAAGAACAAGATGTATTGTATACTGTACCTGTATCCCTGCCAAGGCATGTTGAGCCAGCTTCACATTCTTGGATTCCAAAGCCAACTGGAGGGGCAGCAGGCATTTCTCCCTGGCAACACATAAATAAGGACCATATGTGAGCTCAGCAAGGCTGGCAGCCAACGGATGGGTACATACACCCACCCTCAAATGCCACCACACACATACACTGAACTATGACCAGTAATGAAACTGCACCTGGAGTGAAAAAAAAGAAAAAAACAGCAAAAATGCTGTGCAGAAATCATAGAGTACCAGCAGCTCGCCTTCTTGAGATAGCTCTAGAGAAAACACACACAAGGACTCTCAAACAATCATTTCGGTGAACTAGTCATCACATGGTAAGTCCCTTACCAGTCCATGAACATGCCTTGCTGTTTCCCAAAGTAATATAATTAACTGTATTCCATACACCTAGGGTGTGCAACCCTAGAAAGCACTGTTTATATAGGTTTCAATGCCTTTGCTCAGGCCTCTCCCCCACCTAGCAAGTGAGGAGGGCATCATCACCTGGACTACTCTGCCTCATTGATATAAATTGAAATCTGATACACTTGTCAATTTCTCCCCAGTTCAAAGTGTTTCTTAATCAGCTGTAACTTAAAAAATTTTACGTATTTATTTTTGTCTGTGCTGGCTCTTCATTGCCGCACAGGCTTTTCTCTTGTTGAAGCAAGTGGAGGCTGCTCTCTAGTCGTGGTGTGCAAGCTTCTCATCGCTGTGGCTTCTCCTGTTGCAAACAATAGGCACTGGGTGAGTGGGCTTCGGTAGTTGCGGCACGTGGGCTCCGTAGTTGCAGCTCCCAGGCTCTAGAGCATGGCTCACCAATTGCGGAGCACAGGCTTTGTTGCCCCACGGCATGTGGGATCCTCCTGGACCGAGGATCAAACCCACATCTGCATGGGCAGGTGCATTCTTTACCACTGAGCCATTAGGGAAGCTCCACCTACAATGTTTGAATGAGCTCTTTAGTCTCCATGAGGGTGACCTAAATTTTGTGATGGGGCTTAGTAAACGTGTTTCCAAGGCAGAAATACAATCAAACCACCAACAGCTTGGACCCATGAGAAGTACCTGACCTCAAGTGAAAGACAAAAACAAAAAAAGCTTGAGAGCTACTGGCGTATTTTGAAGCTTAATAAGAAAATAACTGGGCACTAAAATATATCAGGAATAAAGCAAGAGGACTACAAAGAGAAACGTATTTTTCTGTAAGAAGCATTCACTCTAAATAATTAAACAACAGACCAAGAATTTTAATCAACCCATTATTTCCCCACAGAGTTACACTGGCACAACAAATGAAATGTTACTTAATTTTACCAGGCTCCTCCACCCTCACTTAAGTCAGAGCAGCCTCATTTTATCTCTTTTATATTTTCAGCATAAACTGAAAGACTCATTGACTTTAGAGACTGTGAAAGCCACAGGGTAAGATTACACGGTTTCGTCTTTAGGGGAAAAAGCGTCACTGATATAGAACACAATGAAACAGAACGTTAATTATAGCTCCGATTCCTTCCTGTCCACCCTGCAGTTTTTTCATGGAATCCTCCATCAGCAGCTCCATGACAGATGGAGACAGACTCAGACACTTCCCCTAATGCCAGCCACAAAGAACAAAAGCAGACTCAGAAAGAACATTTTGCCTTCCTGATCCTTCTCACTGTCCCCTTACTAACCCAAAGTTACAGTACCCCTTTTCATATGACAATTGTTTCACAGTATAACCATTTTTCATTAGTACAACCTTTGATTACCCAACCGGAGAAGGCAATGGCACCCCACTCCAGTACTCTTGCCTGGAACATCGTATGGATGCAGGAGCCTGGTAGGCCGCAGTCCATGGGGTCGCTGAGAGTCGGACACGACTGAGCAACTTCACTTTCACTCTTCATTTTCATGCATTGGAGAAGGAAATGGCAACCCACTCCAGTGTTCTTGCCTGGAGAATCCCAGGGATGGGGGAGCCTGGTGGGCTGCTGTCTATGGGGTCGCACAGGGCTGGACACGACTGAAGCAACTTAGCAGTTGATTACCCAACAGTGTCACTACCCAACAGTGTCACTTCCAGTCGGGTGGCTATAATTTTCTCGCTATTATCATGATCTTCAGCTTGTCTCGGTTATAAGGCAAGCATTGCTATGCAGTCAAGCGAAAGCAGGAATAGCTAATTTTCCCAATTTTATTTCTGTTGTTTAATCATAACCAGTTTCTAAGCTTGGAAAAATTAACTGGAAGTGTGAAAGTCAAGTGAGAATCAGTAATAAGGGGCTTGTTGCGCTTGTGCTCAATCATGTCCGACTCTTTGCAACCCCATGCGTTGTACCATCCCAGGCTTCTCTGTCCGTGGAATTTTCCAGGCAAGAATACTGGAGAGGGTTGCCATTTCCTACTGCAGGGGATCTTCACGCTGCAGGGATTGAACCCATGTCTGTTGTGTTTCCTGCACTGGCAGGCAAATTCTTCACCACTGTGCTACCTGGGAAGCCCCTAATAATGGGCTGATTGAGTACTAACAGAAGAACTATAGAAGTTCATCTGTAAATCCTTGAAACAATCAAATTTCCACCAGGATTAATTGACTGTGAAAGAACTTCATCTCAAATTTTTGCAGTCAGATCTGCCAATGAGGGCATGGAAGCTGTGGGCAGACAAGGAGGTCCAAAACTCCTATAGTCTCATAGCCTAGAGCAGGGACAGTCTCTGTTGAGTGACTGTGTGCTGGAAATGCACAAATATTACATATTGCTCACCAAGGCATCAAACAAGAGTGGATGCCACATTCAGCAGGAACAAGGATCGTCCTAGAATGCTGAAACCCCTGAGCTCTGGGGAGTAGTATTATGTTTGCAGATAAACTGCAGCATGCCTATACTGCTCTGCCACTGCCAGTATTAGTCCTTGAAATCCTCATCACCCTCCCTTACCTACTTCTAAACTCACACCCATTGGTACTCAGATTGGAACTAGACTACTGATAAATGCCAGCACTACCAGGTCCCACCGATTCCAGGGAACACCACTGAACTGCTCCCCACGCCAGTCATGGTCACCAGGAAGAACTGGAAGATGTAACTGGTTCAGCTAGGATTTGGTCTTATTGCAAGGTATCATCATTTAGTGGAAAAACTATGGGCTGTGGAATCACACAGATCTGGACTGAAACCTTAACAATTCTAAAGTTGTGCAATCTTAGTCAAGACACTTAACTATTAAATCTTAGCTTCACAGTCCACAGAAGAAGTATCTTAAGACCAATCCTGCAGTACAGAAAATGTCTATCAAGGGTTGGAGAACTTTTTATGGAAAAAGAGGCTGATAAAAATTACATCAAGCATCGAAGCCCATATGATCTCTGTGCTCAGTACTCAACTCTGCTATAGCCCAAACCTGTCCTAAACATGTTGATAAATGAGCATGGCTACATTTCAAAAACAGGCAACAGGCCAGATCTGGTCTGCTGGCTAGTTTGCCCAGCCCTGATATAGACAAAGGCCCAGCAGAGACCATGATTTAAAGCACAGGATAACAAGATCCAATCTTGTTGTAGTATCCAGAAAGATTTTTGCATAGGACATGGAGCATGGGTCTTGGAGGGGTCTAAGCAAGGCCAATTCTAGCACCAAGATTTCTCTTAGAAAATCAGTGCTTTTAGGAAGCAAACAGAGTGAATTCATCCGGGTACCAAACCAAGGCACTCCATCCATCCAGTTATCCATCCAACCAACACTTGAGAGTCTGCTATGTGCAAGGCACTGTCATGAGAAGATCCAACAAGGAACAAGATAGAACAGATACTTTCTTTCATTTTATGCATAGAAGGGAAAAGAATAAAAATTACTTATTGTTTTGCTATTAAATCTACCAGTCACTTCAACCTTAAAATGGGCATTCTTACCCTTGTTTTATATTTGAGAAAATAGAGTTTCAGAGAGATTTGATAGCCTGCCCAAGGTTACACAGCTAAAATCTACTGGAAACAATCCGAACAGAAATCCATCTCACTCCCAAGATCAAGTTTCTTCCAACACCCTTTGGTGTCAAAAGATGAAAGCAAAGCTAGAATAGTTCCGTTTCTTAATCTTTTCTCAATCATGAACACAAAAAGATCCTCTTCCTAGATAAGTATACGAATCATTTCAGGGATTTATAGTTCTCCCCCTTCCCCTGGGCTTTCCTGGTGGCTCAGTGGTAGAGAATCCACCTGCAATGCAGGAGATAAGAGTTAGATCCCTGGTTGGGAAGATCCCCTGGAAGAGGACACGGCAACCCACTCTAGTATTCTTGCCCAGGGAATGCCACGGACAGAGGATCCTGGTGGGCTACAGTCCATACATAGGGTCACAAAGAGTCGGACATGACTGAAGTGACTGAGCACATACATAGGTCCCCCCAGACTCTAACTCCACATCGATCCCAAGTTAAGAGTTTCTGCTTTTAGGAGAAAGGACCTGCCCAACAAGGCAGAAACTTCTGTGTGTCAGAGAAGAGGCCGGGTTCCCTGGCTGGGCTCAGTCCCAGTAGGACGAAAAGCTTTGAAGTAATGTTACACTGAGCCCTGAAGTGAGAGAGTGAGCGAGAGGGATATGGGGGGGGGGGGGGTGTGGGGGGTGTGGGTGGGTGTGTGCTGAGGGGGTTGACAAATCTTCTCAGGATTCATGGCCTCTCAGCCCCAGCAATCCCCTAGATTAGTATCATGAGCCTCAGATCAGGACTATAACAGGAAACGAACACATGTGGGGCCCAGCTGATTACACGGCTTGCCCTCTGGTATAAAAATCCTTCTGCCTTAATTTTTTTAAGCGATTTTAATGAAAAAAAATAACAGGCTTGTTAACTGAGTCTCAGGATGAAATGTATAATGAAGATGCAACGTGGCACACACTCGGACCCCTTTGCACAGACTGTTTTGGAATAAATCGCCTTTTGATCCTTCTAGATGCTGCCTCATTGGGGAACAGGCACACCAAAACCAACATTCAGTTACATGAAGTGATTATTCATTATGCGTGGGCACGTGCAAGCTCATGCTTGCCTAACTGAATAAAGACGGAGGCCCCAGGTTTCATGCCCTGGCATGTCATTATTTCTTAAAGAAGAATTAGCAGCTCTGCACACGCACAAGGAAGACATCATCCCGTGACAGTGTCTGGTCATGGCAAGGAAACTAAGCCTATTTCTTTAACTGTGTTTTCACAGTTCACAGACCAGCTTTATTGGGCCAAGAGAACTATGGACAAAGGGAAATTCAAATAGGTGAATGGGGGAAGTTAGATTTATCAAATATTACCTTTTAATATGAACACAAAAATGAGCTTCCTGTATTACCAAGTACATTTGCGAATTTTAGGCTGACTCTTTTTTTGATGCACTACCTGGGATGGAGCAAAAAGATACCTTAGATTTCTGAGGTCTGCTGAGGCTCTATAATTCTAGGATTCTATGATCAAAGCCATTTATTGAATAACTGTCTGGATTCCTTCACATATAACCACAGCTCTGATGGAACATCAGTGACCTGTAAAGTCCCAAGTACCTGTTCATATCATCATACTTACTATCTTGTTATGAAGAGATTTAATTGTTAACAAAACAAACTAAGGTTGGATTACCTATCCAAGGTCACATGTTTGTAAATGACAGGGCTGTAAGATTTAAATATTTTTTAAACAGGTGTCATCTTCAACTTTTTATTTTGTATCAGGGTATAACTAATTAAGAGTGTTGTGGTAGTTTCAGGTGAACAGCCAAAGGACTCAGCTGCACATACACATGTATCCATTCTCCCCCAAACTCCCCTCCTATCCAGGCTGCCACATAACATTGAACATAATTCCCTGTGCTACACAGTAGCTTCTTTTTGGTTATCCATTTTAAATACAACAGAGTGTACAAGTCCATCCAACTCCCCAACTCCTCATCCCTTCCTCTCATCCCTTCTCACCAGCAACCATAAGTTTGTTTTCTAAGCCTGAGTCTGTTTTATAAGTTCATTTGAATCCTTCCTTATTAGATTCCACATATAAGGGATGTCATATGCTATTTCTTCTTCTCTGTCTGACTTATTAGAGCTGTGATTTAAATTTAGACTATCTGTCTTCAAAACCCCTGTTCTCTGCCAGCAGACAACTCCCCATCGCCTGAGGTGGATGCCACACTACTCTACAAAGAACAATCCAGGTGCCCACCAGAATGGGATGGGCATTGAATAAATAAATTATCTTACTGTGCAGGTTGTTCATGGAACAATGAGTCACATTTGATGGCTGGAATGCAGTTATGAAAAGGTATACACACTTTGGATGAATGGGATACATTCGGTTTGGGATCTAGCTGCTGGGTTCAATGACAGCCATCACTTTTCCTAGTTTGAGTACAGAAGGTTTTCAGCCCCCTGTTGTGACATTTGAGATGTTATTATTTGTGTTTATGAATACTGATGCTTTCAACAGTTTGCATCAACATTGATGAATTTTCATTGACTAAGCTTTTGCCAGAGCCAATTCATGGAGCCAATTGGAACTGAACTGGTTCCTTGATTTTTTTTTCTGCAGTGCAGTTAAATTGATTCTCTTTTATTTCTATTTTCACTCCTAGTTTAATGAAATTATCTTCATCAGTAACCTCTATACTGAACAACAAAGATTAGATTCCTCCTTCAGGAACTGTTCTAGGTCTGAGGGACACAACCGTGAACAACATAAAATCCCACTTCTGCAGGATTCTGAGATGCCTTGGCAAGCCTATTGCAATTATTAAGTAGAACATATGTAACTGCTATTTTCTGTAAATTGGGAAGGGTTGAATGTGCATAATTTTACATGATACATTGTTAAAAAAAATCTTAAATAATCAACAAGGTTCTATCGGATAGCACAGGGAACTATACTATCTTGTAATAATCTATAAGGGAAAAGCATCTGAAAAACAATATATAGATGTATACCTGAATCATTCTGCTGTTCACTTGAAACTAACACAACATTGTAAACCAACTATATTCCAATACAACTTTTTAGAACATCCTAAATCACACAGTTATGTTCACGTCTGCTGTGCTCAGTTGCTCATTCGTCTCTGACTCTTCGTGACCCTGTGGACTGTAGCCCACCAGGCTCCTGCGTCCACAGAGTTTTCCAGGCATGGATGCTGGAGTGGGTTGCCATTCTCTCCTCCAGGGGATCTTCCCCATCCAGGTATCGAACCCCTGTCTCGTGGTGTCTCCTGCACTGGCAGGCAGATTCTTTACCACTGTGCCACCCGGGAAGCCCACAGCTGTGCTCCTACTTTCTCCCAAAATATACCTTTTTTATATTTCATTATAAACGGCTTACATGTATATTACAAAATCCAAACAATCCAGAGAGACACAGCTCTGAAAATCAATTAGGGTGCTACCTAAGAAAGAGCTGGACTGAATGCTGATGATGGGTATGTCCAGACAGTGGCATGGAGGAGTTTTCATTTTCTTTGTATTAATATTTTATATTTGTATTAATTTTAATAACTCTAGATGGATATAATCTGAAGAAAATATTTTTTAAAATTTTATTGAAGTATAGTTGCTTTACAATGTTGTGTTATTTCTGCTGTACAGCAAAGTGAATCAGATATATGCATATACATATCCCCCTTTTTTGGATTTCCTTCCCTTTTAGGTCGCTTCAGAGCATAGCGTTCCCCGCGCTATGCAATAGGTTCTCATTATTTATCCGCTCTATACACAGTAGTGTGTATATGTCAGTCCCAATCTCCCAGTTCATCCTGCTGCTGCTTAGCAGTGTCAGTCGTGTCTGACTCTGTGTGGCCCACAGACTGTAGCCCACCAGGCTCCTCTGTCCATAAAATTCTCCAGACATGAATACTACAGCGGGTTGCCATGCCCTCCTCCAGGGGATCTTCCCAACCCTGGGATCAAACCCCGGCCTACTGCAATGCAGGCAGATTCTGTATCATCTGAGCCTCCAGGGAAGCCCCCAGCTCACTCTACCCTTACTTAAAAGCTTTTGCACAGCAAAGGAAATCATAAACAAAATGAAAAGACAACTCTCAGAACTGGAGAAAATATTTGCAAAAGCAGCAGCTGACAGGGGCTTAATCTCCAAAATATACAAATAGTCTCATGCAGCTCAACATTAAAAAAAACAATCCAATCAAAAATTGGATGGAAGACCTAAATAGACATTTCTCTAAAGAAGACATACAGATGGTTAAGAGGCACATGAAAAGATACTCAACATCAATAACTATTGGAGAAATTCAAATCAAAACTACAATGACGTGTTACCTCACACTAGTCAGAACAGTCATCAATAAATCTGAAGAACATATTTACAAAGCCCACAAAGTCACTAAGCTCCTCACACAAATGGACATCACAGTATTTCCTTCTCCTGTTCAGCTCAAAAAGGTGAGTGAACTTGTACATACACAGAGAAGATATTAAATACAGAACTCATTTCCTTCCTGGCACTTATATCTAAAGCCCAAATGTTCTTTTTAGCAATTACACCTACTGTTCTTGCTACTGAAGCAAACCTCCATTCACCTGGTGGGCATCACTATGCTAACAGGTTTGCTTTTGTAATGAGAGGACAACCGCAGGTGGTAAAGTAGGTTATCAATCACCTGAAAAGTTTTAAATACCATCTAGATTTTTATCCTTGCTATTTAATATGTCTAATTTTAAAAATAAGCTGTAAAGGAACAGAAAGCAACATAAAGACAAAAACATTTTGTAATACTATTGTGATAGGGAAATGGGTTTACTTTTTTCATTTTAAAGTTTCCATCTAATATTCTTGCAATATTAAAAAAATATAAAACACAATAGGTCAAGAAGATGTAAATTTTTCATTGTGAAAAATAATTCCATATTACTTAAAGACATGTTATATATAACACTGTGTCAGTTTAATGCCTGCAACAAAATGATTTGATACATGTATGTGTTATAAAATAACTACCACAATAAGTTTAGTTAACAAGAATCACCTCACATAGTTAAAATTTTTCCTTCCTTGAAGCTCTAGTCTCATAGTAACGTTCAAATACATTATACAGTATTGTTATAGTCACCATGCTGTACATTATATTCCCATAGCTTATTTATTTTTGAAAAAAATTAAATGTGGCTAGCTATTTTCACCTGCAATCTAGGATTATCAATACTACTACTTCTACCAAAAGATACAAGTTCTGTGTAATCAGGAGGAGAAACACTGAAGTGCATGCTATGTTCAGCACAAAGTCTTGTACCCAGTGGAACGGGAATGCCACTTGATTTGGTCTTTGTTTTTTAACTGGACTTGTTTATCTTTATAAGCTCAACCAATCTTTAAATGGACTTATTGTTAACACTTCTTAGGCATTTCCCATTTATTTGTTTACTCATTCACCCAGTAAAAAAAAAAAAAAAAAATCAAGTGGTATTCCCATTCTATTGGATACAAAACTTTGTGCTGGACATAGCATACTGGCTTTTTTTTTCTTTGAATTTCACATTCTGTCACTTTCAACTATAGGATTCCTAACTAATATAAGGGAGGGTGGCAGTGGATGTCAAAATTGTGCCACACACCAGGCTAAGGGCTTAGGCACGCAATCTCATTTGAGCCACTCAACCCAATGACGGGAAATAAACACTATCGACATTTACTGATGAGGGAGGTGGAGGGGAGAGAGGAACTCTCACTCTTGAACGAGGACTACAGCAGCAACGGACCCCTGAACTCAAGCTCTGTGGCAGCATGTGAGGTGAATGGTTACCATTTAACTCTCAAACCTTGTGCATTTCACACACGGCAAGACTGTGAAGCACCCTTCATAAGGAAACTCCCTTCCTTCTGTCCATGGTCAATCCATCCTTAGACTTCCTCACATTCTCTCCCACATCGATCATTCACACGTGAAATTTTACATCTCTCCACTTATAAATCCTTCCTCACCTCCATCAATACACTTCTCAGTGGAATCACTGTCTGTGGCACCATGGAAAGATTTTACTCCTTAATTCTGACATCTAAAACAATCTGTAAAAGTATCTCAAGAACTTAAAAATACTAGAATGCTTTGGGGGAATGAGAGGGTGGGACGAATTGAGACAGGAGCATTGACATATATACACTACCATGTGTAAGTGAAGTGAGTGAAAATCGCTCAGTTGTGTTCAACTCTTTGCGATCCCATGGACTGCAGCCTGCCAGGCTCCTCTGTCCATGGAATTCTCCAGGCAAGAATACTGGAGTGGGTTGCCATTTCCTTCTCCAACCACGTGTAAAATAGATAGCTAATGGGAAGCTGCTGAATGGCGCAGGGAGCTCAGCTCAGAGCTCTGTGATGACCTCTAGAGCTAGGATAAGGGGGTGATGGCAGGGAGGCTCGAGAGGGGAGAGATATGTATACCTATGGCTCATTCACCTTGTTGTACAGCAGAAACTAATACTATTAAACTATTTGTAGTTTAGTATTTAATACTATAGTATTTAATACTATTAAAGCAATTAAACTCCAATTAAAAAAACACATTAAAAAATATTAGCATGCTTTGATCTAGGATTTTCTTTTTCTATTAACCTTTTGTAAAGAAATCAGAGATCTAGCAAAATCTCAGGTACAAAGATTTATCTGTAGTTTTATTTATAAAGTAAATAAGCCTAAATAAATTCTAGCATATCTCTGAAATGGAATAACTTAAAATATTTTGAAAAGTTTTTATTAACACACGAAAATGCTTTGAAAATGTCAAAGAAGTTAAAATGAGAATGCAATGGAGCAAATATATCATACCATGGTCCTACACTTGAATTAAAGCATATACACATACAAGTGAGTGGAGGAGAGAGGCTGGAAAGAAATTGCTCAAAACTCCTCTAGAATTTGCCTCTGTCTTTTGGGAACACGGATGGTTTTGGCTTTATTATTTGTATGTTTCAACATTTAAAAATCTTTTAATAATAAAATAGACTACCTTTAGAAATAGAGAGGAAGTGAAGCTAGCCCTCTCCTACCTGTGCATAAACGCCCACTCCCTTCTCTTCAAAGCTTTGGCCTAGAATCCTGGAAGGCCATGCTTCCAGAAACAGCTTCAATCTAATCCTTCCTGACCTTCCTCTGGGCTAACTTCATCTCTTCTATTACGTCACCACTCTTCCCACCTTATCAAAAGCAGACAATATTCCCAGAATAGTTTCCCTTTCCCCAAAGACCTTAGCATCTTTCAAACACTTACTGAATTCCTTCTTTCCCCCCAAATCTTTTGGACTGAAAATAGGCTTGCTTATGACTCTAAAGTATAGTTACTGTAGTCACATGTATCTAAATTCATTCTGCCTAAATTAATCTTGCTTCTTTCTATGGCATGTTTTCTTATAATCAAGCTTATAATCAAGTGTAAATATGCTAACAGAATGAAACATACCCTGGGGGAATTGCTCTGCACTGCCCTGTTACATGGAACCACATATATTTTGTTAAATACCACACTTTTTTCAAGACGAAAATGCTCCGACAGGCAATCCAGAGGCAAGACTCTGCCCAGAATCTCCGTCATGGAGGGGTAAGTAGGGAGAAGTCACCATAACAAGCAAGATTTCTAACCTGAATACTCAAATCTTAGGGAAGAAGAGAAAATGAGCTAGACAGTATATACCATATCATCATTATGAGCTGATAATTTATGCAAATGTGTAATTACCTCTTGAAAAACAGTAAGTTTGTGGTATAAACATCATTCTGAAACATATATTTTTTAAAAGGTAACTTAAACAACAAAACTAATTGCTTTGAGACAGAGCTGTGATCTCTCTAGATTCTATTCAGAACTTACTAGCCTATTAAAGCTCACAAATAATACATTATACATTTATTATAATAACCTCTCAACATGTAAATGTCGTGACAGCAAAATGGTGGGATTAAATGTAAAGTTACATTTTTCTGTGAGATGGAAATTTCCAGTTTTGACATCAAAATGCCTGTAAAGGCAGTCTATCAGCAAATCAACACAACTGACAGAACTAAAACGTGTATTCATCACTGGCTAATAATTTTTGAGAAGTAAGATTTTTAGTAACAAAAAGATCTTAATCTTTATGTCGCCTATAGGCATCCAGGTTCTGTATGAAGTGTTAGGCATGTAATGACGAATGAGAGTTCCTACCAAGGAACTCTTGGAACTCTCACTGAACCAAGAACTCTGAGAGCTAACACAGGAACAAGGCAACATGCACTTGTGTTAAGGTATACACAATTATAGAAGTACAATAGGGCAGGAGAGATCCTACCTAGAAAAATTCAAGTGTCTTCATGGACAAGGTGGTACTCACCTGGTCCTGAAATGGAGGGTACAGTATGAGACTTGGTCAGTCGAGTGAGGAAAAGGAGTACCCAGCTGAGATTGTGAGTACAAAGGCAGAGTGGATTTATGGAACAGCCCAAGTACAATCATGACCCAAGGAGTCATGGCGGGAAGACTGGTGAGAAAGTTTGACAAAGTAGATTTGAGCCAGGTTTTAAAGGATCTTGCATGTAACACCAGAGAGACTGGTCTTGGCCAACTGAAAATGAGAGCTAATAAAAGATTTTTAATCAAGGGAATAATGTGACATTAGACATTTTCCATACAAATGGAACTGGCTATAATGTAGAAAATGGGTAAAACATACAAATATCATAGAATAAGAATTTTGGAGGCAAACTAATCTGGGTAAGATTCAGGCTCTGTTAACTACAACCTGTGCACTAACACTAAGTATTTAACCTCTTCAGTTTTCATTTTATTCATCTAGAAATACAGAAGTAATATAATGTACATTGAAAATTATGATGATTAGAGAAGAAGCTATTAATACATCAGAAATATTCCTGATTGCCCAGGGCCAGCCTAACCTTCTCAGCACTTTTCAAGGCCCTGGTCCAAGCCCCTTCTGTTCTACCCCTGGCTCTGTCCTGCCCCAGGAGAGGTCTCATGGGCACAGGTATGGACATCCCAGGCTGCAGACAAATCTCAGACCACAAACCACACAAACAGCTGCCCTGTGGCCAGGTCTCAAGCCCAGAGATGCACATTCTTGTGGGTGCCTTGCCAAAGACAGAGCTGGCGAAAGGGCCCACATGCCGTTTTTGGAAGGAAGCTCAGCATAATCTAAGTAGGGGACTCTGAAGTCTCAAGTACCAAGAGCATGAGCTGAGGTTGCAGGGTGGGCTCTGGATGGGAATGCTCCCTTAGCCCTGAGGAGGAAGAGAACAGGGCCTCTAAAACATGAGCTCAGAGCAGGGTCCCACCTCACCCAGGGCTTAGGGTGGTATGATACTGCCTAGCCTGCTGTACACTCAACAAATGGTTGTTGTCATGGTGCTTTTATTACTGTCTTGTTGTCATGGTATTTTTATTACTGTCATCATAGTTTTGTTGTCATTATTTACTGGCAGCAGGAAGGCCTGGGAGAAGGAATTATACTCTACTGTGGCCCTAGAGCTGAAAACACAATGCAGTTCGGCCTGTGTTCAAAAACGGACAGAGGAAACAGAGCTTAGAGGTGGCAGGGGAGTAGAGTTGAGAGGACCTACTAGAAGAATGGCTTTGAGGAAGGAAGTGGGAAGGATAATAACTACAGTTTTGTATATATGTTCTGAGTTCAAGATTCCTTTGTGCATCCAGGTACTAACACATAGAAAACTGGATGTACTCGTCTGGAGCTCAGGAAAAATTTAGACATTAGCCATCTAAAAATGGTTGAAACCTTGGAAATGGGTGAAACGTCCAAGGAAAAGTTAAAGATGTAAAACAGAAGGACAGAGCTTAGAAAAATCCTTCCAGTCAGTTTGTGGAGAGAAAAAAATGATGCTAGCAAAGAGAAAGTCAAAGGAAGCCATCAAAGTCAAGATGGTGACAGGAAGAAGACTGTCCTTCAAGAAATGCCCATCCTATACTGATATCCACCAGCCACCGAGTGTCCACTCTGTGCCAGGTATTAAGACTTGGCATATATGCATGATCTCATTTAATTCAGTACTTACAACTGAATGTGTAAGTACTGTGATAGATCATTATTTCCATATTATCAATGAGCTAACAGGCTCAGAGATAGGAAGTAAACTGTCCCATGTCACGTAACTATTATAAAGTATTAGGTGCTGTTAGAAGCTTAACTCTACTGTTAAAACTTAGGAAAAAGCTAGAACACTTTGTTCACTGCTGTAGAGAAGAAGGTGTGGAAGAGAAGTGATGAGCCCAGAGATGCTCTTCCATTGGAAGAGGCTGTGAACTAGAACTTTCTCATTATGTTACCTTGTTTCACCCTCATGAGAAATAGGACAATGGACATTATCAAGTCCATTTTGTAGTTCAAGACTTGGAGGCTCCCAGAGTCAAAGTATCCATGAACAGAGCTGGTAAATGAATGAGTCCAGACTCAAATGTAAGGATTACACGACACAAAAACCTACACTCCTTCCATAGCAACACATTGCTTCTCCATCATTAAGGAACAGGGACTAACAAGGGAAAGGCATCTACAACATGGAAACAAACACAGACATCCCTGGAAATTAGCCAAAGTAATGAAAAATATTAATCACCTAGCTTTCTTGTATTCTCCCCTAAAACAACCTGGCACATGAAAGCCAGGGCAATAAAAACCACTTCTCTCAGGACAAGTACAATTAAGAATTGTTTGTTCTGAACAGAGAAGAGTTTTGGCAAGGATGTGGAGAAAAGGGAACCCTCTGCACTGTTGGTGGTAATAAATAATTGGTGTGTCCATGATGGAAAACAGTAGGGAGTTTCCTCAAAAAACTAAATATAGAATTACCATATGGCCCAGAAATTCTATGTCTGGGTACATATTCAAATGAAATCAGTATCTAAATGAAATCAGTATCTAAAAGAAATATCCACATTCCCATATGCACTGCTGCATTACTCACAATAACAAAGTTATGGAAACAACCTAACTATTCATCAACAAATGAACAGATTAAAAAAAGGTGATATCTAGCTACCTACAGATAGAACCACACGATGAAATATTATTCAGCTGTAAAAAGGAAGAAATCCTGCCATTTGGCACAACATGGACGAACCTACAGAACATTGTGCTAAATGAAATAAGCCAAAGGTGAAAGGATAAATACTGCATTACCTCACTTATGTGTGTAATTTTAAAAAGTCAAACTTAAAGAGAGAGTTAAAAAGGTAGTTGCCAGAGGCTGGAGAGTAGGGAAATAAGGAAATGTTGGTTAAAGAGTACAAACTTTCAATTATGAGATGGATTAGTTCTGGGGAGCAGTGGACAGCTTGGTGACTACGATCAGTAATACTGTACTGTGAACCTGAAATCTGTATATGTGAATTTTGCTTAGAAAGAAGATCTTATTTTCAAGAGTAATTCTCACCACACACACACACACAATGTGAGGTGCTAGATGTGTTAATTAACTTGATGATGGTGATCATTTCACAATGTATACATATATCAAATCAATACACCTTAAATATACACAATCTTACTTGTCAATTACACCACAACAAAGCTGAGAGGGAAGTGACATCTTTTTATAGTTTGACCTTACAGTCTCTGTGCCCTGTTAAAAACTCTGCAGATTTCTCCAAAGGCATTGAAAGTCACTTTCAGCTATCCACGTACAGGGATAACTCCCTTTAAACAATTCAGTCAGAACAGTGATGTTAAATTTTATTTTCCCATAAACAGCAACTTCTTCCAGCAGTAATATATTTGTGGTATTTTGAAGACTGAATATCCCAATAGACTCTGCACTGCAAGCACTTTCTAAAAATAGCTCTTGGGTGAAAGCCAAAAAGGTTAGTTTGGTTCCTTACTAGCTGCCTGCTTTAAACACATTATGCACTCTATCCTTCCCCTTTCCAAGCCTGTACAGTCGGCTGAATAAGACCTACATTAATCTGCCCCACCTGATGCGAAGACCAGATTGTGCCTCGCGATTAAATTTATTTTTAAAGGCTGGGCTTATGATGGGCATTACAGTGCCAATTTGAAAGTTTCGGTTTTCAAACTTTGGAAAGTTACCTTTCAGCCTGTTTCAAAACTGCCTTAATTATGATTACCCTGTAGGCAGCTGTATATACATCAGCCACGGGCTGCTTTATTCTACTCAAAGTAATATCAAATCTTTTCTGTAACTGCATGACCTTCCTAAATGCAACATACACTGGAAGAAAAAGAAATGCCCAGTATTTGTTTACACACTGAAGGGAAGAACAGTAGCAGACTGTCTTCATAGTATTTTAAGAACCAAAAGATAGTAAACCAAGTCAGTAAGGGCTGCCTGACAACAACCCCAGTCCTGGGCCTAGAGATGGGACTGCAGAGAACCAAGAGGGCTGTTCAGATCCTTCTCATGGGCGTTAACACAAGTTTTCCGGGTGTTATTATTCTTGGCAGGCATATCTAACAAAGGTCACAAAGAACAAACGCAACACAGCCATTCCCAACAGGCTTGGCTGTAAATGCCCTAAATTCAACTACAGACTTAGTGAGTTTGCAAAAATACTCATGCCACAAAACCAGCTTGAAGACAAGCTGAGGTCCTCAAGGCTGATAAAGATGTTCACACAGTAGAAAAGGAAATTTGTCAATGAATTTATCAAGTATTCACATATTTTAAATACTGTAATTACGATTCTGCAATAATTACTATTTTTACCCATAAAATCACACTCTATAGACTCTTCTAGCCAAAGAAAAGAATCTCTCCTTTTCCAAGGTAACGAAAGGAACCCCACTCAGAAAACTGAGAGTAACTGACTCGACCACATAAACACTCTGCCGGCTGTACAAGATGCCCTGTTATTAAAAGGTGACTTTGGCCTACTGTCCACATCATGGTGTTTTTCCCAGCGTACTGGAAAACATCATGGCACTCTCAGTCCCTGCCTGAGGAGGCAGGAACATGCTGAACAGGATCAAAATGACCAGCAACCCTGGTGCTGAAAGACAGGGTCAAGTCAACTCAGGAAATAAATTTTCAGGCTCAAGTTTATGGGCCCTTACTCACTGCCACACTCACAGTGGGTAGCTGTTCTCTCTCCCTGGAGACAAAGAAGGACTGAATGTCCCTATGTAGGCTGAGCTCCACTCTGTCATCCCCAGAACCATCTCTTGTTGGAGTGTCCAGGGAGCCAGATCTGCCCAGCTGAAAGTTCAGGATTCTGGGCAGAGAGCCCCCTTGCTCTGGTGGAAGAGGGAAGGCCATAGGGGAGATCACAGAACTGTGGGAGATGGTGGAGTCTGGTAAAAGAATTCTGGTGCAACCTGGAGGTTTAGGATTTCATTTTGGCCAACAAACAAGGTATAATCCTGACCATGTTGCTGAGCTCTCTGGGGAACATCGCTTCTACTCCCAAGACACCAGGGAGGTTCTGCCCTTCCCAGCCTTCTTGATGAGACAGATGAACTGAGGAGGAGATATGAAAAGGCTTTTCTTTGCCCCAGCCTCCCTGCACCATGAGGGATCTTAATTCCCCGACCAGGGTTTAAACCTGTGCCCCCTGCAGTGGAAACAAGCACAGAGTCCTAACCACTGGACCACCAGGGAAGTCCCTGAAAGGGTTTTAAATCAAACACTTTACAGAAGTATCAGGGAGGCATAGTGTTAAGAGCAGTACACTTGAAGAAAACTTCTTTAGTCCTGTCTCAGGCACCTGTGTTCCTTTTAAGTCTCAACTGTTTTATCTACACGATAGGGATATCTCTATCACCTCTTCAAATTCTAACAGCCTCTACTTTGAAATGTGTGGTTTAGCAGTGTTAGCAGCCTTTTCCTTAGTAACTAGAGTCCAACTTTGTTTCGGCTGATAGTGTCAGACAGTTCAATCACTCAGTTGTGTCCGACTCTGTGCAATCCCATGGACTGCAGTATGTCAGGCTTCCCTGTCCGTCATCAACTCCCAGAGCTTGCTCAAACTCATGTCCATCGAGTTGGTGATATGATCCAATCATCTCATCCTCTGTCGTCCCCTTCTCCTCCGGCCTTCAATCTTTCCCAGCATCAGGGTCTTTTCCAATCAGTCAGTTCTTCGCATCAGGTGGCCAAAGTATTGGAGCTTCAGCTTCAGCATCAGTCCTTCCAATGAATACTCAGGACTGATTTTCTTTAGGATTGACTGGTTTGATTTCCATGTAGTCCACAGGACTCTCAAGAGTCTTCTCCAACACAGTTCAAAAGCATCGATTCTACCCCTGATAATGGCTGATAGTGTGATCAGCCCCAAATGGTAGATTAAGATTAGTCTAAGCCTTTCCCAAGAATCCTGTTTCCTACTTTTTCAGCTTCTCCTGTGGCTCTGAAAAACCTTTTCCTTTCCTGATATAAAGGACTAGACCTGTTTAGCTGGCATTGCCCTTCTGCTTTCAGTCTTTTTGCCTTCTGTTTTCAATGAACATGTGATGACTGGAACTGCAACAGCCTTTTTGTAGTGCGAAGAGCCAACTTATAATGAAAGGCTAACAGAATCCTGGATATACCAGTGCCAAAGGCCTACCTCCAGACTGGGTATTATAAAAGGAAAATAAGCCCTATTTCATTTAAATCACTGTTAGGTTTTCTGTTATTTACCACTGAATGCATTTATAACCCATACACTCTGATAAAACTTATTCCTAGAGAACAGCCAATATTTAAGTAATCTCATACATGCCTCTGCCTCGACACATTGACCAAAGGTGAAAGGGGAAATGAAGGAATAGATAGGGGCATTCATTCCTGTCCTAACACATCTAAATGACAGGTATTCGGCAAATATGCAAAGACATAGAATATACTTAACTAGTATAAGAACAATTTTCAAGTCAGATCTGTATTTGAACCACTACTGTATATTAGCTATGTGTGTGTGAAAGTTGCACAGTTGTATCCAACTCTTTGTGACCCCATGGACTGTAGCCCATCAGGTTCCTCTGTCCATGGGATTCTCCAGGGAAGAATACTGAAGCGGGTTGCCATTCCCTTCCCCAGGGGATCTTCCCAACCCAGGGATCAAACCCAGGTCTCCTGCATTGCAGGTATGTTCTCTACCAACTGAGCCACTGGGGAAGCCCATATTAGCTATGTAACTTCAAGTAAATGATTTTTATCACTCCAATCTGCTTTATCATTAAAATATAGGTTATATTAGAACTTATATTATAAAATTTAATAAAGACAATGCATAACATCCCTAGTACAATTCTCAGCATAGATTAAGGCTCCAAAATTGGTAGCCTTCAGTATTGTGGGGACAGGCACATTATACATATACCAGGGCCCCTGAGTATAAAGACAATGGCACTTAGGGCCTAGCTTGTGGAACACACCAGTAAATCAGTTATTTCTGCTGGTGGGACAAGGCTATGATATCTACCTGTGTACCCACACTGTAGCAGAGAAGCTTGGCCCCATCTCCCAGCGCCCACATCTTTAAATGCCACAGTTGTTTCAGCTCTCCTATTCCACCAGTTACCAAACACTCAATTTAGATTTCAACTTGACCTGCAGAAGAAATAAAAAGGACAACAAAATGGCCAAACGACAGCCAGAAAAGAGGGAAAAGATCCCACTAATAGATCTTCAGGTTCGTTAACGACTGCCGTGTTCGCTGGGCAATCCTCCTACCCTCGGGTCCCTAAGGGTCAGGGGCATTCCTCTAGGAGAGTATACTGGGGAGGGTGCTTTCAGGTGCAAGTGACAGGAGCTCCAACTTCCCTAAGAGGCTTAAACAAGGAGGCAGGCTGGCTCCAGGATGAGGTAAGTCCACGCTCTTATGGCACAACCACGAACCCAGGTTCTTTCCATCTTCCTGCTAATCCACCCTCGATGTGTCAGCCTTATCCCCTGGCTGGCTCCCCTCGTAGAGGCAAAGCAGCTGTCGTTGCTACAAGCAACACACAAATGTGACAAGTTTCAGAGGAAGACACCTTCAACCTTCACAGGACTGAGAGAGCGTCTCTCATACTCCATTTGGATACATGGGGTACAGGGCCCATAGCCAGAGAAGCTGGTCCAGGCTGCAAGGGGACAGCCTCCTCTGAAGCACAGGGCTTGGGGCTACTTATTATCAATCTGCTCTTGATGATAAGGGCAAGTTCCTGGGATTTCTCTGGTGGTATAGTGGATGAGGGGACTTCCTCAGTGTTTCAGTGGTAAAGAATTTGCCTGCAATGCAGGAGACACGGGTTCCATCCTTGAGTGGGGAAGATTCCTTGGAGGAGGGCATGGCAACCCACTCCTGTATTCTTGCCTGGACAATTCCATGGACAGAGGAGCCTGGAGGGCTACAGTCCATGCATCTCAAAGAGTCAGATACGACAGAAGTGACTGAGCACAGCACAGCACAACACAGTGGATGAGAGTCCGCCTCCCGATGCAGGGGACACGGGTTCAATCCCTGGTCTGGAAGATCCCACAAGCAGTGAGGTGGCTGACCCTGTGCACCAAAACCACTGAGCCCGCTTGCCTAGAGAAGCCTGGCAATGAGAAGCCCGAGCACCATAAGGAAAGAGTAGCCCTGGCTCCCCGCAACGAGAGAAAGCCCAAGCACAGAAACGAAGACCCAGCACAGCCAGAAAGAAAGCTTTCTTAAAAAAGTTAAAAACGCCAGTTCCTGATACCCAATCAGACCTGTTGGGGGTAGGGGATGATTAGGCAAACAAAGATTCCTGTTCCACAGAAAAATAATAGCTCTGGTTCCCTATTCCAAATGCCAGAATTTCTTTTAAAGAATATTTGTAAGGGCCACAGTGAAATTTTCCAGATCTTGCCAATTCAGGCTTTGTTTATAATTCCCATAGATCAATTAGGCCTCTTTGTATTCTTAGAAATTGGAAATAACACTTACTTAACACTTACTTCTTATCTGCTTCTTTGTTCCCAGAGCTTTGTTCTCCAATCTAACAATCACACTTTGAAACTTAGCACCGGAAATAAAACAACCCTCAATCATGCTACCAAAACACCGTCAGCCTATTTTATCAAAGGGAAGGTTCACTCATGATTTGTTGTCCATTCTGCAAAATACTGTCTTATTTGATACCTTATGGAAACTTTAGAAGATGCCAGTAAGGAGGACACTGTTCACAGGATTATGATGGGGCAATTTCCATGGCTAGTGGAATGTGAAGTCAAATGGGCCTTAGAAAGCATCACTATGAACAAAACTAGTGGAGGTGATGGAATTCCAGTTGAGCTATTTCAAATCCTGGAAGATGATGCTGTGAAAGTGCTACACTCAATATGCCAGCAAATTTGGAAAACTCAGCAGCGGCCACAGGACTGGAAAAGGTCAGTTTTCATTCCAGTCCCAAAGAAAGGCAATACCAAAGAATGCTCAAACTACTGCACAATTGTACTCATCTCACATGCTAGTAAAGTAATGCTCAAAATTCTCCAAGCCAGGCTTCAGCAATACATGAACCATGAAATTCCAGATGTTCAAGCTGGTTTTTGAAAAGGCAGAGGAACCAGAGATCAAATTGCCAACATCTGCTGGATCGTGGAAAAAGCAAGAGAGTTCCAAAAAACATCTATTTCTGCTTTATTGACTATGCCAAGCCTTTGATTGGGTGGATCACAATAAACTGTGGAAAATTCTTCAGGAGATCGGAATACCAGACCACCTGACCTGCCTCTTGAGAAACCTGTATGCAGGTCAGGAAGCAACAGTTAGAACTGGACATGGAACAACAGACTGGTTTCAAATAGGAAAAGGAGTACGCCAAGGCTGTATATCGTCATCCTGCTTATTTAACTTATATTCAGAGTACATCATGAGAAATGCTGGGCTGGAAGAAGCACAAGCTGGAATCAAGATTGCTGGGAGAAATATCAAGAACCTCAGATATGCAGATGACATCACCCTTATGGCAGAAAGTGAAGAGGAACTAAAAAGCCTCTTGATGAAAGTGAAAGAGGAGAGTGAAAAAGTTGGCTTAAAGCTCAGCATTCAGAAAACGAAGATCATGGCATCTGGCCCCATCACTTCATGGGGAATAGATGGGGAAACAGTGGAAATAGTGTCAGACTTTATCTTTTTGGGCTCCAAAATCACTGCAGATGGTGACTGCAGCCATGAAATTAAAAGATACTTGCTCCTTGGAAGAGAAGTTATGACCAACCTAGATAGCATATTCAAAAGCAGAGACATTACTTTGCCAACAAAGGTCCATTTAGTCAAGGCTATTGTTTTTGCAGTGGTCATGTATGGATGTGAGAGTTGGACTGTGAAGAAAGCTGAGAGCCGAAGAATTGATGCTTTTGAATTGTGGTGTTGGAGAAGACTCTTGAGAGTCCCTTGGACTGCAAGGAGATCCAACCAGTCCATTATAAAGGAGATCAGCCCTGGGTGTTCTTTGGAAGGAATGATGCTAAAGCTGAAACTCCAGTACTTTGGCCACCTCATGCAAAGAGTTGACTCATTGGAAAAGACTCTGATGCTGGGAGGGATTGAGGGCAGGAGGAAAAGGGGACAACAGAGGATGAGATGGCTGGATGGTACCACCGACTCGATGGATGTGAGTTTCAGTGAACTCTGGGAGATGGTGATGGACAGGGAGGCCTGGCGTGCTGCAATTCATGGGATCGCAAAGAGTCAGACATGACTGAGCAACTGAACTGAACTGAGTGGTTCTAAAAATTCCCAGTCACAATTTCACAGGCCTGTGAAGCAGAAGAACAAACAGCCACCTCCCGCCAAAGCTTAGCTGCATGTTGCTGCGCAGGCCTAAAGCTTTGCGGGCCAAGACAAGGCCCTGAGAAGGCAGGGTTGAGGGCAACTCCTGTTCTCAGAAAAGAGGAAGAATTGGTTGATTCCACAGAATCAATGATTTAAGATTCTGGCTTCTGACGTGCGGAGAAATGGTTCTCAAAATATAGCCTAGACTCCTGAGACCTTGTCAAAGGTCCATAAGGTCAAAACTTTCACTCTCAATCTCTTAGGAGTATAGAGCAGAGTTTATCAAAAAAGAATAACGCACAATTATTCAAAAAAGTGATTAAAATTCCCCTGTTTTAAACCACTTATCTGTATAGGCTGGATTTGCTTTATCTACTTCAACCAAAGCAACAGACTGTAACAGATTGAATGGAGAAGCAGAGCTGAGAATCCAGCTGTTTTCTATTAAACCAGACAGTAAAGAGTCGGCCAAAAATGCAAAGCTTTCCTACATTTGTTTTGAAAGCAGTTATTTTTCATGAAGGCCTTCCCTGGTGGCTCAGGGGTAAATGCAGGAGACACAGGACTCGGGTTGGATACCTGGGTTGGGAAGATGCTCCGGAGTAGGAAATGGCAACCCACTCCAGCATTCTTGCCTGGAAAATCCCATGAACAAAGGAAACTGGTGGGCTACAGTCCATGGGGTCACAAAAGTGTCGGACATGATTTAGCGACTAAACAACTACTTTTCATTAAGGGAAAAAAAAGTCTTTACAGGGGACATGCAATGGGCTTATTTTTAATGAATTAAATATTTTAAAATTTATATTTTAATGCCTAGTATGGTAAATACATGACTGAGTAACTAACACTTCACATTTAATGTGGTAAATACAATCCAAAAGATCTTAAGTTCTCTGGGATCCTCAGTTTTTAAAAGTGTCAAAGGTCTTGAGACCAAAATGTCTGAGAACTGCTGCATTGAAGTAACGAACCAACTGAAACCAAGCAGGACCCTGTGGGGCTCCTAAGCACGGACGCCTCCCTGTCCCTCATTTCTTGTTTGTAGGGAACAGACTCCAACCTCTGCCACCTTCCAGGAGTTCCAAAGGGCAGACTCAAACAGTTGCTAATCTGGGAAGGGAAGGAAGGCAGAGACAGGGGAGCTATAGTCAAGATACAATAACGCAGCCTTGGGCCAGGGTCCTGGTTCCCCTCAAGGGATACAGCTAACACTGTGTTTGCGCTCTCCACAGAACAAAGAGTCAACAAATGAAAGGGGGTAGCGTTCTTGCCAGAGAAGACCACCTGAAGCCAGTGTAAAGGAACCAGAGAAGCTTACTGAGAGACCACCAAAGGCCAGATCAGAGGAACCAGAGAAGCTGCTTAGGAGGAGACCATTTGAGTCCTGATTAAAGGAGTGCAGACCTTGCAGATACACTGGCATTAGCAGCAACCCCACCCTCAAACCATCGCTATACAGCTCCTCACCAAATCCTCCCAGGTTGGGATGTACAGTTTTTGAGGGGCACGAGCCCATTGTCTCTCCCTTTGCCTGGCAAAGCCATAAAACTATTCTTCTCTATCAACACTTCACCCCAAACTCTGTCTCCCAGATTTGACTCAGCATCGGTGCACAGAGGCAGAGTTTTCAGCAGAATAAAGAAAATGTGATTAGCGGGGCTCTGCACCCAATTCCTATGGGAGAGTCCCCACCAGCACCGAGCAACTCTCTGACATCAGTGAGGTGTCCTGCAGTTCAACTCCAAACACTGTCTACCCAGAGACAGCATCAAATTCCACAGTCAAGCCCCGCAAGACTGACTCCTCTACACCAGCTTCAGATGCCAATCACCAGTCTAGGTTGTCACTTGTGCCTCTATTGGACCTGGCACAATTCTAAGCACACCCTCTTTAGGTTGGATTAATTTGCTAGGGCAACGCTGAGAACTCAGAGAAACATCTTACTCATTAGATTACCAGTTTATTATATAAGCAGATAAGTCAGGAACAGCCAGATGGAGGAGACGCAGAGGGCAAGGTGTGTGGGAAGGAGCTTCCCTGCTCTCTCCAACGTGCTCTGTTCTCTGCAAAACCTCCATGAGGAGGCTCTCTGAATTCTGGAAGCTTCCTGATGCAGGCATGAGTGATTAAATCACTGGTCCTAGGCTACTGAATGGAATCTCCAACCTCTCTCCCCTCCACAGAGGTTGGAAGTGGGGGCTGAGTCCTCCAACACACACGGGCACCCAGCCCTCCCTAAAGTGCTTTCCAAAAGGCACTCATTAACCTCATTAACAGAACAAAATCACCTGTATGGCTTTTGTCATGAAATTCCAAGAGTTTTAGGCGTTCTGGTGTCAGAATGGGATAAAGACCAAATATCATTGGCCCTTGAACACTTCAGGGGTTAGGGATGGCAACCACCTGTACAGCAGAAAATCCAAGTATAACTTTACAGGCGGTTTCTGCAGTCTTGGTTCTGTATCCGTGGATTTAACCAGCCTCACGTGCTACTATAGCGTGCATGAAGTGAAACAAGTCTGTGTATAAGAGGAGCCTCAGAGCTTCCCCGGTGGTCTAGTGGTTAAGAGTCTGCCTGCCAATGCAGGGGACAAGAATCCTATCCCTGGTCCGGGAAGATCCCACACGCTGAGAAGCAACCAAGTCCATGCACAATTACTGAGCCAGCACACCTTGAGCCTGTGCTCCGCTACAAGAGGCCACCACAATGAGAAGTCTCCGCAACAGAACAAAGAGGAGCCCCTGATTGCTGCAACTAGAGAAAGCCCATGCGCAGCAATGAAGACCCAGTGCATCCAAAAATAAATAAATCTTTAAAAAATAGAGGAGCCTCACAGTTCAAACTTGTGTTGTTCAAGGGCCAGCTATGTGTGTGTGTATATATATATTCTATAAATCACAATATCACAGTGATTTACATATACAAACACAATGAAAAATTAGTCAGCTACAAAATAAAAGGAAATCCTGCCATTTACAACAGTATGAATGAGCCTTGAGGACAGTATCCTAAGTGAAAGAAGTCAGGAAAAGATGCATGATCTTACTTATGTATGGAACGTAAAACAACTGAACACATAGAAACAAAGTGGTGGGTGGTGGTTACCACAGACATGGGGTGTGGGGATGGGTGAAAGAGGTCAAAGGGTACAAAATTCCAGTTAGAAGATGAATAAGCTCTGGTCATCTAATGTACAAAATGGTGACTCTGCTTAATAATAATGTATTATATATCTGAAAATTGCTAGGAGAGTTCTCACCACGCACACACAAACGATGTGAGCTGGTGAATACGTTAACTAACCTTATCGTGGTAATCATTTCACAATATGTGGTTAAATCGTCACATTGCAGACCTTAAATTCACACATTTTATCTCAGTAAAGTTGATACATATATAATATATGTGTGTGTGTGAGAGTGACACAGAGGGTCCTGAGACAAGCCCCATAGGCGCAGCTGCTCTCCTGCTAGGATGCTGAGGAGATATGAAAGATGGAGGAGGTGCAACAGAGGCTTTTCCCTGGGAGGGCGGGAGGCAGGCACGCTGAGCTCTTGCTGGGGAAACCCAGTCCGCACCTGTGGCCTGTGATAGGGTTTCTCCAGATCGCTCTCCTCTGTATCTACAGCTCAGTCCACCATCACAGGGAGGGAAACAGAGACACCCGCTTTCGTCAGTGCCCATCCTTCCAAGTCCTCCTCCATTCACACAAGCGGACAGGCACAATGACTAGCTCAGGGGCCCAGAGGTCCTACATGGGAGAACCAGGACCTAAGGTATCATGATGCTTCCTTCCCCTTCGGCAAGCGGTGGGCTCTAACAGGAGAGTTTCTGTTTTGTTTCCCACTGTGTTCCCAGCGCATAGAATGTTGCTTGCTTGGCCCTGGCTCCAAACCCAGGGTACCCATCCCCCCTAACCCACAGCTTCCTCCCCAGAGCCAAGACCTCCCTTGAACTCTCTTCCTACTACCAATCAGAGTTCCTGGTGCCGCCAATAGAGATGTGGACATTCAAGACCCGGAGATGCAAGGCAATCAGCAGGAACAAATATTTATAAATGTGTCCATTGTACTGACAGCTCCAGCACACACACCTTAAACTAACAATCGCTTTCTTTCTTAATCAAATATCCTATTGACTTTAATTATAGCTGTATTTTTACTACCTCTGAAACACATGAATGCTCTCCTCCTCCTTTTAAGCAAATGTCATGTTACTGGCCTTATCGTCCACATCCAGCTTTATTTCAAGAGACGAGATGGAGTGAAAGTCCAGTAGGGTCAGCTGCCCTCCACGGCCCAACTTGGGCGGTCTCTGTGCTCAGGCCCCTCCCTCTGCCTGCTCCCCCATGACCCTTGGGCCCAGTCTCTCAGCTTCTCTATCAACCTTTCTGAAATGAGCACACAAAACCCCTTTTGTTTTCGAAGGACTTTCCTCCCAGCTGGTAAATACAGAAAAAGAAAATGGGGCTTACAAAGCAAAGGAAGCAATGGGCAGAATTTTAAAAATCTTTGAAATGCAATAGTTCTCTGGATATCATTAACTTAAAAATGAGCCTGTATTTAGAGCCACTCTGAATGCAACCTGTTC
Source organism: Capricornis sumatraensis (assembly GCF_032405125.1). Classification (NCBI taxonomy): domain Eukaryota; kingdom Metazoa; phylum Chordata; class Mammalia; order Artiodactyla; family Bovidae; genus Capricornis; species Capricornis sumatraensis. The sequence continues at coordinate 63,467,954 of NC_091081.1, read as the reverse complement.
TAGAAATATTCCTTTAGTTTAGGCCATACAATGAGCCCTACCATAAGCCTTCCCTTGGCAATTCTGCAGGCTTGCTCAGCTTGTGTGCACGTGCTAAGTTGCTTCAGTCATGTCTGAATCTCTGTGACCCTATAAACTGTAGCCCATCAGTCTCCTCTGTCTATGGGATTCTCCAGGCAAGAACACTGGAGTGGGATGCCATGCCCTCCTCCAGGGGATCTTCCCAACCCAGGGACTGAACCCTCATCTCCTGCATTGAAAGGTGGATTCTTAACTGCTGAGCCACCAGAGAAACCCTTGCTCATCTTAGCCATCCCTGAAGAAAGCATCTGAGTTGCTAGGCTCTTCCCTCTGTCACGTGAGCCAGAACTTGGAAACACGAGGGTTCATTTTCTAATCACATAATTACCCAGGCTTCCCAGTGGGTATTCACATCAATCCCAGACTAGTGTCTCTTTCATCTTAACTCTCTTTTTGCCTTACAGAGAGGAAAAGTCAATTTTGATCATTTCCTGGCAAAGTCACATCTACACATTTATCTCAAAAGCTCTAATAATTTATGGCTCACCCCTCAGTCTCCATACAAGATACTCCCTCTTTAACAGCTCCAGCTCCTTGGAAATTGCACTTAAAATTGTTTCCAATACAAAGTGGCCTCACTGATATTCCAACATTAAGTAAGTCGTATTCATGGATGTGTGTGCATGCTTCAGGTGTGTCCTACTCTTTGTGACCCCCAAGGACTGTAGCCCACCAGGCTCCTCTGTCCACGGGATTCTCCAGGCAGGAATACTGAAGTGGATTGCCATGCCTGCCTCCACGGGACTGTCCCGACCCAGGGATCGAACCCACTTCTCTCCTGTCTCCTGCATTGACAGGCAGGTTCTTTACCACTAGCACCACCTGGGAAGTCCCATTCATGGGATGAGCAGTAGCTAACTATAGCCCATTCTCCAAGAGTACTTTTCAATCATGGTGCTTCATCAAATAACTTATGGCATGAAATTTAGTTTTATATATCTCAGCATTTCACATCAATCACAAAGCAGAAAATGTCAACTTCTGTGTTGTCCATAATGGGAGAGGTAATACTCTGTAATGTGTTAAGAATGTGCACTTTGACTCTAACAACTCTGACCCTGCCCCAGCCTGGTTCAAGGACTCTTTCCAAGTCTCAGGACTTCCCCTGTCTCACAAGGGAAAGGGCAGGATGGAGACCAGCATGCTTAATACCTAAGAGTCCTTGGCACATAATAAAGGTTGAAAAATGTCAACGTAGGTTCTAGCATCCCAAATTTAGGTGTGAAAGTGTGAATCACAAGCAATTAAGCATGCCAAGAGGCATCATATTAACAGAGTAGTGAATTATAAAACCGGTAATAGGAGATCTCCTGTGTGAAATTTATTAGACTGGAAAAACATACATCAGGGCACTGTGTAATCACATAACCCTACTGAGTTAAGTCCAACTACACATAAATAGGCACTACAATACAAATAGGAAATATTTAATAAAGATATCCAAAGAAACTAAACAGGATTCTAGTCTTTGCACCACTGCCAGGAGAAAGGTTTTGGAGAGTGAGAGATACAAACACCTCGCCGAGTCATTTAAGTCACTGAATCAACAAGCTCCAGTCCCTACAAATCTCTCAGAATCTGTTTTTTTAACTCATCAATACAAACAATTTCTCAAAGGCATACTCTGAAGTTAAAGCAGGAAATTTGGACCTAAATTGCCTGTAAGACACAATTACAAAAAGCAAGCACAGAACCACCCATACAGCAAAAATCCTACCTTCATTCAACTGAAGAAAGAAAATTTACGGTTGGACTGTTAACATGTTTTTTATGTTTCCTTCTAACACTTCCCTTTAGAGCCAAGTGCCATAAAATAAAGGCATCAACCACCTGTTATAATGGAAGGATGAGTGGCCATGGCTGGTTTTGCTCACATCTCAAAATATCACTCAAGCCCAACAACCCCTACCATCCCAGCTTGGGTAGGTTATGCACTTCTCTAACTGACCACATCATTTAAAGTGCTTTGAGGTCCAGGGCTGTTAACAAGAAGAAGCTTTGTAATTGAAAGTCAATTGTAGGTCTTCCTTATCAAAGAGGTTAGAACATGAAAATCGTTAGAATTGGCTTTATAGGCTGGCATATACACAGAAGGAGGTGCCTGTAAGTTAGGAATAGTGTTGTCATTTATACTATGCTAAAAGATGATGGGAATACTCTTTGTTTCCATAGCAATAGGGAAAAGGAATAAAAGGAGAAAAAAAAAAGACTAGATCTTTGGGGCACCTTGATTTCTAATATGGATTTCAGCAACCCCACCACTCACAAGCACTGACTTACAGGCTACTTATTAGCTATTACACATGCCACTTTTTCCTGCCAACTGGTTTTTGTGGCCAGAAATGTCATTCTGCTCACCTGTTTAGAGGAAGCTGGATCCCAGGGAGCTGGAACAGTTCAGGTCGACTCCATGGCAAGTCCTTTTTCACTTAAATGATTCCCACTGACCCAAGGCAAGATTGATGGCTCCCTCCATATTTCCTTTCATGACTGGGAGGGATAAAGACTTCGCTAAGACTGAAAATGCTTAGACTAACTAAAGTATCTTAAGCATCCTATTCTTTTTTTCTCTGGTGCCGAACCAGCAAAAGATTAGGAATCAAAACTTAACGTGTGTGCCTCTGCAAAGAGAAGTCAGCCACAGAATGGAGGAAAACCAGAAATCACCAAGAGAAGACCTCAAGATGAGTTCAAATCCGGAAGAAGCACAGATACTTGCAATTTACCTGGACTAACGCAGAGGCCTCATCAGAAGCACCTGTCCTGCATTTAAGCTAAGGTCCTCCGTTCAGTTAGCACGAGCTGAAGACAGGACCTGGAAATCCTACACTGGCAGCCTCTGATTCTGCCTCTTGACAGTGGGAGGTAGCAAGGGGAGCCCAACACTTCCCCATGTCCTCAAAAAGGCAGAAACAACACTGATGAGATTGAAACTGCCTGCCAAAACCCACTGATCCATTTGAAATCACACACAGTCCTTCCCAGTTGATATGGAGACACTTATTTCTTCAATTAAAAAATAAACAAAAAACTTGCACAACCTGTAGAAGTTGCTGCTGGGTTCAAAGCACAGAACTAAAGCCCTAAAATAGATAAAAGCAAGAGAAAAACAATTAAACCCTTACAAACAATAGGAAGCTATTACAGATGGTTCTTTCCAAACATGAATGCTAATGAGCATGTTCCCACCCTCCATGAAAAATCAGTAGGTCCCTAAATCAAAACAAGGAGGAACCTGTCAGCATGTGCGCTGAAAGAAGTGTCTGGACCAGGTAGGCAAAATGAAGTCTCTAGAGCAGGGGCCCCCAACCTCTGGGATCTAATGCCTGATGATTCGAGGTACAGCTGATGCAATAATAACAGAATAAAGTGCACAATAAATGTAATGCACTTGAATCATCCTGAAACCATCCCCCCTCCCCCATCCATGGAAAAAATGTCTTTCATGAAACTGGCCCGTGGTGGCGAAAAGGCTGGGGGCCACTGCTCTACAGGGCTGGGCAGAGGCTTAGCCAGGGTGGGGATGGGAGGGAGTGGGGGACACATATAGGACAAATGGGAAGTAGGACTGTTAAATATTCTTTCTGGGAACTGCAACTGGCAGGAGAAAAGCAATTAGGCTGAGGTTGGCTCTGAAGAATCATGGAGAAGGTAAGCAAAATGGCAGCTGGGTCATGGGCGCAGTGATGTCTGGGATTGTCCCCCAAAGGCACTGAGAAATGCCAATAGGAGGTTTGCTGCCAATGGCTGCCTTTGAATGAGATTGCACGAGGATTCCCTTGATGGTTTTATCTCATCTGGACCAGTCCTGTCGTAAGTTACTTGGGCTCAAAGAAAGGGGAAATCCTGGACTGGAGAGGGATGGAGGTGGAGACTCTTTATTTCTTTAGAACAGAAATTTGACTCCAAGTCAATTTCACACTGGGGGCGGTTGTAGGGCAGGCAGAGCGCCTCATCCAGGTGGGCCAAGGACTCTTCATGGGAACCTAATGAGAGCTGAACCCCTTGTATATTCAGACCATTAATCAGGTCATGATATTAATAACTACCACAAACTCTCAATCTCAATCAAACAAGACATTAGACTAGCCAGGGCTTTGATTGAGAAGAGAGTAAGGGGTTTAAGACTATACTAGCTGAGGTCAACGGATAGGGTGTTGGATTTCTGGTCAACTCTTTCGGACCCATCCTTTTAGTCAATGAGATATTTGATATTCTACTGCTAAAGTACAGATTCTTCCAAATACTACGACACAGATTCTTCCAAATGCTATGTTTTCCAAGAACCTAGGTGATGAGGACAGATTCACTGAGATGCACAATGCAGGGTCTAGAGAGGCATTTTCATCCTCTGAACATTCAGAGGGCACTGAACTAGGAGGTAAAAAGATGAAAATTTATGTATATGAACTCCTTGAAAAAAGGGTCTCAAACAGATCCCCTAAACAATTACCAGCCTGACTGATAAACGCCATGACAAATTCATGACAGAAACAGTGAAGGTGCAAAGGAAAGAAGGATCACTTTCACTAACCATAGGTCAGTCTTCAAGGATAAGTAGTAAGAGGAAGTGAGGAATACCGCATAAGACACACAGTGAACAATTTTGATGAGAAAAGCAGCTCAGAAAACATGTCCCTCGTGTTTCAGTGTCCCATATAAAGGGGAGCATTGGATTGCTGACCACAGACCTCGAGACCTGCTCTCTTGGTCCTGGCATGCAAAAGGAAGAGGACTCGTAGCAAGTATGCTCTATTTCAGTGTAGGAGATAACTCCCAGAGGAGGAGGGGCAGAGACTGGGAAATGCCCTCAGTAAAACTCTAGTTTTATACCCTCTTGCATGTGTGCATGACTAAGACCATGTTTAGGGTTCTTACTAAACATGGTCTTGGTCATGGAGGAGCTTGTTTCTCTGATGGTCAGATGCCAGCAGAGGGACTGAGCATTTCCAGTCAGCACTCAGAAGCAGAAGGACACTACAGGAGTCCATTGGAAAGGGAGGGACGTTCCTCAGGAACTTGCCAGCAGGTCAAGAAGGATACAGAAGAGCCAGTGACTGCAAATAACAAGGGTACTGAATGGTCCACAGAAATGACATAAGCCCTTTTCCTTTTAACACATAGGGTTAGAAAAAATATAAGTTCTTCAATATTTCAGAGAGAAAAACATCAGACAGATCTAGGTATCATCGTAACCAAGCCATTACAAAGACAGTAGGCATGAAAGGGAAAGACCAATGTATCACCTTGCAACAAGTTAAACATTACAGAAGTTGTGACCCCTCCAGGTGGCTGGTGATAGCCTCACAAAACACAGACGCCAGCCCTGAATATTCATAACAAAACCCAGAGCAGCCCTGAAAGTTCCATAACTGATCAGGTTACTTTGGTTACATTACTTGATTCCTAAACCATGGTGGGAAAAGCAAGAGGTGTAGGGTGAGAGAAAGTAGAAAAAAGGAAAGAGAAAACATTTAATATTGTTAACTATCAATAGTTCTTGATCAGTAGCTTCCAAGTCTCATTTCTTACTTGGCTGAAAAACCAGCAGCTAACAATGATGGAGTCAGTAACTGTTGGATATAACTTGACTTGGGCAGAGATATTTTATCAAGTCTGTCAGCTTGGAGGGAACATCCTAAGCTGCCTTTTGCCAGGCAAACAAGGCCGAGGAAAAGATAACCCCAGTCTGAGGAAGGCCTCTTCCTTGAGCATGGGCACACCACCATTGCCCACTGATTCACAGGTTTTATTCAACCCTGCAAAGACATGTAAGACCTGAGTTTAAGCAGAGAGAAAAGAGGGACTTGATGGTGGTTAAGAATCCAATTTCCAATGCAGGGGATGTGGGTTGAACCCCTGGTTGGGCAACTAAGCCCACACATGACTACTGAGCCCACTTTCTCTACAGCCCACTCACCACAACTATTCAACCTCAAGCCACAACAAAAAACATGGGCAGCCAAAAAAAAAATCTTAAAAAGGAGTGAGGGTTCAGGCTCCTCAAGGAGGAAGATAAGGATGCTTAAATCTCACCCCCAAGATCAAAAAGCAAGACTATGGGTAGGAAGGCGGAAAGATGTTCACGTGACTGTCTACTGACAAATTCAGGAAATACTCTACAGGGCGAATTCCCTGGCCCTTCCCCCATCCCTGACACTGAACCTCACTGAGTACTCTACGGGATTCCCCACCCTGGTTGCTAAGGCTGCTCACTGTATCAACAATAAGACTGGGCATTTGTTCAGTGAACAAGCCTGGGGCAGAAATAAGCAATGCTTCTGACCACTCCATTCCATCTAAAACCTTTTTTCATAGGTTTCTCCTATACAGTGCCCTGGGCATGACCAAATCCAGTCACCAGAGTCACTAAAATCATTCACGTGACTTGTGGACTTCCATTTGCACAAGAAGTCCTCAGAGCAATCAACGGTAAGAGAAAAAAAAATTTTTTTTAAGATAATACAACCTTAGTTCTTTCAAGGCATCAATTTTCTTCTGGTTTGAACTACCATTACTAATGTACAGAACAGTATTAGTAATTATCTACCAGAATGCTAACATGTTTAACTTGAAAGACAGTCAATGGCAAAAGGAAAAATAAGAAAAACAGCACGGCAAAAGCATTTGATATTTAATTTGGTCCTGATGGCTCGCTTCAAAACCTGAAACAATGAGACATTTTTGCAAAGAATCATTTCTAGGTGATTTTATAACAGAAATGGAAACTGAATCTGAATACAAAATCAGAAGAATGCCAAGAAATAGAGTATGAATCTGGTTTCTTTCTCATATACTAAATATAACTGAAGAAAAAAATCATTAAAATAGAAGTAAAACTGAAGAAAAATAACATCCAAATTCTTGCTTATAAGCAGACAATTACAGCACCTAAATTATAAAAATTTTTTTAGTTTATTGTGCTCAAACAAGTTAAACACAGTACTGGACAGAGTAAGCGCACTGTGGGTTTAAAAATGCCTGGAAGAAGAATCAAAGGATTAAAGGAAAACTGATTTACCATAGAGGGGGAAAGTCCATTATGGTGTTTGTTTCCCTGATATCAAATAGTCAAGCAGATTCTTTAATTCAATAGCTCATTTTTGTTTGATTATGGCTTATTCACATAGGCTAAAACAGGCTTTGAAAGGCTCCCAACTATTGCAAGTCATAGTCAAACTGAAACCTTCTGATAGGCATAAAATTCCATAGTCAATTTATACTTGCTGCCTCATAAGTGTTTTCTCCCCAGCTACATTTGTTTTCAGTCTCCTCTTGGAGAATATAAAACCTCGGAGAGTAACGCTTACATCCACTGTGTCTCATTCATACAGCTCAGTTCTCTGTACAAGGATGCTTGACTTTGCTGCACATCTGGAATGCAAAAACACACATTCCTCTGTATACAGGATGATATCAACAGCTCTCTTATCATTCAGACAAACAGTCTGAGTTATATTCTAATATTGGTGAAGACAGGTAAACACACACACACATATATATGTATTCATCTGTGGTTCCTCATCTGGCATCCTTCCCATCAATTTTGTGACTGCCTCTTATGGTCGTATCCTCACTCATCAGAGGGCAGACAGAAGAAGCATGAACTACAATCCCACAGACTCCAGAAAGAAAAGAACAATCACAGAAAGCTAACCAAAATGATTATATGGGTCACAACCTTGTAAAGTTATAAGTCATGCTGTGCAGGGCCACACAAGGCAGGCAGGTCACAGTGGAGGGTTCTGACAAAACATGGTCCACTGGAGAAGTGAATGGCTAACCACTCCAGTATTCTTGCTTTGAGAACCCCACGAACAGTATGAAAAGGCAAAAAATATAACATTGGAGGATAAGTCCCCCAGGTCAGTAAGTGTTCAATATGCTACTTGGGAACAGTGGAGAAACAGTTCCAGAAAGAATAAAGAAGCTGGGCCAAAGCTGGAAACAACACTCAGTTGTGGATATGCCTGTTGATGATTTTTTTTTTTTTCTTTTTGGAAGTCAATCCTGAATATTCATTGGAAGGACTGACGCTGAAACTGAAGCTCCAATACTTTGGCTACTTGATGGAAGACACGACTCACTGGAAAAGACCCTGATGCTGGGAAAGATTGAGGGCAGGAGGAGAAGGGGATGGCAGAAGATGAGATGGTTGGATGGCATCACCGACTCAATGGATATGAATCTGAGCAAAGCCTGGGCGATAGTGAAGGACAGGGAAGCCTGGTGTGCTGCCATCCATGGGGTTGCAAAGTCAGAAATGACTTCGCAACTGAGCAACAACCTGTGGTCGTACAAGATGGCCAGCTGGCCCTGGGCTCAATATCACAGACAAGTGTAATACTCAGTGGCTAAGCAGGGGACCAAACACAGCCCATTAATAATGTATTTTCTCCAGCTCGTTTGGTTCCACACCCACCAAGAGGTAGAAAATGCCAGTAGTCTTTTGATGCCCACTGTACCAGGAGCCTCTTCTGGTATCATTGTCACTTTCTTCCTTCTAACACCCAAGGCAAACCTTTTATCACAGATCCACAACCATAGAAAGTTGCACTGTAGCTTCAACAACCTTTACAGCAGTGTCATCAAACATTTTTGCAAATTTTAAATACTATTTTTCACACATTTTAAGTTGACATTTAAATTTCTCAACCATCATTTTAATTCATTGCAAAGGCTGTAATTCTGGCATATTGGAATTAGTACAATTTTAATTAAAACATATCACTCACTTAAAGGTATCCAATAAAATCCAAATACCACACCAATTTGCAAATCTTCACCCATCAAAAAATACATGAACAAACTCCTCTTTGCAAAAAGGCTGCACTGTTATCTCCTTGAACTTGTATTTCCATTTTACTCCCCACACAAAATTATCTCTCAATCTAATATGTTTAACACTTGATTTTGTGAATTTTCCTATTATATTTCCCTGCAACAAAAATGTATATAAAGTGATTCTTAAAAAATTCCTCTGGCTGTAAGGCTTAAAAGTGTTCCATTTTCTTCTTTGAGCTATCATTACTAATGCACACAACTGATCCAAACCACATTAATAATTACTGATAAGAATGTTAATATAGTTAACATGGAAGTTAAAAATTTATTGGAAATGTATCTCTAAAGAAATGTACAGGATTTGTCTCTTTCTTCTCAACTAGTTCATATACTGATCAATAAACACTCTCTACTGTTATATGATGAAACTGAATTATTATAATAATAATATAAATTCCATACCTTTTTTCCCACTTTTAAAGATGCAAGCACTAAGAAACCTTGCTTATATAAGTAAAAAAGGAGTGAAGGAGATTCATCATCAAAGAAATCTTTTTTCTTTGTTATAATGAGATTAGGTCCTCTTCTAATTTCACTGAAAGCCAAGAAATGAAAACTAACCTGCAAAAAGATGTGTGCCTTGGTCTTTATATTCATCCCCTTTACCAACACAGACATTAATGTTTTCATAGTTCTCTGTAGGTGGGAAGAGGGTTTTGCATCCCAGGACAACACACAAGGGTCAGAGTCAGGATAGGGTGGGAGACAGCTCTGCTGTGCTTTGTCAAGAGGGAGAAGGGTGACTGTAAGAGGTGAAATGGCAAAAGAGACACAGCAAAATCAATTCTGAAGCAAATAAGTTTAAGACAGGTTAACTATAGAAACTGGGAACCAGGAAATCATCTCCCTTCAACCATCTATGCCTTTCTATCTCCTGGAGATTTTTTACATTCCTTTGTGCGCATGCATACCCCAGCTGGAATACCCCTCCTCTGGGTAAGAATGTTGGTGCCAGACATTCTATCTGTTTAGAAAAAAAGTACACTTGGTTTGATCAACGCATGAATTCCCTTATACATGAATTGACTAACACACGAATGTATCAGCCTGTAGCAGGCACTACAGTAGAAGTAATACATTTTCTAAATAGAAGCATAATTCTTTTTTCAATCTACTTGAAAAGAGAGAAAATATGTAATAAATCATAAGTGTCCTGACAATACAGAAAGTATACTAAAAAAACTTAGTTTTTAATAATTGCAAAGAAAAATCTAGAAACAATCCAAATGTTTAATAAGAAAATTACTAAATAATTTATGTTGCAACAGCCATATAATAAAAGAATATGCAATATTTGAAGAACAGATATTGGCATTAGAAAATGTTCTTCTATAGTGCCGACCAAAAAAACCAAGCAGGAAACAAACCTGTAAATACAGCCTCATATTAATTTGTAAAAATATATATGTGTGTTGGGGGAAAGTCTGTTAAGAGAATCTGTTAAAATTGTTTTCAGTGGTTATTCTAGGTTGGTGTAATTATGGGCAACTTTCGTATGCTCTTTCCAAATTTCCACAAAAGGCATGTATTTCTCTCACAGTGATGGCGGTAGGGGGAGTGGGGAGAGTTGAGGTACTGGAGAAATAGATTCACTGTCTCAGGGCTGCTGCAGGTGGCCACAGAGTTTGTGAGATGATGTCCACCCAAGGGGCCAGTGAGAGCTTTAAATCCACCCCATGCAGTGCAGGACTGCTTCCCCCCAAAGTGAAAGTCACTCCATTGTGTCTGATTCTTTGTGACCCCATGGACTATACAGTCCACAAAATTCTCCAGGCCAGAATCCTGGAGTTAGTAGCCGTTCCCTTCTCCAGTGGATCTTCCCAACCCAGGGATCAAACCCAGGCCTCCTATAAGGCAGGTGGATTCTTTACCAGCTGAGCCACTGGAGAAGCCCACAGTGGGCGCCATTTCCTAACTCATGGCAGGAGACTAATCCACAGTCTCCACATCCACAGTCTCACTTAGGTTTTGGTCATTTCTCTCCTTGACCAATTTCATCCTTTCATCCAAGACTCCCACAGCTGGTTCCTTTGGAATACAGATTTCACTGACACTAAGACAATCATGAAACACCCCAGTTCACAGATGCAGAAAGGTCAACAGTCAGCAACTAAAATGCTATAAGCCAAAGAGGTTATCTGGGGTCTTCAAGAAAACATGGTGGGCCATTTTTACTTCTACTATATTCTACAACACCAGTCTCCTTACCTCAGCAAGTGTGGAGGGATCTTGACAATGGTATCCACACCATCAAGGGTTTCTGCAAAAGGAAAATTACAAAGTTAAAAATAAATATGTGAGGACTAGGAATGTAAACTGTACATAAATCTCACTGTTAGTTTCTTCCCCAACCCCTCCCGCCGGAAATTCCCATAATTATAAATTCGTCAATTCTCAACTATCTGCACGCAAATCTCCACACTTAAAAATCCTTTGCCTTTTCTAGCTCAAAAGACTTCCTCTCAGAGCTTAAAAATTAGGACACATTTCCCTTAGAGACAGAACCAATTCCTAACCTGAAACAGAATGCCAATGTAATCTATTTACAACTGACTAAAAATGCTATATTCTTTCAATAACAATAGAGAAAGGAGAGCTATTTCCTTGAAAATACTGTTTTAATACCTTTAAATAATAACTTATACTTGAGAGACTTTCATGTTCACAAAGCACTTTATGTAACACCTCGTCTCACATTTATGACACAGCAGGTGAAACTTTTCAAAAATCACACAGTATTGAAGAAATCTGATTGGAAGGCTCACACCCAAATCTCATTAACCTCACCTGGATGCTCAACACTTTACTATTACTATGGATATTCACACTCTTGAAGCCTCCAATTATAGTGATAATGAAACATTCACTATTCTCTTTCAAAATAAAAACTGTTCTATTTCAATAGATTTAACAATCCTGCACCCAATTCCAATGTGTATTTGTGAGATTGGGGGGTGGTAGGGGAGATGGTTCCCTCAACAAGCAATTCTCTGACACCAGCTGAGTGTCATACAATTTAACTTAACTCTGACACTATCTACCTGGAAAGAACGCAAGACCCCACAGCCTGGGCTCAGTCCTGCAAGCCTGTAACACCCACTCCCCCTGCCACCTCCCCACCTTCAGATGCCAATCTCAAGTCCTGGTTGTCACCTGTGCTTCTGACCGACTGGCTATAAATTAAAGTTTCCAAAAACCCCCTCCTTGGGTTTAATTAACTTGCTAGAATGACTCACAGAACTCACAGGAACTTTTACTTACTAGATTACTGGTATGTTACAGAAGGATATAATCCAGCAAAAGCCCAGTGGAAGAGATACACATGGCAAGGTATGGGGAAAGGGCAGAGAGATTCCATGCTTTCTGGGTGTCAACCAGGAAGCTCTCCAAACTCCATCCCTTTAGGTGTTATGGAGGCTTCATTACACAGGTACAACTGATCAGCCACTGATGTTTGATCTTCAGCTCCTCTCCTCTCCGTGGAGGTCAGGGGGAGTGGGACTGGAGAGGATGGTTTTGGCAACCAGCCCCCATCCTTAGATGTGGTCCAAAATTACTTCACTAACATAAAGAATGACATTTTTAGCTCTCTTCCTTTTGGGAAATGCCAAGGATTTTAGAAGCCCTGAGCCAGAAACAGGGACCAAGACCAAATATATATTTCTTATCATAAATCACAACATCACACGCTCCAACTTGTCTCCACTTTTTCTGTTTAAACTCTTGCCTCCTCTCTTCACTGTTTTAGAGTCAACAAGCCCTGTCAGTCTAAATTACTTTTACTGGGGAAGGAGAAACGTCTCTTGCCACATGGCTAAGAGATCAGAGGGAACAGTGGGCACCAAATGTATCCCTGCAACTCCAGAGTAAGAATAGAAACCATGATGATAGGATCTGGGACTGCTGTGGTCCATGGGGCACAGCAGCAGGTTTGAGCAAGAGAGCAAAACAGAATGATGGTTGGACGAGTCAGTGGTGCAGGGGCCACAAGGCAAGGGAGGAAGTAGAAGGACTGAGGTCAGTTCTTGAGATGAGACAGGATCATAAAACAAAACCCTGAGATGCAGGTACAGGGAGCAGCTCACAGGCCAGGCAGGTGGGCACGGCCAATATCCAGGATAACTTGATGCTGCTTCCCAGGAAGAGGGTCTTACAGCGAACAACCAAACCACTATAGTTTTCCTCATCAGACAGGGGAGTTTATATTTAACTCAAGCTGTGCAACAGTGCCCAACCCTGCAAGTGCTAACAAAGAGTGAGAGGAAAGGGCAAAGAGAAAGTCACAGAGCAGCCATAATGAGCCCTCCCCATTCCAGAAGAGAAGTGGGTAGGAAGTTGCATTGGAGGAAGAAGTGGGCTGGTGTCAGAGGAAGGGGAAGCCCAGGGATCTAAACGTGGGTATCGCATTCTCAGAAACCGAACTGAAGTTGCGGCTCTGAAAGTGTTCAACTCCAGGTGGGCTGGGAGTCAGAGAAGAGGGTTCATGGCCAATTCTGGTGAAACACACACTTTTAGGCTGGGGAGGAAATGATGGTGGTTCAGTGATAAAGAATCTGCCTGCCAATGCAGAAGCCACAGGAGAAGTGGGTTCAGTCCCTGGGTTGGGAAGATCCTCTGGAGAAGGAAATGGCAACCCACTCCAGTCTTCTTGCCTGAGGAGTTCCACGGATAGAGGAGCCTGGCAGGCTACCCTCCATGGGGTCACAAAGAGTTGGACACGACTAAGCACACACCCACTATGGGAGCTGAAACTGCAAAGGAGACAGAAAAACTCAAGAGGCAGGCTCAAAACCGGCAGGGTGTGGGCACGAGGCCAAAGTCAAGTCGATGCCCAGAGTGGCCAAGAGGACCTAAAAGAGGGATGTGAGAGCGGTCTGCTACTCTCTGAGGTCTGAGTACCTTATTCTTCAATAGGTGGAAGGACAGAGGAGAAAGACTGGAGTGAGCTGAAGAGTGAGCAGGAAGGGAGGACATGGACACGAGCACTACATCCCCTTTTGAAGCAGTTTGGCTGTGAAGGTAGCACACACTGAGGCTGTAAGGAAGAGTGAGTGGAAAGACCAAAGGATGAGGTTACACAGACCAGCCTTCTTCCCTAACTTGCTGTTCCAACTTCTGATTTTCTTTCTCGTCTCCATTTTCTAAATCAATTCAACAGGAGCCCCTGGTGTATGCAAAACACTCAAAGTTTCTAAAAGACGCATGATCCAGTTCTAACAATCTGCCCTTCTATTCCATCCTGGCCATTTCCAGCTCCCACACCTCCAGGACTGCCAGTCCTTGAAGGAGAATCTTCTCTCAGGCCCTCCACACAGTGGCCCAGTCCCTTTTTCTTTTTTCATTCTTTAGTCAGACCACTTCCTCACTGACAAGAAAAGTATATAAACTAGATAGCTCAAAATAGAGAAAAAATACATACATATTCCTTGCCAGTTATTATGCAGCCATTAAGAAAATCAATTTTCAGAAACTGCTGAAGTTAAAATAAAAAATAACAATCCACAATATGTGGTAAAAACCCTTTGCAGAAGGGAAATATTCCAAAATATGATTAGAGTTTTCTATGGGTGATGAGATTATTTTCTTTATAGTGTTTGACTATTTTTCAATATTCTAAAATGAGCATATATAACTTTTGTAACTAGAAAAAACAGATTAATGTCACTTAAAACCCAAATAAGTCATTAACATGTTGGTTTATTTATGTATTGAACATGTATCTCTTATATTGTAGGCGCAGAAGCCACAAACAAGCCTAAGTGACAGTCCCTATGCTAAGGAAGCTCTTGTCTACCCTGTGGATGTGTGTTGCTTTGGCTGACCACCATCCACTCACCTGCCTCTTAAGTTGCAAACCCTAATTTTGTTTTGAGGAAGCCATCTTTGGCTGACTCTGGGATTTCAGTGGGCCTTGTAGACAGCTAGCCTGTTTCATTCCTTAGCTAGAGGACTGGTTCAGGCATACACACTCAACTCATCAACACCAAGGACTGGGCAGGAGAGACTGCAAGAGCTCCACTCCCTTAGGATGATGCCATGATTGGCCAAGTGGGAAGTGACCCTGTTCTCCTGTAATGGCCTAAATGTGGAGATGCGCACTCTCTCTCTCCTATGAGAGTTTTAGTGGGAGAGGACTCCTCCTCCCCTGTTATGATCTAAATGTCTTTCTCCTATAATAGTCCAAGTGAGAGATGAGCTCTTTCTCGTGATATGGATGAAGCGTGAAGATGACCCCTCTCTCCCATGGTAGCTTTCATAAGAATGACTCTCTCCTGGGGTGGTCTAAATGTCATGGTGATCCCTCTCGCTTATAACGGCCGAAGTGTAAGATGGCTACTTTCTCTTGAGATACTCTAAGTACGGAAAAGACCCCCTTTTCCCATGATGGTCTAAGTGGGGGATGAACCCTCTTTCCTGAGATGGTCTAAGTGTGCTGACTGATGAACTCAAAGCTTTGGAGACTCATGTTGAGTGTGTTTGTCATCCCAAAAGAGCAGAGTAAGATCTCTGTAACAGTATCTAATTCCTGAACCAAACTCAACCCACAGATAGCCTTCCAAGGGCTGTTTAGTTCATAGACTGAAACATTCTATTTTGCTTTAAGTATGCTTGAATTTTTTCTTTTTCTCTCCTGAATCCAAAATATTTCTCAATCATCCTGCCCCTAAAAGAGTAGCTGTGGCATAACCAACTATAATCCCCAAAAGCAGGCGCTCTAAGAGGATCCTGAGGGCACAGCGAAGAGCCCAGAGGAGCAACCGATTCGCTTGCAGAGCTCAGGGGAGCCTTTGTATGTGAGCTGAGGCTTGGGAGTCTGGAAAGGTAAGCCTTGGCTGAAGCACTAGCATGAGCCCAGGCCGAGGAAAATGCAGCTCACAGCATGTACAAGAGAGTATATGGTTTAATGGGGACCGATGAACCCCTGCTGTGAGGGCGCCAGGAAAGAAGGCTGGGGCTATATTCCAAAGAGCATTCTAAGGAATTCACACTTTACTCTAAAATAACAGTATGGGGATTGAGGAGTGAAAAGCATTTTATAGCAAAAAAATAAAAAGCTGGAACAGTGGAAAATGGACTGGAGTGGGAAAGAGAACAGGAAGCCATACCTTCATGTCTTTGTTTCTGCAGCATTCTCCCTCCAACATACCCTCCTAACAAGCTAATTACAGGGAGGAAGCATTTTATTCATTTTTCTCCCCCCACCGCTCAGTACAGAGGAGGTCTTAATAAATCTTTGCTACACAAGCAAAGAAAAGCAGAAACCCACAGCTTACCCATTCTTTAAGTCCAATTGACTTCAAAAGCCCACCAACTCATACCAGTACCCCCACCCCCGACCCCTGACCACACATTCACTCCCTCTTCTTTGATCTGTCTTCCTGGTTTACTCCTTCCAACCTGCACAATGAATGCTCCGCACCACTGTTATTTAACTGTTTCATGCACTCCCATCTCTTGCTGAGAACGGCCCCTGGGAAAAGAATCCCATTTACTCTTCCCATCAGGCTGAACTCCAGGCTCTGCTCACATTATCTAGCTGCCTCAGCTCCGGGCTTTTTCTTCAAGGACCTAAACTAGGTAACATTGCACTTTAACTTAACAAGATGTAGAGTATCAAAATTCAAACATTAGAAATGCTAGATTCCTCTCCTCCCCCATGCTATCTAAATCTGCTTAACTTACAGCAAAATAATAACAAGTACACGTAAGAGCCTGTCTAGAGTGCAGTCAGGACCTGCTAGATTATGTTACCCGAACATCTGTGACCTTTCATTTGAAGCCTTTGAGAATCTACCCCATCACTCAACTGAATGACAATGGCAATGCAAAAACAGTACTGTGGCTTTAAGAGCCTTGCTGCTCACTTGTGTATCTGGTCCATTTTTTTCCCCCTTCTAACAGTAAACAAATGGTCAAGTTCTGATTTTGCCTACAAGATAAACTTACTAGACAACATTCTAGAAAATTTTGTGATGACAGAGGTTAAAAAAAAAAAAAAGTGATGGTCTGTGCGCACACACTCAAACATATGTGAATTCAGATCTTCTAAATACTAACCAAGATGCGTAGAACACCAACAGAATTCTCCATTTAGTAGAAAACCTGCTAACGGCCCTTCCCAGGCTGTACCACAGCAGTGTCACGACAAACACTGATGGCTTTTTGGTTGGGAGAGAAAGGTATTCAATTTTCTGTTTTGACTGGGTGGCAACTGAGGAATCATATCCAGGCTTGGGGAAGGCCAGGGGCCCACAGAGCTGCCCTGGTTTCTTCTTGGCCCTTCCTTTCCTCCCTCCTCAAGCATCACTATTACCCCCAAGTACACTCCTGACCCCCCTGAATTTCCATCCAGACAATTTTGATGGCCTACATTCTTGCCTAATTGAATGTCTTGCGTTTTCTCCGAGGTTGAGTTCTACAATCCAAGTCTGACAATAAACACAAATTTGCTACCTGGAACTTATTTCAGTGCTTGCAGAGTTCACAAATCTAAAATCAAATCTGTCTGAAGGGCAGACAACAATGGAATTGCAGAGGTAACGCCACCCCACCTGTATGTTATTTTCCATTTACAATAACCACGAAAGCTAATACTTAACAAGCTGGCCTCTATCAGGAAAAAGCAAATAAGCTGTTCCTTCCTGGTTACACTCGCCAAGGTACTTGAGACCGCGGTTGACGGTTCAACTTCCCTCTAGCCCACAGGCGCTTTGGAATCAGGCCGGTGTTTTCCCACCGGCTTGTGATCCGAACTCAGAGATGGGTGACCGTCGTCCGCTGTGCAGGGAACGTGAAGAAAGGAGCCGCCAAGAGGGGAGCTCGGTGGTTCCCCATTAAGGTTTGGGAGAAGATCAAGAGACCAGAAGGTAGGCGGATGGATGTACACGCCCGAATCCAAATTCGCACATCACCCATCAATTCGCCGAGGCAACTCTCGCAATCGCGCGAAAAAGCATCTGTCACAGCTGCTCAGCGAAAGCCCCCTGCCAGCACCCCGCAGAGGGGCCATCACAGCCCTCCCCGGCGCGGCCCTCCGGCGGCGGCGAACAGGACCCGCCGGCAGGTGCCCGGCGCCCCGCTCGGCGCGCTTACCCAGGGCCCAGGTGCAGCTCTCTTTGATGGCTTTGTACTTGCTCCCGGACGCCTCCTTCTGCAGCTTCCTTAGGATCTCTTCCATCTTGACCTCTGCCGCGGGCCAGCAGCCGACAGCTAGGGGAGCGCGCGCGACGCCCGGCGGTGACGCCGCCGCCACCGCAGCCCGGCCCTGGGCGCCTGGGCGGCCGCTGCGCTCGCCCCGCTCCGGCCCGGCGCGGCGGCTGATGAATCACGCCCGCTCCATGCCGCCGCCGCGTCAGGCCCGGAGCCCCGCCCGCAGGGTCAGGTGCGCCCCGCGCGCCGCGATGGAGACGGCGCGCCGGGGAGCGGAGGCCGAGACCCGGGGCGGCCCCCGGGGCACAGAGGCTCGCGGAGCGCTGGTGACGGATGTCCTGGGCTGGCTCGCCGGCCGGGCGTTGGCCGGGCTCGGCCCGAGGGAGCGTCTGGTGGCGGCGGGCAGCGGGCGGGGAGGAGCCTCGTCGTTGCCCCCGCCTCCCCCTCCATCCCGGGCGGGCGGGGTTGGGGCTGCTCGGCTTCGGCTAGAGGAGCCCCCCCACCTCCGGCGCCTGGTGGTGTTGCGCCGCCCGCGGCATCCCGCGGTCCAGGCTCGTTAGTTCTAGGTCGCCCTCGGTGCCAGGCTCTGGCGCTACCTGTGAACAGACTGATTCTGCCCAACCATGTACTCCACATCATCTCACGTGTGCGTGTGTGGGTCATGGTAGGATTAATATCCCCGTTATACACCCGTTATACAAGAGGAAATCAGGCCCAGAGAGGTTAAGGTACTTCCCAAATCAACAAAATTTGGACTCTCGAATCCAAAACCCTTTAAAAATTTTTCTCCTCCTTCCCTTTCCAATCCTCTATTGACCTGAGTTGTTATCCTCTGAAGGAAAAAGAAAAAAAAAAGGGGGTGGGGTGGCGATGCACAGGGGACCACGCAGCAGAGAGCTATCCAACTTAGGTGTGGGGTTGGGAGAGGGTGCACGGAGAAAGCTTTGGCGATGAAGAAGCTTCAGGCAGGACTAGGGAGCGGACAAGGGTGGCCGGATGGGGGAAGGCAGCCTGAGGCAGAGTCTCAGATCTTAGGAGAGTGCTTCAGTCACTTCAAGTCCTTCACTGATGGAGGCCCTAGGAGGGATGTTGGAGGAAAAGGGGAGGGGAAAGCAGGAGTCTTATTTGGAGTCTCTCCCCCCACCCCCTTGTGAAAGCTGTGATTGGGAACTCAGAAAGGATTCTGGGCGCTTTTGTTTTTCTTTAGAAATTTAGCTGTAGTGGTACTGAGAAAGTGAAATTGCAGAGGAGCCGACCGCAGAGAGTCGGACATGACTGAGCAACTAAACTGAACTGAACTGAGACTGGCAGCTAGAAAAGAGTCAGAAGATTCCTCAGTGATCTACAAATAAATGAAGCCAAGGGCAGGTGGAAAGGGATAGAGGAAGATATAGCGAGAGATCTTTGAACTGAAGCAGTAGGATTTACTGACTGATTGGCATGGTAATACATGGGATGACTTCGAGGTTTATTATTTGGGAAAATGGGAGGGTAATGGTCCTGTCTTGTGAGTTAAAGAAGAAAGGAACAGAAGGGTTTGGAATCCAGGGAGTATATGAGTTCAGTTATGAACAAGTTCAGTTTGAAATGGCAATTAGGATATCTATAGGGTGTTTGGGGCCTCCCTTGTGTCTTACATCCATACATGACCACTGGAAAAACAATAGCCTTGACTAGACAGACCTTTGTTGGCAAAGTAATGTCTCTGCTTTTCAATATGCTATCTAGGTTGGTCATAACTTTCCTTCCAAGGAGTAAGCGTCTTCTAATTTCATGGCTGCAATCACCATCTGCAGTGATTTTGGAGCCCAAAAAGATAAAGTCTGACGCTGTTTCCACTGTTTCCCCATCTATTCCCCATGAAGTGATGGGGCCAGATGCCATGATCTTCGTTTTCTGAATGTTGAGCTTTAAGCCAACTTTTTCACTCTCCTCTTTCAGTTTCATCAAGAAGCTCTTTAGTTCCTCTTCACTTTCTGCCATAAGGTTGGTGTCATCTGCATATCTGAGGTTATTGATATTTCTCCCGGCAATCTTGATGCCAGCTTGTGCTTCTTCCAGCCCAGCGTTTCTCATGATGTACTCTGCATATAAGTTAAATAAGCAGGGTGACAGTATACAGCCTTGACGTACTCCTTTTCCTATTTGGAACCAATCTGTTGTTCCATGTCCAGTTCTAACTGTTACCTCCTGACCTGCATATAGGTTTCTCAAGAGGCAGGTCAGGTGGTCTGGTATTCCCATCTCTTTCAGAATTTTCCACAGTTTATTGTGATCCACACAATCAAAGGCTTTGGCATAGTCAATAAAGCAGAAATAGATGTTTTTCTGGAACTCTCTTGACTTTTTGATGATCCAGTGGATGTTGGCAATTTGATCTCTGGTTCCTCTGCCTTTTAGAAAACCAACTTGAACATCTGGAAATTCATGGTTCACATATTGCTGAAGCCTGGCTTGGAGAATTTTGAGCATTACTTTACTAGCATGTGAGATGAGTGCGATTGTGCGGTAGTTTGAGCATTCTTTGGCATTGCCTTTCTTGGGGATTGGAATGAAAACTGACCTTTTCCAGTCCTGTGGCCATGGCTGAGTTTTCCAAATTTGCTGGCATATTGAGTGCAGCACTTTCACAGCGTCATCTTTCAGGGTTTGAAATAGCTCAACTGGAATTCCATCACCTCCACTAGCTTTGTTCATAGTGATGCTTTCTAAGGCCCACTTGACTATGCATTCCAGGATGTCTGGCTCTAGATGAGTGATCAAATCATCATGATTATCTTTTTTGTACAGTTCTTCTGTGTATTGTTGCCACCTCTTCTTAATAGCTTTTGCTTCTGTTAGGTCCATACCATTTCTGTCCTTTATCGAGCCCATCTTTGCATGAAATGTTCCCTTGGTATGGATGTGAGAGTCGGACTGTGAAGAAAGCTGAGTGCCAAAGAATTGATGCTTTTGAACCGTGGTGTTGGAGAATACTCTTGAGAGTCCCTTGGACTGCAAGGAGATCCAACCAGTCCATTCTGAAGGAGATCAGCCCTGGGATTTCTTTGGAAGGAATGATGCTAAAGCTGAAACTTCGGTACTTTGGCCACCTCATGCGAAGAGTTGACTCGTTGGAAAAGACCCTGATGCTGGGAGGGATTGGGGGCAGGAGGAAAAGGGGATGACAGAGGATGAGATGGCTGGATGGCATCACCGACTCAATGGACATGAGTCTGAGTGAACTCCAGGAGTTGGTGATGAACAGGGAGGCCTGGTGTGCTGCAATTCATGGGGTCGCAAAGAGTTGGACACGATTGAGCGACTGAACTGAACTGGATTTGTGTCTCAGCTGAGAAAAGTATCCACCTGCAATGCAGGAGACCTGGGTTCCATCCCTGGGTTGGGAAGTTCCCCTGGAGAAGGGAAAGTCTACCCACTCCAGTATTCTAGCCTGGAGAATTCCATGGACTGTATGGTCCATGGAATCACAATGAGTCAGACATGACTGAGTGACTTTCATTCACTCATAGGGTGTTTTATTTATGGGTAGGAACTAAGGATAGGACTCTGTGATAGAAAGGAGGATTTGAAGCCACTAAGTAGAGCTAATTGCTGATGCCTAGAGTTGGACCCGACTGAGCGACTTCACTTTCACTTTTCACTTTCATGCATTGGAGAAGGAAGTGGCAACCCACTCCAGTGTTCTTGCCTGGAGAATCCCAGGGACGGGGGAGCCTGGTGGACTGCCGTCTATGGGGTTGCACAGAGTTGGACACGACTGAAGCGACTTAGCAGCAGCAGCAGGACTTGACAAAGGTTACTGGGAGGGAGTAGATAAAATGGAAAGAGCACAATGCCAGAAGGAAGCTGGGGGGCCTCTTACCCTCAGATGATGGACAGAGGAGCAGGTGCCCACAGAGGAGACTGAAAAGGAGTAGTTAGAAACCTGTCGTTCAGGAGGGCAGTGAGGAAAGGGAGTGTCGTGGGAGGGTGTCCAACAGATGGGAGGGAGGTGTTCAGACTGCTCCTTAAGTCCATTTGGTAGTGAGGAGGCAAAACTTGTAAAGTCCTAGACCCCTAGGGACCCTCCACTCATCCACACACCTCATAATGCCATCATTTGAAGAAAGGTTTCCAGTGCTAAGAAAAAATTAAAAAGCATTGTAGTCAGTATAATTATGTAAGACTACATTTTTAACCATTTGGAAATAGTATATCTATACTATACACAGACATATGTGCATACATCACAGCTTTATACCATACAGAAAAGTAGATTACAAATGTGTTAAGGAGTTAAATTTAAGAACTGATCCGTAAAAGGTTTAGAAGAAAATGTAAGTGAATATACTTATCTTAATGCATTCAAATTATTTTTAATAGAGCAGCTAAGGAAGAAACTGGCAAAAGGGAAAGGCAAACAGACTTGACTATTTCAATATGTAGAAGCTTTATGTTAAAAGTTCCACACAAAGGATAAAAAGCAAATGACACTCTGAGGAGCAGACTGAAGAGGAGAGAGAGTAACATCTTTTAATTTTATGTGGTTAAGTTTTTTACTTTTTTAAAGATTATTCATTATTTTTATAATTAAAAACAAACTCAATTATACTCTAGGAAAATAATATTTCAGAGATAAAATGATTTTAAAATACCTTTGTATAAAAGCTTTTGGGGCTTCCCAGGTGACCTCAATGGTAAAGAATCTGCCTGCCAATGCAGGAGACACTTGAGATGTGGGTTCAATGCCTGGGTGGGGAAAATCCCCTGCAAAAGGAAATGGCAACCCACTCTAGTGTTCTTGCCTGGGAAATCCCACGGACAGAGGAACCTGGCAGGCTACAATCCATGGAGTTGCAAAAGAGTCAGACACGATACAACAATAATAAAAACTTTTACAAAGTATTAAAAAAAAAACAGATGCACACTTTAAAACAATAGGTGATAATATGAAGTCAGTTCACAGAGGAATAAATACAAATGACTTACAATTCAAGCAAGCACCAACTTTTAAATAAAAGGTAATTTTTGTTTTAATAAAATTAGCTGAGAGATTTTACATACGATTGCCTAGTGTTAGTAAGGAGCTGGCCAATTAGGTCCTCTTGTGTTATGGGTGCTGGTGGAGGGGTACCCAGTCCTGGAGGGGTTCTGGATATAGTAGAGATATGGCTCCAGCCCAGAAATCCCACTTTTAGGAATTCATCCTAAGCAAGTGATTATGGAAGTGAATAAAGGTTTTTTGTTTGTTTGTTTGTTTTAAAGGATTTTAGTGTATCATTCAGTTACTTTTAAAAACTGAAAACTATCTAAACAGCAGAGAAATGGATAAATAATTTATGATGTATACATTCATAAAGCAGCAAAAAGTATATAGCCTCTAAGAATAATATGGAAGGAAAAAAAAGGATAATTCAGGAGAGGAATATTGAATGACTTGAAAAGCAGTTTTTACTGTATAGAAATGGAAGGTTGTAAAATGCTATTTACTTCTTTGCACTAAGTGAGCCCGGTTGTATTATTTAAATATTTGATGCATGTATAAGTTTTAAAATACATACATACATATATAAATGAAAAATAAACATAAACTATTAACAGTGTTTATCTCTGATGGAGTTATAGGTGAGTTTATTTTTTCCTTGAACATTTTTATTTTTATGATTACAAATTATTTAAGTGCTGAGAAAATGAAATAAAAGTAGAATAGATTAAATAGAATTAGAATAGAATAGAACATAAAAGTAGAATAGATTCTTGATAAATCAGCTGAGAAATTAAAAATATACCTCTCTGTGATAACACATTCTCTTAAAAACACTTGTAGTTCTAGGAGTCGTGTCCAACTCTTTGTGACCCCAAGGACAGCAGCCCACCTCTTCTATTCTAATAGAATTGTATTCTAATTCTATTCTATTCTAGTTTATGTTTATTTTCCATTTATATATGTATGTTTGTATTTTAAAACTTATACATGCATCTATGGTCTTCCCTTGTAGCTCAGTTGGTAAAGAATCTGCCTGCAGTGCAGGAAACCCGGATTCGATCTCTGGGTTGGGAAGATCCCCTTGAGAAGGAAATGGCAATCTACTCCAGTATCCTTGCCTGGAAAATCTCATGGACAGAGAAGCCTGGTGGGCTGCAGTCCATGGGGTTGCAAAGAGTCGGGCATGACTGAGCAACTAACACTAACACTTATACATGCATCTATATTAAATATTTAAGTAATACAGCTGGGCTCATTTATTGCAAAGAGGTACATAGCCTTTTACAACCTTCTATTTCTATAGAGTAGAAACTACTTTTCATGTCATTCAATATTCCTCTCCTGAATTATTCTTTTTTTTCTTCACATTATTTTTAAAGGCTATATACTATGCTGCTTTATAAATAAATACATTATAAATTATTTATCCATTTCTCCAGAAAGGCATAACCTATTTATGCCAGGAATAGATTTTTCAGAAACTTCGTGAGTAATTTTCTCTCTTGCCACACATATGTAACTAAATATGATACTAACATTTTTCATTAACTGACCTGAACTAGAGCTGGTAAGTTTATGTCTTTTATTCTTGCTTTGAAAATATTTGAGGATCTTACAAACAAGTTTATATTTATAAGTTTGTGTGTGTGTACAATTTTTAGCTTTCATTTGCAAAAATATTGCAAATAATAAATTTTTAATGGTTTTGAGTATTTGACAAACTATACTTAATCTTTATTAAAAAGGCTTGAGTTTTTTTAGACTAGCTCAAATTTTAAAATTTATTGATTAAAAGAAATATTTTTCCCAATGTTGTCACTATTTATAGGGCTAGATCTGGCAGTTCAGTCAGAACATGCTTCTGTGCTTTTTACATTGTTGTTCTCATTTCTTCTAATAAAAAACTATTTGAAGATAATTTATACGAATTTGTGGAGAAGGAAATGGCAACCCACTCTAGTATTCTTGCCTAGAAAATTCCATGCATAGAGGAGCCTGATGGGCTACAGTCCTTGGGTTCAGAGTCAGATATCACTAAGCACACACATACATATACAAATTTGATTAAAATGTATAGTTATTGCAAAGCCAAAAAATGCCTAACAATTACACCTAATTCAAAAAACACATAACCTAAACTTGATGGAATGTCTCATTGTCCTGACCAATAGCGGATAAATTCTTCTAAACTTCACTTCATGATCAACTGTAACTAGAAGTTCCACTGACACACATTAAACTAAAAAACATTGACTTCCAGATACAATTATGGTCAAATCCAGAAAATCAAACCAGATACCAATGAACAGAACAGTGAATGGCCAGTTGGCTCCCAGCCAGCACATATAGTCATTACATCTCCTGTACCAGCTGTCACTCAGCTCAGTATTTGCTGCAATGTGGACAACAACACTTAAAATATATGTACACATGGCATTCTGATATTGAAGTTTACACATTACTTCATTTCTGAAAAGAATATAATCTGATGAAACTGTAATTGATTTCACAATCCACTAATGAGTAGAGGGCTTCCCAGGTGGCACTGTGATAAAGAATCTGCCTGCTAATGCAGGATATGCAGGTTCAATTCCTGGGTTGGGAAGATCCTTTGGAGGAGGAAATGGCAACCCATTCTAATACTCTCGCCTGAAAAATTCCATGGAGGGGGACCCTGGCAGTCTATAGCCCATGGGGTCGCAAAGAGCTGGACACAACTGAGTGACTGAGAGTGCAAAATTACACATAACATTATAAACAATAAAGTAAATAAGCCCCCAAAGCTTGATCAGTTCAGTTCAGTTCATTCACTCAGTCGTGTCCGACTCTTTGTGACCCCATGAATCACAGCACGCCAGGCCTCCCTGTTCATCACCAACTCCTGGAGTTCACTCAGACTCACATCCATTGAGTCAGTGATGCCATCCAGCCATCTCATCCTCTGTCATCCCCTTCTCCTCCTGCCCCCAGTCCCTCCCAGTATCAGAGTCTTTTCCAATGAGTCAACTCTTCGCGTGAGGTGGCCAAAGGACTGGAGTTTTGGCTTTAGCATCATTCCTTCCAAAGAAATCCCAGGGTTGATCTCCTTCAGAATGGACTGGTTGGATCTCCTTGCAGTCCAAGGGACTCTCAGAGTCTTCTCCAACACCACAGTTCAAAAGCATCAGTTCTTCGGCACTCAGCCTTCTTCACAGTCCAACTATCACATCCATACATGACCACAGGAAAAACCATAGGCTTGACTAGACGGAACTTAGTCAGCAAAGTAATGTCTCTGCTTTTGAATATGCTATCTAGGTTGGTCATAACTTTTCTTCCAAGGAGTAGCGTCTTTTAATTTCATGATTGCAATACCAGCTCATTAATAAAATTTTAATGAACATTCTTTTCATAGTTGTGATAAATCTGTGTGTTTAGATGTGTACAGCTAAGTCTCTTCAGTCGTTGTGTGACCCCACAGACAGCAGCCCACCAGGCTCCCCCGTCCCTGGGATTCTCCAGGCAAGAACACTGGAGTGGGGTTGCCATTTCCTTCTCCAATGCATGAAAGTGAAAAGTGAAAGTGAAGTTGCTCAGTCGTGTCCGACTCTTAGTGACCCCATGGACTGCAGCCTACCAGGCTCCTCTGCCCATGGGATTTTCTAGGCAAGAGTACTGGAGTGGGGTGCCCTTGCCTTCTCCTTAGATGTGTATATGTAGGTGCAAATATTGATGTGTGTGCACGTGTTATAAGTCACTTCAGTTGTGTCTAACTCTTTGGGACCTTATGACTGTAGCCTGCCAGGTTCCTCTGTCCATGGGATTCTCCAGGCAAGAATACTGGAGTGGGTTGCCATGCCCTCCTCCAGGGGATCGTCCCAACTCAGGGATTGAACCTGCGTCTTCTGAGTTGGCAGGCAGATTCTTTACCATTGAGCCACCTGGGAATTCCAAATATTGATGTAGTTTTATACAAATGAGGTAACATTATGCATGTTCTTAAACATTCTGTTTCTTTTACTCAATGTTTTGTCACAGACACGTCTTCCTTTTTTAATGACCGCTCATCATTTGGTGGCTCAGATGGTAAAGCATCTGCCCGCAATGCGGGAGACCCAGGTTTGATCCCTGGGTTGGGAAGATGCTGGAGACGGAAATGGCAACCCACTCCAGTATTCTTGCCTGGAAAATTCCATGGGGTTGGAAAGGGTGGGACACGACTGAGCAACTTCACTTTTACTTTTATTATTTCTGTTGTATGACCCATCTATATTGTTGGTTCCAGTTTTTACTATTATAAAGAAGACTTCAATGAACACTTAGTTATTACATTACCTCCCTACTTCCCCACATACTTTCCTAAAGTAAAATCTGAAATGTGGAAGTGCTGAGTCAAAAAGCATACACAGTTAAAGGGCCTGCCAACTTATTGCCAGAATACGTTCAAGGAATATGGATGTTTGCTTCCACCAACAGTGCAGGAGAGAATCTATATTGTTATTCTTCAGCATCATGGTATATTGAAAATTACTCAGAAGGTTAGAGAAAGAAACCTACCTCATATTATGAAAGCATTTATTATTATTCATCAATGTGTCCACTTGAGATTCTGATTCTGAAGCAAGCACCAAGAAGAAGGAAGGGACATAGTCTGGAGACAAGAATGCTCCATTTACAACTTCTATTCAACTGTACACTGACTAAATGTGTCAGACAGCACAATGAAAAACGTGCAAGAATTAGAAAAGGAATAAATGAAATAGTCATTATGTATAGATGATACAATTACATACAAGGAAATGTTAAAAGATCCTACAGATAAATGTTCAGAATTAATAAGGGTTTAGCAAGGTTTCTAGATGTAGTATTAATATAACAAGACAATTTGGATTTCTATTTTCCAGCAAAAAAACTCAAAAATCAGTAGCATAAATTAATATAAAGCAGCTAGGAATAAATATAAGGAAATGTGTCCAAGCCCTTTGTTCAGAATACTCAAAGTCTTTATTAAAGAATTTTAAGGGGATCCGAGAAAATGAAGAGACATACGTCATTTCCTGTAAAGAAGATAAAATGTTGGATAATAAACAATTCTAGTGAAATTTCCAACAGGTGTTTTCTTGGAGCAGAAATGGATGAATTTAAAATTCATTTGGCCCTTTTGTCATAAGTTAATTGACACATATGGGTGGGCTTATTTCTGGGCTTTTTGCTGTATTCCACTGATCTATGCGTCTTTTTATGCCAATACTATACTGTTTTAATTGCTATAACTTTGAATATAGTTAATGTAATATGGTGAAGAATATACAATGGGGAAAGAATTGACTCTTCAGTATATGGTTTTGAAAAAAACTGAACAGTGACATACAAAAGAATGAAACTTGACCACTATCTTATATCATACACAAAAATTAACTAGAAATGAATGAAAGATTTGAACATGAGACCTGAGGCCATAAAACCCCTAGAAGAAAATATAGGCCACACACTCCTTAATGTAGATCTTGACAATGATTTTTTGACAATGATTTCTTGAATCTGACACCAAAAGCAAAAGCCTTTTCAAAAGCAAAAATAAACAACTAGGACTATACCAAACTAAAAGGCTTCTACCCAGCAAAGGAAACTATCAACAAAATGAAAGGGCAGCCTACCGAATGGAAGAAAATATTTGCAAATTATGTATCTGTTAAAGGGTTTATATCAAAAATGCATAAAAGCTCATACTACTCAACTGCAAAAAAAAAAAAAAATCATTTAGAAGATTGGCAGAGGACCTGAATAAACATTTTTCCAAAGAAGACATACAGATGGCCAATAGATACATGAAAAGATGCTCAACATCACTGATCATTAGGAAAATGCAAATCAAAACCACAAAGAGATATAACCTTACACCTGTTAGAATGACTATTATTAAAAAGATAAGAACTAACAAGTATTGATGAGGATGTGGAAAAAAGGGTACATTTGTGTATTGTTGGTGGAATGTAAATTGGTGCAGCCACTGTGGGGAACAGTACAGAAGTTCCACAAAAATTTTAAAATAGAACTACCATGAAAAGTGAAAGTGAAGTCGCTCAGTCGTGTCCAACTCTTTGCGACTCCACGGACTGTAGCCTACCACTCTCCCCAGTCCATGGAATTATCCAGGCAAGAGTACTGGAGTGGGTTGCCATTTCCTTCTCCAGGGGATCTTCCCCACCCAGGGATCGAACCTGGGTCTCCTGCATTCCAGGCAGATGCTTTAACCTCAGTTCCACTTCTTGGTAGTTATCTGAAGAAAACAAAAACACTAACGAAAAAAGATATATGAACCCCCATGTTCATTGCAGCATTATTTAAAATAGGCAAGATATGGAACAACCTGAGTATCCACCAATGGATGAATGGATAAAGAAGATGTGGTGTATATACATAATAGAATTTTATTCAGTCATAAAAAAAGAATGAGACTTGCCATCTCTGACATTGTGGATGGACCTCAAGGGCATTACACTAAGTAAAATATGTCATACAGAAAAAGACAAATGCAATATGATCTCACTCACTTGTATGTGCAATCTAAAAAATCCCCCAAAACAAAAGCCACCAAGCTCATAGATAGAACAGATGGTGGTGGCCAGGGGCAGAGGATGGGGGCGGGATGGGAGAAATGGGTGAAAGTTTAAAAAAGAAAAAGTGTAAAAAAGAAAGTAAAGGGAATTTGTGAGGGTTGCAAAGAGTTGGACACGACTGGGTGACTATAAAATACTAGTTATAGATAAAAAATAATAAAGTAAAATAAAATTCATTTGAAAAAGCAAAGGCTGAAAAGAGCTAAACCACTGTTGAGGAAGAAGAAATAAGCAGGTGGCATGCCTTCCCAGAAATCAAGACTTCTCCAACTCTAGGAAGTGATGCTTAAATTATCAGAAGAGTACTCAAGAGGCTTCAAAATCATGACTCAGCAATAGCTACACAAGTAGTTCACTCTATTATTCTTTGAAACATACGTGCTATATTCCTTCTTTTATCTGTAAGTTCCCCCTCCTCCACAACTTAATAAGGTGAAGTGACAGGGGATAGTTTGCAATTCATCCCTGCAGTGATGTGATGGTAGTGGCACCCAGCATCTGGAGGCAGTAGCAGTGATGGAACCAGGTAGGGGGTGACTAGCTAACCTACCCTATACCTGGAGACTTGACCTTGACACTATCCCACATTGCTGGGTGTCCTTTGGATTTTTTCCTGTTTTCCTAGGCTTCGTTCTACACCTTTCCATGAAAATTCTGTGAACTACTAAATATCCTTTCAAAAACCTGTCTTTCTGCTTAAGTTTATCAGAGTTGTTTCTGTTAGCAGTTAAAGAAACGTGGTCATGCCATGAGAGAAAGTAAAGAGTGCTCATAGAAGCATATGGAAGGGGGACTTCCCTGCTGGTCCAGGGGCTAAGACTCCATAGTCCCAATGAGGGGGGGCCGGGTTTGATTCCTGGTCAGGGAACTAGATCCTGCATGCCACAGTGAAGATCCAAGATCCTGTTGTACCCCAACTGAGACTTGTCACAGCCAAATGAATAAATAATAAATTTTAAAAAAAGGATAGGAGGGACACCTAACCAAGGCTGGGGGTTGAGATCCTTTCTGCAAGCAGCGCCATCTAAGCTTTGACCTGAATGTGAGTGGAAGAGAACCAGGTGACCATAGCGAAGAGTGAGGATTCCAGGTTCTTCATGTTCTGCTTCTTCCAAGGACTCCTTTGCTAAGTGGTTGGTTTCAGGGCTGGTTTCCACCCTGCCCTTTCTGCCAAGTCTCTTCTTTAAATTCTTTAGGCAAGCCCTCCATTTTATTTCATCTCTTTATTTGATATCATTTGATATGATTGACTACTTTTTCCTCCGAACACACTGTTTTGTTGGATTCTGTGAAACCCCCTTTCCCTTGTCTTTCTATTATTCTAATTGGACTTTCTCACGTACTTCCATTTTGCTTACTGGTTCTCATTAGAGGAACTTCGCACCTCAATCCTAGCTTTTTCTTTCTCACGGTTCTCTCTGTCTCTCTGTCTCTCTCTCCCTCCGTCTTTGCTGCCTCTCCTATTTCTCCTCACCTTTCACAGGCTCTCACGCCCACTCTCCAAGCTTTTGACACCATTGCTGTGCTTATCATGCTCCAGCTCATCCATCTCTTCCAAGTGCAAGTAGTTTAAGAGCCAAGAAGGAAGTAACCATGCCTGTTTTATTCACTGCTGAATGCCAGTGCCTAACTTGATGCCTGGCACATAGTTGTTATTCAATAAAAATACATGGATGTTTGAGTGAAAGATTATACTTACATTACTCCAGGTGTCTGGAAACATCTAACTTTATGTTTCTATTCAGTGCTCTGGCTTATATATAAACTTTGTCCATTTACTAGGGGAACAAATGAACTATTTCAAATCTTTTTTGGAAGTATGTATACTTTTAGATAAAGGATTGCATGTTGTTACAAGCTCTGAGAGACTTGCCAAGTCAATAATTTAGTGGTTGAAAGAGAAGTAATTTTCTCTTGGGATTTAGGAGTGGATTTAAGAACCAGGGTGTCCCTGGTGGCTCAGATGGTAAAGAAACTGCCTGCAATGCAGGAGACCTGGGTTTGATCCCTGGGTTGGGAAGAACCCCTGGAAAAGTGAATGGCTACCCACTCTAGCATTCTGGCTAGGAGAATTCCATGGACTGTATAGTCCATGGGGTCTCAAAGAGTCGGACATGACTGAGCTACTTTCACTGAAACTGAACTGAAACTTAAGAATCAAAGAAAAAGGACTTCCTCTCTCTAATCTCAAATGGTCTCATCTATGGCTGGGTATAGAAGTCAGAGGAATTGGGAAAGGGAATTGGAATTAACCAGACACACCTGACCTGTGGGAACCTGGGGAGGAATGTGCCACTCCTTGACTACAACTCTGCGGGGTATGGCTCAGAGTCTAGGAGTCCAGAACACATGAAGATGGTAACTGGTGGAGCTGTCTGGCTGAGAGTAAAGAACCCTTATCCTGGGCCTGCTGTTTAAGAGAAGAAACTTTTGGTCCTATAAGTAGAAAGACATGAAATTGCCTTTTGGGTAGTAAAACTGCAGAGATCTTCTCTAGAGCTCTACTATGATCTGCTTGTCACATCCGGATATTTATACTGCAGAAATGTTTTTTTCTTTCTCTCTTTTTTTTGTGGCCATGGCACAAGGCTTGTGGGATCTTAGTTCTCCTACCGCGTATCGAACCCAGGCCGTGGCAGGGACAGTGCTGAGTTCTAACATTGTGTGCCCAGGGTATTCCCCAAACTGTTCTGAACGTTTTAGCAAACCCTGAAGATACTTTTGAAGAAATTCAAAAGTGGAGAACGCTGAATGTTTCTTCTCTGCAATTCAGTTATTTTTTTGACTTGGGGAACAATATGTATATTGTTTCACAAGCACAGATCATGCCCCCTAAGAAATTTAGGGTTTTGACAAACAAGCAAATGTAGAAGGGAATTGACAAGCCATGTGCTTGAGGGGAAAGAAATTCTGCTTGCCTTTATGGCTGGCAGATTCCTTGAGTTAGCTGCAGGCATGCCCAGAAAGGAACACTTCCCTTTTTATCTTTACAGTTGGACTGGGCTTAATATTAAAGATAAAATGTGCATTTGATTTAATATTTTATTGAGTGAAAAAAAAATCAAATTACTATAACTTTTAATGTTCATCCTACAAGTAACCCCAACTTATGAGAAGTATATAACCCAAAAGGTATTTGTTAAGCCTAAGATTATAAATGGTGGCTACATTCTTAGCCAAATTCGCCAAATCTTATTTAATCCATCACAGGGATAAAATATTCCTGGGTACAGTTCTTAGTATGAGAAAGAGAGACATGACCACCACCTCACACTCTCAGTTCTAAGCCCTGAGAGTCTTGAGACACTGAATCCCTGGTGACATTGCCTATGGGAAGAATGGATGGAGGTACCACTGGCTGGAGAGGTCCCAAACAGGGGCTCCTAACTGGTCTCCACAACAGCAGATAGAAAGGGCTTCATGAGTTATTAGGTAACAGCAGCAAGGGAAGGTTCTTGGAGAAGAGGATATCGGTGATAGCAGAGGACTTCTGGGAGTGGTCATTCAGTGTACTACTGAGTCAAGGGTTTATAAGTCAGGGGATGCTTGTACCTATAATAGTTTCTAGACATTTCATTCCAGTTATTCTAATTGGAATGTTAATTCGTTCAACAAGTACAATATTAGGTCTACAGATGCAAATATAAAAAGATGTGGCTGATCTTCAGAACCACCTGAAGTGGATATATACCACTTCTCTCAAACAGCGCCATTTGGCAGGTGTTGTAGAGCAGTTGATTTGACTCTAATAACTTTGGAAATACTTGATCTGGAAAAATGGGTAAGCCCTAAATTTGTTATTGGAAAGTGATTCATGTGTATTAAGTGTTCATGAAAAAAAATGACAAAATTGACATTTGTCATGAAAATTCAATATCTTGGCCTTCTTATACAAGGTTATCTGTATCTTCACTGGAGCAAGCTCTTTTTTTCCCCATCTTTACAGAGAAGATTTAAAAAATAAAGATTCCTGGAATGAAGATCTGATTGACTGGGGTGAATTGTACATGCCCTCCATCAGTCAGTCATGTCCAACTTTTTGCGATCCCATGGACTGTAGCTTACCAGGCTCCTCTGTCTGTGGACTGATAACTACAATGAAATCTTCAGTGATGTCCATAGCTTAATTTCAAAAATTAAAAGGCAATAAACAGACTGATAATATTTAGACTTCAGAAAAATGTTAATTTCTATAGAAAATAAAAAATAAAATTAAAATGCAAATGACTAAAAATAGTATGATGAATTAAGAAAAATTTTTGCAGTATACATGAGAATGGTTTAATATACCTAATAAGGAGGTGTTATTTGGTGAGAGTAACATCAGAGAAAATTGGGCAATAAGAAGAAATATAAATGACCAATAAATCTGTGAAGATATATTCAAGCTACATCAGTTCAGTTCAGCCACTCAGCCATATCCAACTTTTTGCTACCCACGGACTGCAGCACACCAGGCCTCCCTGTCCATCACCAAACCCTGGAGTTTACTTAAACTCACGTCCATTGAGTTGGTGATGCCATCCAACCATCCCATCCTCTGTCATCCCCTTCTCCCTCCCACCTTCAACCTTTCCCAGCATCAGGGTCTTTTCAAATGAGTCAGCTCTTCACATCAGGTGGCCAAAGTATTGGAGTTTCAGCTTCATCACCAGTCCTTCCAATGAATATTCAGGACTGATTTTCTTTAGGATTGACTGGTTGGATCTCCCTAGTGTCCAAGGGACTCTCAAAAGTCTTCTCTAAAAAAGTATTCTCTCAAGACTCTCTTCTCCAACACCACAGTTCAAAAGCATCAATTCTTCGGCACTCAGCTTTCTTTATAGTCCAACTCTCACATCCATACATGACCAATGTAAAAACCATAGCTTTAACTAGACTGACCTTTGTTGGCAAAGTAGTCTCTGCTTTTAAATATGCTGTCTAGGTTGGTCATAATTTTTCTTCCAAGGAGCAAGCATATTTTAATTTCATGGCTGTAATCACCATCTGCAGTGATTTTGGAGCCCCCCAAAGTAAAGTCTGTCACTGTTTCCCCATCTATATGCCATGAAGTGATGGGACCAGATGCCATGATCTTAGTTTTCTGAATGGTGAGTTTTAAGTCAACTTTTCACTCTCCTCTTTCACTTTTATCAAGAGGCTCTTCTTCACTTTCTGTCATAAGGGTGGTGTCATCTGCATATCTGAGGTTCTTGATATTTCTCCTGGCAATCTTGATTCCAGCTTGTACTTCATCTAGTCCAGCATTTCTCATGATGTACTCTGTGTATAAGTTAAATAAGCAGGGTGACAATATACAGCTTTGATGTACTCCTTTCCCGATTTGGAACCCGTCTGTTGTTCCATGTCCAGTTCTAACTGTTGCTTCCTGACCTACATATAGATTTCTCAAGAGGCAGGTCAGGTGGTCTGGTATTCCCATCTCTTTGAGAACGTTCCATAGTGTGTTGTGATCCACACAGTCAAAAGCTTTGGCATAGTCAATAAAGCAGAAATAGATGTTTTTCTGGAACTCTCTTGCTTTTTTGATGATCCAGCAGATGTTGGCAGGTTGATCTCTCATTCCTCTGCCTTTTTTAAATCCAGCTTGAACATCTGGAAGTTCACAGTTCATGTACTGTTGAAGTCTGGCTTGGAGAATTTTGAGCATTACTTTGCTAGTGTGTGAGATGAGTGCAACTGTGCGGTAGTTTGAGCATTCTTTAGCATTGCCTTTCTTTGGGATTGGAATGAAAACTGACCTTTTCCAGTCCTGTGGCCACTGCTGAGTTTCCCAAATTTGCTGGCATATTGAATGCAGCACTTTCACAGCTTCATCTTTTAAG
This sequence comes from Capricornis sumatraensis, assembly GCF_032405125.1. Classification (NCBI taxonomy): domain Eukaryota; kingdom Metazoa; phylum Chordata; class Mammalia; order Artiodactyla; family Bovidae; genus Capricornis; species Capricornis sumatraensis. The sequence continues at coordinate 63,432,483 of NC_091081.1, read as the reverse complement.
ATTTGAAATAGCTGAACTGAATATCCATCACCTCCAGTAGCTTTGTTCGTTATGAAGTTTCCTAAGGCCCACTTGACTTCACATTCCAGGATGTCTGGCTCTAGGTGAGTGATCACACCATCATGATTATCTGGGTCACGAAGACCTTTTTGGTACAGTTCTTTGGTGTATTCTTGCCACCTCTTCTTAATATATTCTGCTTCTGTTCAGTTCAGTTCAGTTCAGTCGCTCAGTCGTGTCCGACTCTTTGCAACCCAACGAATTGCAGCATGCCAGGCCTCCCTGTCCATCACCATCTCCCAGAGTTCACTCAGACTCACGTCTATCGAGTCCATGATGCCATCCAGCCATCTCATCCTCGGTCATCCCCTTCTCCTCCTGCCCCCAATCCCTCCCAGCATCAGAGTCTTTTCCAATGAGTCAACTCTTCACATGAGGTGGCCAAAGTACTGGAGTTTCAGCTTCAGCATCATTCCTTCCAAAGAAATCCCAGGGTTGATCTCCTTCAGAATGGACTGGTTGGATCTCCTTGCAGTCCAAGGGACTCTCAAGAGTGTTCTCCAACACCACAGTTCAAAAGCATCAATTCTTCGGTGCTCAGCCTTCTTCACAGTCCAACTCTCACATCCATACATGACCACAGGAAAAACCATAGCCTTGACTAGATGGACCTTAGTCAGCAAAGTAATGTCACTGCTCTTGAATATACTATTTAGGTTGGTCATAACTTTTCTTCCAAGGAGTAAGCGTCTTTTAATTTCATGGCTGTTATCACCATCTGCACTGATTTTGGAGCCCAAAAAAATAAAGTCTGACACTGTTTCCACTGTTTCCCTATCTATTTCCCATGAAGTGATGGGACCGGATGCCATGATCTTCGTTTTCTGAATGTTGAGCTTTAAGCCAACTTTTTCACTCTCCTCTTTCACTTTCATCAAGAGGCTTTTTAGCTCCTCTTCACTTTCTGCCATAAGGGTGGTGTCATGCATATCTGAGGTTCTTGATATTTCTCCTGGCAATCTTGATTCCAGCTTGTGTTTCTTCCAGTCCAGCATTTCTCATGATGTACTCTGCATAGAAATTAAATAAGCAGGGTGACAATATACAGCCTTGATGTACTCCTTTTCCTATTTGGAACCAGCCTGTTGTTCCATGTCCAGTTCTAACTGTTGCTTCCTGACCTGCATACAGATTTCTCAAGAGGCAGGTCAGGTGGTCTGGTATTCCCATCTCTTTCAGAATTTTCCACAGTTTATTGTGATCCACACAGTCAAAGGACCTGCTTCTGTTAGGTCCATGCAATTTCTGCCCTTTATTGTGCCCATCTTTGCATGAAAAGTTCCCTTGGTATCTCTAATTTTCTTCAAGAGATCTCTAGTCTTTCCCATTCTGTTCTTTTCCTCTATTTCTTTGCATTGATCACTGAGGAAGACTTTCTTATATTTCCTTGCTATTCTTTGGAACTCTGCATTCAAATGGGTATATCTTTCCTTTTCTCCTTTGCCTTTGCTTCTCTTCTTCTCACAGATGTTTTTAATGTCTCCTCAGACAACTATTTTGCCTTTTTGTATTTCTTTTTCTTGGGGATAGTCTTGATCACTGCCTTCTGTACAATGTCATGAACCTCCAGCCATAGTTGTTCAGGCACTCTGTCTATCAGATCTAATCCCTTGAATCTATTTGTCACTTTCACTGTGTAATTGTAAGGAATTTGATTTAGATGACCTGCCTCTTGAGAAACCTATATGAAGGTGAGGAAGCAACAGTTAGAACTGGACATGGAACAACAGACTGGTTCCAAATAGGAAAAGGAGTACGTCAAGGCTGTATATTGTCACCCTGCTTATTTAACTTATATGCAGAGTACATCATGAGAAACACTGGGCTAGAAGAAGCACAAGCTGGAATCAAGATTGCCAGGAGAAATATCAAGAACCTCAGATATGCAGATGACACCACCCTTATGGCAGAAAGTGAAGAGGAGCTAAAAAGCCTCTTGATGAAAGTGAAAGAGGAGAGTGAAAAAGTTGGCTTAAAGCTCAACATTCAGAAAACGAAGATCATGGCATCTGGTCCCATCACTTCATGGGCTATAGATGGGGAAACAGTGGAAACAGTGTTAGACTTTGTATTTTTGGGCTCCAAAATCAGTGCAGATGGTGATAACAGCCATGAAATTGAAAGATGCTTACTCCTTGGAAGGAAAGTTATGAGCAACCTAGATAGCATATTCAAAAGCAGAGACATTATTTTGCCAACAAAGTTCCGTCTAGTCAAAGCTATGGTTTTTCCAGTAGTCATGTATGGATGTGAGCATTGGACTATAAAGAAAGCTGAGTGCTGAAGAATTGATGCTTTTGAAGTGTGGTTTTGGAGAAGACTCTTGGGAGTCCCTTGCAAGGAGATCCAACAAGTCCATTCTAAAGGAGATCAGTCCTGGGATTTCTTTGGAAGGAATGTGCTAAAGCTGAAACTCCAGTCCTTTGGCCACCTCATGCGAAGAGTTGACTCATTGGAAAAGACTCTGATGCTGGGAGGGATTGGGGGCTGGAGGAGAAGGGGACGACAGAGGATGAGATGGCTGGATGGCATCACTGACTCGATGGATGTGAGTCTGAGTGAACTCCAGGAGTTGGTGATGGACACGGAGGCCTGGCGTGCTGTGGTTCATGGGGTTGCAAAGAGTCGGACACAACTGAGTGACTGTATTGAACTGACTGATACCTAAAAGTGGTTTTCCCTACTTTATTCAATTTAAGTCTGAATTTGGCAATAAGGAGTTCATGATTTGAGCCACAGTCAGCTCCCGGTCTTGTTTTTGCTGACTGTGTAGAGCTTCTCCATCTTTGGTTGCAAAGAATCAAGCTACATACATAATCATAAATGAATGTATAAATGGTAAGACCTGACATCCTTGCCTTTTTCTTCATCTTAGGAGTAATACATTCAGTCTTTCACCATTGTTTATGATGTTAGGTGATGGGTTTTTGTAGATGTCCTTTGTTGGGTTGAGGAAATTCTGTTCCCAATATTCTTAAAATTTTTTATCGTAAATGAAAATTCCATTTTTTCCAGTTCTTTTTTCATTTAATGAAATAATTGTGTGTGTGTGTGTGTATGTATATAGCTTTTAATATGGGAAATTACATTGATTGATCATCAGTGTTAGTCCAAGCTTGCATTCTTGGCATAAACCTGATGTGATCATGATGTATTATCTTTTTTTATGTACTCTTTCATTTGTTAATATTTTGTTTAGAGTTTTTTTGTTTATATACATAAAAGATATTTGTCTATAGTTTTCTCTTCTTATAATGTCTTCTCTGGCTTTAGTATCAGGTAATGCTGGGTGGCCTCATAAAATGAGTTGGAAAGTATTCCTTCTTCTTTCTAGAAACATTTGTATAAAATCACTATTATTTCTTCTTTGGTAGAATTCACCATTAAAATTTTCTGGGCCTGGTCTTCTTTTTGTGGGGAAATTTGTAACTATAAATAAAATTTCTTCAATAAATATGGGGGCTGTTCAGATGATTTCTTCTTGAGTGAATGTTAGTAACACGGTTTTCCATGAATTCCATTTAAATCAATTCATATACATGATTATATCCTTTCAGTTCAGTTCAGTCATTCAGTCATATCTGACTTTGTGTGACCCCATGGACTGCAGCACACCAGGCTTCCCTGTCCATCACCAACTCCCAGAGCTTGCTCAAACTCATGTCCTTTGAGTCGGTGATGCCATCCAACCATCTCATCCTCTGTCATCCCCTTCTCCTTCTGCCTTCCAGTCTTTCCCAGTATCAGAGTCTTTTCCAATGTGTTAGTTCTTCCAATCAGGTGGCCAAAGTATTGGAAGTTCAGCTTTAGCATCAGTTCTTCTAATGAATATTCAGGACTGACTTCCTTTAGGAATGACTAGTTGGATCTCCTTGCAATTGGATCTCCATATATCCTTTATGTCATGGATTTTTTGTAATAGCTTTATGAAGATTCAATTCATGTACCATGCAATTTACACATTTGATGTGTAAAATCTATTGCTTTGTAATGTATTCAGGGAGTTATGCAATTATCAACTAAGCATTTTAAAATGCTTATTCCACTTTGTAGGAGACAGAAATAGGGGTGGAATCTGCTTGGCTCCTCTCTGTTTTACCCCTCTTCCCCATGGCAAAAGGATGACTTAAGTGGTTGGTACATTTTTAAAAAGGGGCTTCAGTTCCCTTTAGACCCTGTCCCTTGGCAGGACAAACATATTCTCTATCTGTGGCAAGGATTGAGGTGGCCCAACTGGGCTAGTGATTCAAATGATAGATATACAAGGAGGCCCCTTGTTACAGCACTTGCAAGTTACCTTCACTAGTTCATCTTTAATCAGTAATCTGACCTGAATTTTGCTCTTCATCTGATTCCAGCTTTGATCATACACTTATTTCCAAACTCAGAAAGGGATGCAATAGGGTTGTGTATCAGTCTGTTGCAATTTTCAGCTAGAATGAGTGAGAAAAGTCAGAAGGAAAGTTCAGCTGGGATTTGGGGGCAAGGAGGTATACTTTAAAAATGACTAATTCTTTGAATATATCATGTTTATTTTGTAGGAAAGACTTCTAAGTTATATAGATATTAAAGAAGGTTTAGTTTACATGGTTAGTTACTGGAGAGTCTGAGTGAGAACACAGGAATTTTTGAACCAATGTTTTTACCCTGGGAAGCTCTATTATTGTCATCTCTCGAATATTAATACTCTTGGGACCCAAAGTTTACATAAATTTACCTGTGTGCAGCTGTCTTTTCTTCAAAAAATTTAGAGAAGAAATTACTGCTACATAATAAGATAGAAAAAGCCTTATGAAATGAATGGTATCTTTTATTTTTTAAGGTATCTTTGAAATGTCTTAATATAATCCTCTACAAATTCAGTTCTGAAAACCATGATGTAGTCTATACATAGAAAAAAAATGATTAGAAGTTCCTCAGACTTGATCTATTTTTCCTGTGAGTCACATAAATATATGCTAGAATGAGCTATTATCATGTCCTTACAAGAAGTTAAATCGACTGTGATTTTGTGAACTTTTCTATTCCACACATTAAAGAAAATATCTTTTGCAATCTGGGATAAAATAGAAAGCCCGTTTGAAAGGTTAAAAGTATACTCTGCTTCATTCAGTAAGCCTTGCAAAGTGCAATGTTCTGTAAAGACACACGCTGTTGAAATAATTGTCCTATTTCAGACGGTGACTGCTACTATTCTTGCCCCTTGAGAGACAGGCAAGGGTGAAAAATCTGTTTCCGCAGTCTGTGGAGGCTGAGAGCTGCCGCCTCATCGTGGAGTAAAGCAGCTTTTATAGGAGCCGATGGGCCCCTTACTCCCCAGTTGTGCTTTTGACAGCCCTTTTCTCAGCTGCCTGCTCACAGTCCAGCTCCCCTCCCCCCACGCTCTTTAACCTGTGCTTTTTCATTGTTTGTCACTGAGTCACATCTGACTCTTTTGCGACCCCATGGACTATAGCCCTCCAGGCTAATTCAGTCTGTGGGATTTCCCAGGCAAGCATACTGGAGTGGGTTGCCATTTCTTTCTCCAGGGCCTCTTCCTGACCCAGGGATCGAACCAAAGTCTCCTGCATCATCAGAAGATGTTACCACTGTTCCCACTGAGCTCCCAGGGAAGCCCTAACTTGCACTACTGAAGCCCCGAAGGGCTTCCCAGGTGTTGCAGTGGTAAGAAAATCTGCCTGGCAAGGCAGGAGATGCTGGAGGCATGGGTTTGATCCCTGGGTGGAGAAGATCCCCTGGAGAAGGAAATGGCAGCCTACTCCAGTGTTCTTGCCTAGAAAATCCCAGGGACAGAGGAGCCTGGTGGGCTACAGTCCATGGGGCCACAGAGGCCGACACAGCTGAGCACCCGTGCTCTGAAGTCGTGTATCTCTCAATTCTTTTCCCATTGACCTCGCCCCTCCTTAGCCCCGACGGCCCCATCTTTGCTCACCTCTGGTAACACACTTGGTCTCTCTGACTTCTCTCTGAATCCCGATTGATGGTCTGGGTAGATATGCTTCCAGCAAGTCCCTGGACCCTTGACCTCCAGGGGCCCCTATTAAAGAGGCAATTTTCCCTGCCTCCTTCAGTAAGGACTCCCAGTCATATGAGGTCCCTCCAACCTCAGGCTGTCTTTCTCTTTGGCTTTGTATTAGGCTGTGAGGGCTTTGGAATCAAGCTGTGGAGGGCAGGTCTTAGAACTACACATGCTCACTCCTTGGGGAGGTAAAGAGAAGGGAGGTTATCAGCTGGAAATGGGGGTGGTGTGGGAGAGAAGCGGACTTGTACACAGACTCCAGGAGCTAACAGACTCACTGAGGCTGGCATGAAGAGCGTAGTGTTTCGATAATGAATAGATACAAGTGCATCAAATATCTTAATTTCCTATGTTTTCAAAAAATTTAAAAATATTTTTAAATAAATTTATTCATTTTAATTGGAGGCTAATTATTTTATGATATTGTAGTGGTTTTGCCATACATTGCCATGAATCAGCCATGGGTGTACATGTGTTCCCCATCGTGAACCCCCCTCCCACCTCCCTCCTCATCCCATCCCTCTGGGTCATGCCAGTGCACCAGCCCAAAGCTCCTTCTAAGTGAGATATAGTACCCAAAGTGTCTGTTGACCTCTGAGGAAGTCTTGGGACTAAAGGAATTCATAAGAACTGAAGCCTCTCTTGTATTAAAGCAATTTTGAGGGACTTCTCTCTGGTGGTCCAGTGGCTAAGACTCTGTTCCCCATGCAGGGGGCCTGGATTCAATTCCTGGTCAGGAAACCAGATCCCATATACAGCAACTAAGGTTGAAGATCCCTTTCGCCGATACTGAGATCCGGCACAGCCAAATAAATTGATATTTAAAACAAACAGCTTTGAATAGTAGAGACCAGCAGGAGGCTGGACCCAATATGTCACACACTGTTTTTCTATCGATGTCTCCTGTCCTGCAGTCTCTGGAGAAGCTGCTTTGCCTGGTTTTCCATGATAGAGTGATAAGGTCTCCGTTTGTCCAGGACTTGGCTTTAGCACTGAGAGTTCCCTTTCCCAGGGGATCAGAGAAGCCAGATTTTTGCTCACTCTCTGGGCAAGGCCTTTCCCTGTGACAGAGCAGATGGTTCCCTCCAGGTAGAAACTCTTCCTATTAATAGACATGCTCTCGGTCCCAAGGGACAGAGGAAGAGGATTGATTCCTTCAAGAGCATTCCCATTCTCTCGCCACAAGAATCACACAGAATTCTTGGTAAATAAACATCCAGACCTATTGTCAGTGACTATATGGTCTGGCTTATCAAGGCCATTTCCTGTTGGCCCAGCATAATATTTGGAAGACAAATTTGACACACCATTTCCTTCCTATAGAAACACATTCTGCAGGCATGAAGCCTAGAAAGTTGTGATTTTAATAAGCACCTAAGTGACTCTTATTATTACCAAAGTCTATAGAAGGAGAAGGAAATGGCAACCCACTCCAGCATTGTTGCCTGGAAAATCCCATGGACAGAGGAACCTGGTGGGCTACAGTCCATGAGGTCACAAAAAGTTGGATATGACTGAGTTCAGTGCACAGCACAGCATGGGCTCATACGGAATCTACTATATCAGTATTCAAAAGCAGAGACATTACTTTGCCGACTAAGGTCCGTCTAGTCAAGGCTATGGTTTTTCCTGTGGTCATGTATGGATGTGAGAGTTAGACTGTGAAGAAGGCTGAGCGCCGAAGAATTGATGCATTTGAACTGTGGTGTTGGAGAAGACTCTGAGAGTCCCTTGGACTGCAAGGAGATCCAACCAGTCCATTCTGAAGGAGATAAACCCTGGGATTTCTTTGGAAGGAATGATGCTGAAGCTGAAGCTCCAGTACTTTGGCCTCCAGTACTTTAACTCATTGGAAAAGACTCTGATGCTGGGAGGGATTGGGGGCAGGAGGAGAAGGGGACGACAGAGGATGAGATGGCTGGATGGCATCACTGACTTGATGGACGTGAGTCTGAGTGAACTCCAGGAGTTGGTGATCGACAGGGAGGCCTGGCGTGCTGCGATTCATGGGGTCACAGAGAGTCGGACACGACTGAGCGACTGAACTGAACTGAACTGAACTGATATCAGTATTTGGCTTACAAGGGAAGAGCAATATTTTTTTGAAAAGCAAAGGACCTACACTTGCCTAAACAGGAGTAATGTGCTTATCATGAGACTGTGGCTTTAATTAGAGCTTAAATGTATTGTTCGCAGTAGGTTTTATTCTATTGCAGCAGGACTTATTATTATTCTGATTATGTGAATCTACAGAGCATACAGATATATCCTCATATCTTGTTTTCTTTTTTCTAGCAATATCATTCATCTCAAAACAGACCCACAAAGTGAATACAGCTGAAACTACTTACCTCTGTGTCATCAACCCTACCTTAAGCACTTCCCTTAATGCTGAAGAAGCTATGAACTTTTCAATATAGTCCTACTCTAGCATATATTAGCTTTAGAAAATTGTTAGTCCAGGAAACAAATTGTTCTGTCACATATGACCAGTTCATTCCATGGTTCATGCCTGAATCATGAATAATCATAAATGTCTTCTTAGCAGCATTTTTCAATGAGAGAAACAGATATAGGGATTTTAAATCACTTTTATCTGTTACATGTTTGTGAGTTCTCCTGTCATTTATAATGAGCAGGAAGAGCAGATGGCAAAAATTAAGCATCAGGGAATGTAATCATAAAACACTCCTCCCCCTAAAGCAGAAATATTCTAAATTGGAAACTTATTTCATTTATTGAAGGACTTTTTTATTTTTTTACTCTGCTGGAATACATTGCAAGAAATTATGACAGTAGATAAAAAGATATTTCTGCATCAAGTTCAAAAGATTAAAATGCTACTGAAATATAAGTTAAAGGAATTCATAAATGTTTCAGAAAACATTAAAGCAGAATTATTAGTATAATTTGAGAAAGGCAGGCACTGCAATAAAGTGAGATTCATTATAAAGCCAAAATTATTTTTCAAACCTCTGACATATTTAGATAGAATTTTCCTGCCAAGTCAAATAATTATGAAATTAAAACATTGCTTGAAGGAAATGCTTGGAATTTTATGCTAATGAGGACTTAACTTAGAGGCTTGTTTTTCTTTGTGAAAGTGTTATGTTTTATGACTTTATTCCAAGCTCTCAATGTGTGTAAGTATGACAAAACTCCTATAAGAAGTAGAGGTAAGAGGAACTTGTAAATACTTATTCAAATGTTTCATTTAGTCATTCATATATTCACTCAGCAAGTATCTATCGAATGCCTTCCTGTGCCAGGTGCTGGGCTGTGTAGCGTGGGAGGACATAGACAAGGTTTTTCTGCCTTCATCGAACTGTCTTCTTATGGGGAAGAGAGTCAAGAAGCAAGGAATAAACGAATGAGGACATTTCCAACTGTAGAGCAAGGGGTTAGCTTAACAGGCCCAGGTTGTTCAAACCTTGCATGTTCCCCAGAAATTCCTGTTTTCAGGGGGACTGGCCCTTGGGCCAGTCCAATAACGGTGCCTGATAAGGCTGTTTTGAGATGCTTGAGACCTTGGGCCATGCTGTATCAGTTTGACCACTGTGGCAAGGAGAGCTGGAAACTGAGTAGTAAGCAGTCATGTGGGCACTGCAAGCCTGTGTGACTGATGCTCAATAAAAGCCCCGGACACGAAGGCTCAGGACCACTTCCCGAGCTGTCACACACTGTTCCTGGGAGAATGAATGGCATCTCCACGTGACTCTGCTGCGAGAGGAGCTAGAAGCATGCATCCAGTTTCTCCTGGGCTTGACCCAAGCACCGTTTTCCTTCGCTGATTCTGTTCTGTTTCTTTTCACTTTAATAAACCACAACCTTGAGTATAATAGCTATTCTGAGCCCTGTCCTCCTAGTGAGTCACTGAGTCTGAGCATGGTCTCAGAGACCCTCTAGACACAAACCATATTAAATGAAATAAACAGGGTGATGTGTTAGAGTAACTGATGAGGTAGGGGTAGGGTGCCTGGTTAAGAGGGGGAATGAATTAAAGCCTGAGGGATGATGAGACTCTGGTGAACATGTGAAGAGCTTAAGGAGGCATCTTCCAGGCAGAGGGATGAGAAACTGCAAAGCTTTGGGCCAGTGAAATGCCTGGTTTGTCAGAGGGACAGTGAAGAGGCCCAAGAGCCTGGGGAGAGAGGTGTTGTGGCAGTAGATGGGGTTGGTAAGAGCAGCAAGAGCCAGGTCCTGCAAGGCTTTTAGGTCTCAGAAAGGAGTTTGGGTTTTATTGCAAGTAAATGAGTCTTAACTGGGTGAGGTTCATTTTATGAAGGGGCTCAGTTGGGTTGCCAGAGAAGGCGATGGCACCCCACTCCAGTACTCTTGCCTGGAAAATCCCATGGGCGGAGGAGCCTGGTAGGCTGCAGTCCATGGGGTTGCTAAGAGTCGGACACGACTGAAGTGACTTAGCAGCAGCAGCAGTTGGGTTGCAGCCTCACTGACAGCTGCCCTTGCCTGTCCCTGGGTTCTACATCTGCAGACATGAAGGCCGTGTGCACTACACCACTTTACGTAAGCGACTTGAACATCCACATATTTTGGCATCCACAGGACTCCTAGAACCAGTGCTCCACAGATATTGAGTGATGGCTATCAATCTTACAAGAAACAGCTCTGGTAGTGGGTCTTTGGGCACTGAATACGAATTCAGATAAAAGAGAGATTCCTCCTTCCTCATACTTTCTGCTCCGAGTAGTAGCCACCCTAATTTCAGTGTGCAGAAGCACTTCACCTGTGTATATTCTTCAATGCTATACATAAATCACTAAGAAATACAAATGTCCAATATACATGTTCCAACTCACTTAAAATAAGCTGAAAATCAAATCAAGGAGATGCCTGATTTTTCCCTTATCAGACTGGTAAAAATGACATCATTTATAAAACATGATGTTGGCAAGCATTTTCCTCTTGGTGGAAATAAAAATAGGTGCCACCTTTTGGGAGGGCAATTTGTAAATATCAAAAGATGATGTTTGCATATCATCTTTGATCTATTATTTCCACTGATATTTATCCCAAGGAAATATTTGCAGAAATATGCAAGAGGATATTTGTTGTGGCAAAAAGCAGATAACAACCTAAATACCCATCAGTAGGAGAATGCTTGACTTAACTGTGGTTGCTTTATCACCACGGAATTATGATGCATAATGAAAAGTGAATAAGGTAAATACATTCATTGTAGAAAATATTAATGTATTAAAAAGTGAAAATAAAAATTACTTGCAACTTATCATTCATAAATACAAAATGTTAACATATATTCTGTACCTTTTCAGGCATATAAAGATATTGCTTTGAATTTTTAACAAAATTCAGAAAACATTTCCAGCCCCAATTAAAAGGTAATCAAATAATGGTGGCAGAATGGACTTCCTGAAACAAGGAGAGGGGTAGGTAGAGGTGCTAAATTTTACATAACATTTATATATTTAAGCATATTTTTCTTTTTATCTCTATGCATATGGCCAAACAGTTTGTTATTTGGAAGTTTTATTTCCTGAAATCCAGAGAGATACAGCCTGGCAGATTAAGTGCAAATTGTAGGAATACAGAGAAGTATAAACCTTTCATTGTCATAGGTTTGTCATAGATCAACAAACCTAGACAGTGTGCTGAAAAGCAAAATTATTACTTTGCCAACAAAGGTCCAGATAGTCAAGGCTATGGTTTTTCCAGTGGTCATGTATAGTTGTGAGAGCTGGACTGTAAAGAAGACAGAGGGCCAAAGAATTGATGCCTTTGAACTGTGGTGCTAGAGAAGACTCTTGCAAATTCTTTGGACAGCAAGGAGATCAAACCAGTCAATCTTAAAGGAAATCAACCCTGAATATTCATTGGAAGGACTGATGCTGAAGTTGGCACTCCAATATTTTGGTCACCTGATGCAAACAGCTGACTCACTGGAAAAGCCCCTGATGCTGGGAAAGATTGAGGGCAGGAGGAGAAAACAGTGTCAGGATGAGATGGCTGGTTGGGCAACCTTTGGCAGATGGTGAGGGACAGGGAGGCCTGGTGTGCTGCCGTCCATGGGATCATGAAGAGTTGGACACGATTGGGCGACTGAACACAAACCTTCTCTTGGAAGTTTTAAGGTCAGTTTGGGAGATGATATGGATGTATGAAGAGTCAGCGGTTAAAACCAAATGGGCTCTGAAAGGTCATTATGGGATGGGCAGAAGTGACTTCACAAAATGGGTCAAATGTAAGCTGGGAAGAATTCCCAGAAAACACCAAATAAAACGAAATGTCCATTTCAGAGACAGAGTGAAAACCTTAAATACAAAAATTTTTCCAAACATTGATGTTCCCTTCCGTTGTTAAAGTAATTTTTAGTACAACTCTGATATGCCTTCAATTTTCTAAAGAAGCAAGGCTGTGTAATCTTTAATACAATTCTGCTCAGCCTGGGTCTGTGCTTTCTCATCCTCTTCTCTATCTTGCAAGGCTATTTTTTAAAGAAGTATTTTAAGGGCATGTGTTACTCATTTAGGTCTTCGCTGAATATTTATTGGAAATTTTCCAGGCTGAAAGAAACCTAGATTATATAACCTGCATTTTAGGATGACTACTAGCATTATTATTTCAGGGGTGCAACAATCACCTTTATACTAGAGGTGGAGGGAGAAAGGGAGAGGGAGGAAGGGTGAGCATACTCTGGAATTGGTTTGGAGAAATAACTAGAGTCTTAGAATATATATTGACAGCTGGCTATGCTCTACAAATTTCAAATGTGCTCCAATAAATTTAAGAATATGCACAATAAATTGAGTTTCAGGAGTTAATTGTGCAAACTCTAGAGCCAAATGTCTGGGCTTGAAGCCCAGCTCTGCCACTTACCAGCTGTGTTATCTGGTGAAAATCGTTTAACTTCTTTGTGCCTCAATTTCTTCATCTGTAATGTAGAAGCAACAGTTATATGTTGCTCATGATATTGTGAGTATCAAAGAAATGAATGTGTTCTCAAAACATGGCCTGGTACATAGTAAGTGCTAGAGAAGCATTAGTTGCTATTTTGGTTATTTCCACAGTGATGCTGAGTTCTTGGATCAAGAAGGTTGGTCTGGGCTTTTCCTAGCTTTAATACTAAGCTACTGAAAGATGTTGAACATGTAATTTAAACTATCTATGTTTCAGCATCTCTATCTGCAAAGTAGACATAATTGCTCCTACTTCATAGGGTTGTTCTGAGACTAAAGAAATTAATATACATCATATACAAAGAACAGTACCATGTACCTCGAAATACTCAAAAAACGTTAGCATTTATTATTTCTAATTAAACTTTTGGGCTTCCCTAGTGGCTCAGCAGTAAAGAATCTACTTGCAATGTAGGAGATGTGGGTTCAATCCCTGGGTCAGGAAGATCCCCTGGAGAAGAAAATGGCAATGACTCCAATATTCTTGCCTGGGAAATCCCATAGATAGAGGAGCTTGGTGGGCTACAGTCCAATGGGTTGCAAGAGTTGGACACGACTAAGCAACTAAACCAGAATTAAACTTTTGGGTTCTAGATGACGATTTTGGGGCTTAGTATTTCTGTCTCGTTTCTCATTTGTTTCATGGCTTTCGAAGCTTGGAACTGAGGTTGAGATTTAACCACTACATAAACATAGCATTATATGCCTACACTAAACCTTCCCTAACTCTGCTTCCTTGTTGGTTCTAAACATTGTGCTTGCCTAAGACATCATCTTTAGCTCTACTCAGAGATCATGACATCAGTGTGATGGAGTGGATATGGCATGGACATTGCACAAGTAAACCAGAGTGTCAATACCATCATTTACTAAAATAGTTTACTTAAGAGCTCAGTTTTAGTTTTCTTCATCTGCGGAATGGGTATAACAGCTTTAACTCACAGGCAGTTGTGAGACTTTAAAAAGACACTACTTGTAGGATAACTTCATTCCGCATTCCAAGGCCAAGTTTGCCTGTTACTCCAGGTGTGTCTTGACTTCCTACTTTTGCATTCCAGTCCCCTATAATGAAAAGGAAATCTTTTGGGGGTGTTAGTCCTAAAAGGTCTTGTAGGTCTTCATAAAACCATTCAACTTCAGCTTCTTCAGTGTTACTGGTTGGGGCATAGACTTGGATAACTGATATTGAATGGTTTGCCTTGGAGACAAACAGAGATCATTCTGTCGTTTTTGAGATTGCATCCTAGTACTGCATTTCAGACTCTTTTGTTGACCATGATGGCTACTCCATTTCTTCTGAGGGATTCCTGCCCGCAGTAGTAGATATAATGGTCATCTGAGTTAAATTCACCCGTTCCGGTCCATTTTAGTTCGCTGATTCCTAGAATGTCGACGGTCACCCTTGCCATCTCTTGTTTGACCACTTCCAATTTGCCTTGATTCATGGACCTGACGTTCCAGGTTCCTATGCAAAAGTTATGACCAACCTAGATAGTATATTCAAAAGCAGAGACATTACTTTGCCGACTAAGGTCCGTCTAGTCAAGGCTATGGTTTTTCCTGTGGTCATGTATGGATGTGACAGTTGGACTGTGAAGAAGGCTGAGTGCCGAAGAACTGATGCTTTTGAACTGTGGTGTTGGAGAAGACTCTTGAGAGTCCCTTGGACTGCAAGGAGATCCAACCAGTCTATTCTGAAGGAGATCAACCCTGGGATTTCTTAGGTAGGAGTGATGCTAAAGCTGAAACTCCAGTACTTTGGCCACCTCATGCGAAGAGTTGACTCATTGGAAAAGACTCTGATGCTGGGAGGAATTGGGGGCAGGAGGAGAAGAGGACGACCGAGGATGAGATGGCTGGATGGCATCACGGACTCGATGGACGTGAGTCTGAGTGAACTCCGGGAGATGGCGATGAACAGGGAGGCCTGGCGTGCTGCGATTCATGGGGTCGCAAAGAGTCGGACACCACTGAGCAACTGAACTGAACTGAACTGTAGGATAACTTAGTAGACTCCTCGGAACATAGTGATTTTAAGCAAATGTCAATTGACCCCTCCTCAGTAGAAGGCTGTGAACAAGTCCCTTTGAATATGTTGGTACATTAGTCCCAGGAAGGGGTTTAGAATTGGAATTGAGTTATATTTAGGCACAGAGAACAAACAGCCCTGAAATGAGCCTTGTGTCCCACTCTTAATAGCTGTGCTGATTCCGCCAGGGTTACTGGTGACGCACCCTTCTCTCTGCTCCCCCAGCCCCCAGCCCTTCACTAGGACAGCACACAGCACTGGCATCAGCAGCATCACTTGGTAGCAGTATCTTTCCCAAGCCCCGAGTACTGAGTAGATGGCTACAGGGCCTTATCCTTTCCAGCTTCCTAGACTATTTCCTGGCACAGTGCTGAGTATACGAGACAAACTCAATAAATGTTTCCCGGGGGAATAAATATGCAGTATTATACAGAAATGTAAAGATCCAGACAGGGAAATTACTCATAGGTAGCAAAGATAGGACAAATCAAGTATTAAATTCTGTTGTGGCAAGTGTAAACAGAAGAGCCATTTGGCAAGGTGTATCAAAAACTTAAAAATATTCAGATTTTTACATATGAAATAAAAAACAGGATACCTAGTTATATGTAGAGTTTAATCCTAATTTTGTTAAAACCAAAATATATATATAATCCATACAATACATATGTATGATATATGTGTTGAGAAATGGAATATTTCCTGCCATATCAGTAAACAAGAATGTCATAATCATCAGAGATTCTGGCCCTTCAAATGTGAATTCCCGAGCCCTAAGGGCACTCAGGAAGGAGAAGAATACCTGCATAATTTGGTAGCCATCAGGCTGCAGCCACTCCCAACAGTGAGCACTGAAGAACTCAGGATGTGAAAAACACAGGATACAAGCGCCAGAGAATGGAGATGCATATGAAAAGAATGATTTCAGTGAGCCCAGACTCTCGTGTTTTCCCATAAGTAGAAAAGTGCTAAATTCTTTAACTTGGGATATCTAGTTTTTTCTTTAAGTAACAATAATCTTCTGTGTTCAGACTACCTGTCTTTTGTTGCAAAACTTTTATATTACCTGGCTCTTCCCCTCGCCTCCTCAGAGCAGTTCTCTCAGAGTTACGTGGGACACTGCTTCCCAGGCTTAAGTCCTAAAAATTTCCACCCAATAAAACATAATTCTCAACTTTTTGGTTGGCATTTTTTTCTGGTTGACACTGGATATCTAAAGCCTTTTTTAAAATTTGAAGATTAATTATTGATTTGGTGGTTTCATATTTAATTTTACATGAGGAAAATAATTGATACCGGAATATTCATTTTTGTATGAGGAAAATTATTTACCAAGTAATATAGAGGCATTTGAAACTACATAATATTTTTAGAAGAGTTTCAGATTTACAGAAATCTTGCAACAGGACAGAGTTCCCATCAGTTCAGTTCAGTTCAGTCGCTCAGTGGTGTCCGACTCTTTGCGACCCCATGAATCGCAGCACGCCAGGCCTCCCTGTCCATCACCAACTCCCAGAGTTCACTCAGACTCACGTCCATCGAGTCAGTGATGCCATCCAGCCATCTCATCCTCTGTCGTCCCCTTCTCCTCCTGCCCCCAATCCCTCCCAGCATCAGAGTCTTTTCCAATAAGTCAACTCTTCGCATGAGGTGGCCAAAGTACTGGAGTTTCAGCTTTAGCATCATTCCTTCCAAAGAAATAAACAACCACTAATTTCCTATTATTAACGTTTTACATCAGTATAGTACACCTGTTGCATTTAATGAATCAATATGGATACAATGTTATTAACTGAGGTTATAGAGTCAGCTTAAAGATCCTACTTTGTGACTATAGTTTTTCTGTGGTTGTTTGATGGATTTTAAGTTGTGCAAATGCTATGTTGAATAACAATGTTCTACTGCCATCTACTGTTCTGAATAAAATTTTTTTAAATTTGATTAGAATTTTTTAATTTATCTATATCTTTTAGAGCTATGGTGGCTCAGGCAGTAAAGAATCCACTTGAATGCAGGAGACCTGGGTTTGATCTATCCCTGGGCTGTGAAGATCTCTTGGAGAAGGGAATGGCTACCCACTCCAGTATTCTTGCCTGGGCTATAGTACATGGGGATGACAAAGAGTTGTACACAGCTGAGCAACTAACCGGAGAAGGCAATGGCACCCCACTCCAGTACTCTTGCCTGGAAAATCCTATGGACAGAGGGGCCTGGAAGGCTGCAGTCCATGGGGTCGCTGAGGGTCGGACACGACTGAGTGGCTTCACTTTCACTTTTCACTTTCATGCATTGCAGAAGGAAATGGCAACCCACTCCAGTGTTCTTGCCTGGAGAATCCCAGGGACGGCGGAGCCTGGTGGGCTGCTGTCTATGGGGTCGCACAGAGTCAGACACGACTGAAGTGACTTAGCAGCAGCAGAGCAGCTAACACTCACTTTTTAAAAAAAAAAAAAAAAAGAATTATTTGACTGAGCGACTAACACCGTTACTTTTTCAGAGCTACTTTAACTACCTCAACAAATACATGAGTATATTGAGGATCAGAAAGACCAAGGCAGCTATTGACATGGCCATTCATGCATTTATATATTCTTCAAGCAATTTTTTAACACCTGTATTAGAAAAGGTGCTGGGGGTACAAAGACAATTAGGACAATGATCACTTTCCTCAAGAATCTCACCATCTAATGGGGACAAGAAAAAGATGATTATAAAACAATGGGATTAATAAGTATGCTTCAAGTCTTCTGGGAGCACAGAGAAAGAGCACATAGCTACCTTAGATTGGGGGTGGGACTGTGTCAAGACCCAGGGCCATTTTCTTGGAAGACACGAGGTCTGAAGCAGATCTTTAGCAAGAACTAAATGGGTGAATAAGGTGGGAACTAGGAAGAGATGTATTCTAGAAATAACATCAGAAAGTAGAGCGTTTGTGAGGGGAAAAAAAAAAACAACAATAAAGTGTAAAGTAAGCAGAGGTAACTGATGAAGCTGGAGAGGCTCACAGGGGCCAGACCGTGGAGGAATTGGTGTGTCACTTCTGGAAATCTCATTCCTGACCACAGAAGTGAGGGAGAGTCAGTGAGGGGTCCTGGAAGAGCGTGTCAGGCTCACATTCAGCTGTTTCGTGTTAAGGGTCTTATGGAAGATGAATTAGGGACGGGGGAGTGTTCAGAACTGGAAACAGGCAGAGCAGTGAGAATGCAGTTGGGCCAGTAAAGAGAAATGAACCAGAGTAGGAGCAGCAGGGAGTCCGCACTGCGGAAATATTTGGGAGGTAAGGTAGGTGGCAGATCTTCAAGTATCACATATGTACTGGATATAAAAGAAAGAGTCAGGGATGATCTGGGAGTTTCAGTTTCGGTGACCAAGGTGATGGAACTGCTACAGAAAGAAACGAGTGGTTTAGGGAAGAGAGGGCCATTTGAATTCTGTACTGGTTGAGCTTAAATTGTCTGAGGGAGAATCTGGGTCATACCGTCTTGCTGGAAGTTAGTATAAAAGTTTGGAGCATAGAGAAAAGGTATGGACTGGAGATTACATATTTTTTCAAGTCATCAGTATGTAGGTAGGGGTTGAAATCATGAAATTGTGTGATGTGACTCAAAGCAAATGTATAGAAAGGATGGGAAAATGGTGCAAGGAAAGAAGCCCAGAGAATCCAACCCTGGATGAAGGCAGGAAGCAGAGGAAGACTAGCACATTAAGCAGACAGGGGAGGGATGCATGGAAAGATGCAACGGAGAACCAGTGTGAAAGTGAAAACATCTCACACATCTGGCAGTTGGCCTGGCAACCAACACCAAGACTGTTGAGGAAATCAACCCTGAATATTCACTAGAAGGACTGATGCTGAAGCTGAAGCTCCAATACTTTGCCACCTGACATGAAAAGCCAGCTCACTGGAAAAGACCCTGATGCTAGGAAAGACTGAGGGCAGGAGGAGAAGGGGATGACAGAGGATGAGACGGTTGGATGGTGTCACTGACTCAATGGACATGCGTTTGAGATAGTGAAGGAGGACTGTGGTGCTGCACTCCATGAGGTCACAGAGTCGGACACAACTGAGCGACTGAACCACAAGGGAGCTAATGCTGAGCATAGCTAATTTCATAGACTTTTAGAACCAGAAAAGTTTACCCTGTGTGGTAGAACAAGACAAAAACGAGACCATCCCATCATCAGATTTGAATGCTGAAAAAATAAAAACACCATGTAATTCTTTCTAACATACTGTAACTCAGAACACAACAGCCACTCCCATGAATACTCTTCAAAATCACCCAATATAAGCCAAATCTTATTATTAGCCATCCCCCCACCTTCTCATTGAGATATCTTCACAGTGTTCAGCCTCTCTTGCTGCAGTAAGTCAGTAAATCTAACTTTATTTGTCTATAAATGTGTTCCTGGTGGTCTTTGGCACTGGACCTCAACATCTTTATAGAGGCCAGGAGAGTAGAAAGTTTCATGGAAGAAGATACCAAAGTATCTAGTGCAACCCAGGGGCCAGTGATACAGCTTCCTGGGGACCTCTGTGAGAGGAGTTTTGGTAGGGTACTGGGGGTAGATGCGGTGGTGTGCTCTTACTAGCTTGAGACAGATGGTTATACATATATTCTTCCTAACTCTGTATTCAGTGATATCAAATTGGCAGTTGAAAATCAGCCATGGGAAGTAGCTACGCCACGGAAATGGGCAAATACTATACATCAAGGATTTTTTTTCTTCAGAAAGTTGGTTGTTTCACTTTGGCCATCACATCACTAGGTAGAGGGGAGATACAGTTGACTGAGGAAGGAAAAGAAGAGAGAGAGTAGAAATAATTAAAAAGTTGCATAAGCCAGGGAGAAGAGCTTGGACAAGGATTAGAGGGGAAACAAGGGGTCAGCAAGAACCAGAACTCTGACCGACTGATTTTCTATTCAGTGCTTATTTTACGACTGTCTCTTCTACTGCACTGATGTCAGTTTGGTTTACTAGTGAGAACATGGTAACTTACATGGGGGTCATTTCACTACTCCGACGGTAGAGAATTCTCCTGCAATGTAGGAGAGCAGGTTTGATCCCTGGGTTGCAAGACCCCTGGAGAAGGGAATGGCAACCCACTCCAGCATTTTTGCCTGGAGAATTCCATGAACAGAGGAACTTGGCGGGCTACAGTCCATGGAGTCGCAAAGAGTCAGACACGACTGAGTAACTAAAACTTCCACTTTCACTTGGGAGAGAATTGGCAGTGTCTTGGATGTTTATGAGGGCAAGGAGAAAGAAGGAAACTTCTGTATGAATATATCCCAGACTCTCATGAGTGGCTGTCGTAAACAACACTGTCTCTGGTGTCGAACTGCTTAGGGTGACGTGCAGCTTTGCCACTCAGGGACTGTGCGATCTTGGGGAAGCCACTTAGCTTCTTTGTGCCCCAGTATTCTCAGTATGAAGGCGATAGGGGTACGTACCTCATAGGGTGGGTGTGAAACACTTATTGGCACACAGCAAACTCCCAGCAAATGTGAGTTAGCTATTACTATTATGATTACTATTACGTTTTCTGGATGGGAGGTTAAACCAACTAAGAATTTTCATTTTCAAGTGACATATTTATATATTTTTGTTTACAACATTCATTACTTATATAACCATATACCTGTCAGATTTATAAAAACTTTTTAAAGGAACAATCTAAGTTGCTGAATATTCTGCAATCCATCTGTTATCCAGTAGGGGGAGCAATTTAACTGTTTACTCTCCATTGCCAGCATGGACGCTCTGTTGCTGAACTGTGTCTGATTCTTTGCCATCCCATGGACTGACTGTAGCTTGCCAGGCTCTTTTGTCCATGGGATTCTCCAGGCAAGAATACTAGAGTGGGTTGCCATTTCCTTCTTCTCCCCACCCAGGGATCAAATCCGTGGCTCCTCCATCTCCTGCATTGCAAGGCAGATTCTTCAGCACTGAGCCACCTGGGAAACTATAAGCTAGCATTTCAGGAATATGTCTGGATGAATGACTGCATTGTCTATGATAGTGACTTCTGGTTAATATTCGTACATGGAATTTGCATCTTGTGAACATGAAAAGTCCCATTTCCAATCTCATTAAACTGGAAAACCTATATGAAAATTGTCATCATCATCACCAGCAACTATTTTGTCATGACTTACTATATGCAGGCATTTTTCTGAGCATTTTATGTATACCAGCTCCTTTGATTTTTATTGCAGTGGGATCCTGATGCTGGGAAAGATTGCAGGCAGGAGGAGAGGGGGACGACAGGGGAGGAGAGGGGGACGACAGGGGATGAGGTGGTTAGATGGCATCACCAACTCAATGGACATGAGTTTGAGCAAGCTCTGGGAGATTGTGAAGGACAGGGAAGCCTGGAGTGCTGTAGTACATGGGGTCACAAAGAGTTGGACACGACTGAGCAACTGAATGAACAACAGCAACAACAATGCTGTAGGGTGAGGAAACGGAAGGAAACTGAAGCACGTTTTAGAGATGAGGAAACTGAAGCACGAAGAAGTGGCCCAGTGTCACACAGCAAGTGTGAGAAAGGATCTGCGCTTGAGCTATCTGGTTCCATAGTCTGGGAATCATGTGTGAGGTACGTTATTGTTGGAAAACAACCAGCGTCAATTTGGGTCTCTTCCAAAAATTCTGCGGAGCTCTTACTTGCTTTCACTTCAGCATGAATGGTTCCTTTCCTCAAATCTACTGAAACAAGAGAAAGACAGTCATATCTAGTCCAAAATTATTCGAAGTGGTTAAAACACCGAAGAAACACTCAATTTGCCTGAAATCTGCTCATAATCAGTACTTTAATTTGTAAGAAAATGATTATGCCTCATAAATTTATTATACAGCTAATAACAAATATCTTCACTACTTTTGAAAACTGAGAACATTTTCTTTACAGTCTACAGGGTATGCAGTTAACTCTCAGCAAAATACCCCCTTGAAAGTGAAAATATTTGCCTTTAATGAAAATATGTGAATCTGGTTTATGTAAAATGAAGGCTGGGGAAATTATTTCAGGTGGCTTCAGATATTTGCTCAGTAATTTTATTTTATTCATCCTCAAAAATTGCCACAGAGAACTAACTGCATAATGCAAAACAGTATTTTGTTTCTATTGAGGATACCAAACTGAAATACAGGAGGCTAAATTTAAACACTGATATATATTTTCCACTTCTTTAATTTTAAATGGAAAAAGTATGGAATTCACATGTGAGAAATGCAAATCAAACCCACAATGAGATATTTCCTAACACCGGTCAGAAAAGAATGTCTTCATTAAAAAAAAAACCCAAAACCTACAGACAACAAATGTTTGTGAGGATGTACAGAAGAGAACCCTGGTACACTGTTGGTGGAAATGTAAATTGCTGTAGGCACTATGGAAAACAGTATATAGAGGTTCCTCAAAAAACTAAAGATAGGACTATCATATGATCCAGCAATTCCACTCCCGGGAATATATCTGAAGAAAAGGAAAACACTAATTCAAAAAGATACATGCACCCTAATGTTTACAGCAGTATTACTTACAATAACCAAAATATGAAAGCAACATCACTATCCATCAGCAGAACAAAGATGTGATATATATATGCTAATATATATATGCACACATATGTCTCTCTATATATATACAATGGGATATTATTTAAAAATGAAATTTTGCCATTTGTAACAACATGGATGAACTTAGAGGGTATTATGCTTAGTGAAATGAGTCAGAGAAAGACAAATACTGTATATTATAATTTATATGTGGAATCTTAAAAAAAAAAAGAATGAATGAATGAATAAAGCAAAAGAGAAACACTCAGAAATGCAGAGAACAAATAAGTGGTTACCAGTGGGAAGGGAGAGGGGCAAAATAGGGACAGGGGATTAAGAGGCACAAACTTCTATGTATAAAATAAATACACTATAAGGATATATTGTACAGCACAGGGAATATAGCCAATATTTTATAATATTTTTAAATGCAGTATTGTTGTTCAGTCACTCAGTCGTGTCTGACTCTGTGACTCCATGGACTGCCACATGCCAGGCTTCCCTGTCCTTCAGTATCTCCTGGAATTTGCTCAAACTCATGTCCATTGAGTCGATGATGCCATCCTACCATCTTATTCTCTGTCATCCCCTTCTCCTCCTGCCCTCAATCTTTCCCAGCATCAGGGTCTTTTCTGATGAGTCGGCTCTTTGCATCAGGTAGCCAAAGTATTGGAGCTTCAGCTTTAGCATCAGGCCTTCTAGGGAATATTCAGGACAACTGATTTCCTATAGGATTGACTGGTTTGATCTCCTTGCTGTCCCAAGGACTCTCAAGAGTCTTCTCCAGCACCACCATTCAAAAGCATCAATTCTTTGGTGCTCAGCCTTCCTTATGGTCCAAGTCTCACATTCGTAACATGATTACTGGGAAAACCATAGCTTTCACTAGATGCACCTTTGTTGGCAAAGTAATGTCTCTGCTTTCTAATATGCTATGTTGGTCATAGCTTTTCTTCCAAGGAACAAGTGTCTTTTAATTTCATGGCTGCAGGCACCATCTGCAGTGATTTTGGAACCCAATAAAATAAAGTGTCACAATTTTCATTGTTTCCCCATCTATCTGCCATGAAGTGATGGGACTGGATATCATGATCTTCGTTTTTTGAATGTTCACTCTGCTCTTTCACTTTCATCAAGAGGCTCTTTAGTTCCTCTTCACTTTCTGCCATTAGGGTGGTGAGATCTGCATATCTGAGGTTATTAATATTTCTCCTGGCAATCTTGATTTCAGCTCATGATTCATCCAGCCTGACATTTTGCATGATGTACTTTGCATATAAGTTAAATAAGCAGGTTGACCATATACAGCCTTGACGTACTCCGTTCCCAATTTGGAACCAGTCTATTGTTCCATGTCAGGTTCTAACTGTTGCTTCTTGACCTGCATATAGGTTTCTCAGGAGGCAGGTAAAGTAGTCTGGTATTCCCATCTCTTTAAGAATTTTCCACAGTGTGTTGTGATCCACAAAAAGATTTTAGCATAGTCAATGAAACAGAAGTAGATGTTTTTATGGCACTCTCTTGCTTTTTCTATGATCCAACAGATGTTGGCAATTTGATCTTTGGTTCCTCTGCCTTTTCTAAATCCAGCTTGTACACCTGGAAGTTCTCGATTCAGGTACTGTTGAAGCCTAGCTTGGAGGATTTTGAACATTATCTTGTTAGCAGGTGAATCGAGTGCAATTGTGTGATAGTTCGAACATTCTTTGGCATTGCCTTTCTTTGGGATTGGAATGAAAACTGACTTTTTCCAGTTCTGTGGCCACTGTTGAGTTTTCCAAATTTGCTGGCATATTGAGAACTATAAAAATATTGAATCCCTATGCTGTACACCTGAAACTAATATTGTAAATATTCAATAAAAAGAAAAGTGATTCGGAATATACGTTTGGGGGTACAAGGTGAGATATGACCCTCATTGGCTATTCTTCATGATTTGCCCGAGAAGGGGTTGTGCAGATGCTGAGAACTTATTTCTCCTCAGTGTCACTCCCAGCTGCCACCTCATCCTGCTAGCCACACCTGAAGAGCTATGGTGGTGATGGAAGCCGAGTCAGGACACTGGAGTTGGGACTTTAGTGGTTTAGCATGTAGTGGTTGCATGCTGACATGCAGTTTTTGTTTGGAGAAACCTCAAAATAGTAAATGAAAAGGGTAGATGTAAAGGGGTCTAAGTAGAGATCTGGGCTAAGGAGTGGACGGCAGCCAAGAGGACCTGAATTTATCTGGAGAAGCAGCTGAAGTGCTTCCACGACTGAAACTCTCTCTTGCTCAGTCACTTCAGTCGTGTCCGACTCTGCGACCCCATAGACCACGGCCCGCCAGGCTCCCAGGTCCATGGGATTCTCCAAGCAAGAATACTGGAGTGGGTTGCCACTTCCTTCCCCAGTGATAAAGTATGCAGTGAGTGAAGTGAGTGAAGTGAAGTCGCTCAGTTCTGTCGGACTCTTTGCGACCCCATGGATTGTCGCCTACCAGGCTTCTCCGTCCATGAGCTTTCCCAGGCAAGAGTATTGGAGTGGGTTGCCATATCCTTCTCCACCACGTGAAACTAGCATTTGTTAATTTTAGTGTGTTTGCAAATAAAATGTTTACTATGCTCCCTTTAAGACCAGGCACAGGGCCGGCACCAGGGATACACAGATCATTAAAACAAGGTCTCTCTGTCAGAGTTGGCACCCGCGAGTGGAGAAGGCGGGGATGTAAACAGTTATGAATCTGAAGCTACTGAGGTACAAGGTACAAAGGTGGAGCTCCACAGGAAATGCCCACCTCTGCAGGGGAGGGACAGGGACAGGGTCCTGGGTTGGGTACACGCACTCAAAGAAAGTCCGGCTGTGTGTGTGTGTGTGTGTGTGAGTCGCTCAGTCGTATCCGACTCTAGAATACTGGAGTGGGTTGCCATTTCCTTCTCCAGGGGATCTTCCCCACCCAGGGATCAAACCCCGGTCTCCTGCATTGCAGGCAGATTCTTTGGCATTCAAGCCACGAGGGAAGCCCTTAGGATTCCCAGGGAAGCTCTTGGGGAGGGTCAGGGACCGAGTGCTAGGTTCGGTACACGTGCTCAAACACGAGCACAAACAGAGTGCAACAACGACCCATGTCCAGTTTGAACGCTCATCTCAAATAGCTGGAAATTTAAATACAGTATTACTGTAAATCAGACCACGATCCGACTTCAGGGGTTGAATACATAACTGGTGATCCGCAGATTAAAATGTGTACACCTTGAAGCACTGAGAAGAAAAGCGTCGGATGTGAGGGGACCAAGTGAGACGGGGAGACGAGACTGTGGCTCCCCGAGGCTCCAGGCCGCTCGCGGGCAGGGTTAGGTTCACCCACACCCGCCTTAACCCGAGCCCGGCCCCGCCTCCCCAGCGCGCGCCCAGGCGGGCCGGCTGAGCAGGTCCGGGCGGCGCGCTCTGAGTCACCGGAATCTAGGTGGGGCGGGCGCCGCGCCCCCGCTGCCAGCCCCGAGCTGCGTCCTCCAAGAGCCGCCTCCTCGCGGCCTCTTCCCTTTTGTCGCGCTGCCCGCGCTCGAGGGCCACTCTCCGCCGGTGTCCGAGCCTCGCGCGCTGCTCTCCTCCCCGCCGCCGCCGTCGAGATGCTGCGCTGCGGCCTGGCCTGCGAGCGCTGCAGGTGGATCCTGCCGCTGCTACTGCTTAGCGCCATCGTCTTTGACATCATCGCGCTGGCCGGCCGCGGCTGGCTGCAGTCTAGCGATGACAGCCAGACGTCCTCGCTGTGGTGGCATTGTTTACAAGAAGTCTGCGACAGCCTCATGACGTATGGTGAGTGCCGCCGCCTCCGTGAAGTCCGCCGGGCGGCGGCTGGGGCGAGCGCCGGCGCCCAGGGAGTGCGGAAGTCGCTCTACGGGAATGGACTAAAACAGGGTCAAGAAGGGACGAAACAGGGTCGGGGGGCTAATGGGTGATTCAACAAAAATCACTTCAGGGCGTGGGTCCATACATCGGACCCGTATAAAATCAAGCAGTAGCACCCTTGGGTGGCCAAAACCCAGGCTCGACTCTGGACGACAGTGACCCTAATTCAAACTACATTTATTCGTAGTTTGTACAGCAAAAGGTGATCTCAGCCATTTGAAGAGGGTTTGATGAGTAAATACAATGAAAAAAGTATATTTTCTTGGATACCTACTGAAATTTATTCCCATTCCGTGGCCTCCTCCTCTGGTTCTTCTTATGCTTAAAATACAAGTATTAAAAGTGCGTGCCTTTATTCGCTATATTATTAAACTTGAACTAAGAGAAAGCAGCTCTTCTTCCTTTAACAAAACAAAACAAAAACCCTTTCTGTCAAGGTTTTAGCAGTGACAATTTCAGTAGATACTGCAGTGTTTAACGCTGCAGGGTAATTGTTAGAGGGAGAGTGTGGCTCAAGTCCGGCATTGCTGTTTAGAAAAGTTTCTTTCAATTCGATTTGAAATCTAAAAAGCAAACACATCTACACTAGCGAAATGAAACGGAGTTGGCAAATTTAAAATACTGTAGATAGAGGTTTTTCTTTTTCCAACGTGGAAGGATTTCCTGCCTACTGGTTAGCTGACCGGGCCGGAGCGGAATTTGCCCTGGGCTGGTACCGCCCCCAGCTTACTGGTAGGTAGGAAGAGCTCCTGGGGTCTATTGTAATTAGCGACCTGTGTGGGGTCTGGGAAAAAAAAGTTTAAGCAGGAGCGTAATAGAGGCTTAAAGCCAGGTACTACTGAATGGGGCCTTAACAACTGAGTTTAACAGTTTTAAACCGAGAAAGAAAGCTATCCTGCTTTCCCCCCCCATTCTCTGGTAGGGCCTTTGACTTGCCCCTTACCCCTGAACTGGCCCAGGGCTTCAAACCAAATTCTGTTTATCTTGAGGCCCTGTATCAGAGGCTTGGTGCTTTATCTTATCCACTGTGGAATTACTTGGAAGTTCCCACATGGAATCCACCCCATCCCCCAACCCCCACCCACAAAGGAGGCATGGCCGCTGTCAGGAGGCAAATGTAAAGACTAAATGAAATTCGCACTTTCCTTGAAGTCTGTGTTTTTCCTCTCTTAAAGCACAAACAGCCCACCTGCCATGGTTTGTATTACCCACAAGTCTTTTAGGTTTTCGAAGTGAGTTAATTTCTTTGAAATAACATGTCTGCATATTTGGTTAAAATGCAGTCAGATTCAGTATCTTATAGGGGATTTTTAGCAGGCCTGCTTAAAACACATGTGTTTTTAAACAGACTTTGGTCTTCATGTCTCACTTCGAAGACTAATACAGACCCAACGAATGAATATTCAGCGATGCTGGGCATGTGAATTAAGAAGGTTAGTGCGCCAGTCAGGAGAAGGGTGCAGGCAGAGCCTAGATCAGCAATATTGCTGGGACATGATCTGGCCTGCAAGGCTCTGGCTGTGACCACAGCTGTCTTGTGAAACAGGCACAATGCAGTTTTTATTTTTCTTGACTTGCAGGATGAACTCACCTTCTTAGGGTGTGGCACTTCTAACCTCAGGCTGATTGAGTGCTTTGTATAAAGAAGAGAATAAGCAGGTTCTATTTCTGTTTTCTTGGAGAAGGCAATGGCACCCTACTCCAGTACTCTAATTTTTTAATTAGACAGGAGTCTCAAGCATTAACTTGTTTAAATTGTAAAGAAAATACAGATCCAGTGAATAGTTGATGTTTCAATTTGATACAGAAGTTGGTCTTTGGAAAAGTGCAGTTTTCCAAGTGAGTCTTGAGGAATCTAGTACTGTCTTTGTGATTTTCACAAGTGGGTGGTGGTAGCCTTCACATTCCAATTTAATTATTCCTGACCTTTGCACAGATAACCAAGTGCCAAGAATGTGTTAAACGCAGCTTTTGCTCAAGCCCTAGAATCAAACGGTGCACCTAGCATCCACTGTCAATAGGTGACCATGGGAAATAGAAAATAGCTATGAATTCACCACAAGAGGTCCATCCCAGGCTACTGATGTCAAAGATGGATAGAATGATTATTATACTTCCACTCCATTTCCTGCCAGGGACTGTTGTCTAGTTTTGCCTCACAGGTATAGAAATTGTGTATTTCTACCCTTTAGGTCAATTATCTAGGTGTCTGAACTCTTCAGATTTTTCAGATAGCTTCAGCAAGTCCTTGCCGAAAAAAATACATTCACATGAGGTCATACTATCTAAAATACAGTGAGGAGTTTACACATACTCCCACGTATGTACAAACATGATGAAAGTAAGGTTGATGGCTCTAATTAAAATATCTCAGTATAGAGAAATAAGTAAGTACCTCCACTTTTTAAAAATTTCTTGCCGTGTACTAAAATATAAATCTTGAGGTTTACCATTGTAACACTTAAGAAAATATACCTTTGTATTTACAAAGTGCTTCACTATCATGTTTATTTGCTGATATTTATAACATTGATTTATTTTGGTATTAAAGACCTAGGTTGTTACTGGTAGGTATAGGCAATAATACTAAATAATATAGGCTTTTTTTCATAAAGGTAAATAGTTCCTTAGAATTATGTAAAAAGCAGAATGTTATATTCTTCACTGTCATGAACAGTTTTAAGAATTAAAAAAAATGATGTATCTACTTCATTTTTCCTCATCAATAAACTGAATTAAACACTGAATATTTTCTTGTACACAATAGTAACAACTAAATGGGGCCTCCCAGGTGGCTCAGTGATAAAGAATCTGCCTGCAGTGCAGGAGAGGAGGGTTCAGTTGGAAAGATCTCCTGGAGAAGGAAATGGCAACACACTCCAGTATTCTTTTTTTCACTCCAGTATTCTTGCCTGGGAAATCCCGTGGACAGAGCATCCTGGGAGGCTACAGTCCATGGGTTCGCAAAAGAGACATACAATTTAGCAGCTAAACAACAACTACATAAATACACATACTTGTTTTTTTTTTTAATCAAGGTTTCTAGTCCTCAAAACAGGAAAAGAAAAATCTTGATTTAAATGCTGAAACAGTCATTCAAATTTCATGTATAAAGAAAATGCAAAATTAAATTTGAATCCGTGTTCACAGATGGTGTTTTTGCATTGCTGGCACCTTCTTTTCCAGTTCTAAGAAAGAGTAGATCAGGAGGATATTTTCAACTTCAGAGATGTAGATTTCAAGTCCTAAGCAAGCTCTGACTCATTCAGGGTGGAGTAATGGAGTTAAGTTTATGGATCAGTTACTGGGATAAGAAAGATGAATTTATGCTCCAAGAACGACAGTGGCAAGTCTGAGTGGCAGCAAGGGAGAACCTTTGTCTTTGATCTGAACTCAGAAGGGCAGAGCCTCATTAAGTACGGAAAATGAGAAAAATAAGTACGAAGTTAACAGGTGTTCACTGGGCTAAATTCAACTTAAAGGATTTAATTTTGAGATTATATTCTTGTGGTTTATGAAATTAGGCATTAGTAGATAGATTAATCTTTTGTGGGCATGTGTTCATATTCTTTTATAGTGAAATAAAAAGTTGGACACTCAGGTGATTTTCATGATTTTATATGTGTTGATTTATAAAATCTAGACATCTAGGAATCAGTGATCTTGCCCAGTTTACTCCACATTTGCTGTGCTTAGCAATAACTACCAGAGAGCCTCAATTCCTCTTTAGTGACCTAATTTGTCTTTCCTCCCTAAATGGGCACAAACTCCTAGACTATCAGAATTAGGAGGGAGGAAGAGTGCGCCTACTCAAGATTTCTCCAAAGCCTGCCTGTCAGCATCCCCTGTGACTGATCTGAGCTTTCACCCTTTGTTCAGCAACTTAATTCTCTCCGCCATGCTTGTTTGTTTAAAAGCACCTCTCTTAGTGGCAATACTATATAACACAGGGAGCCCAGCCTGGTACTCTGATGACCTAGAAGGGTGGGATGGGAGGGACGAGGGAGGCTGAAGAGGTATGGAATGTATATATAATTGTGGCTTATTGGCATTGTTGTATGGCAGAAAGCCAATACAACATTGTAAAGCAATTATCCTCCAATTGAAAAAAAAAGTACCTCTTTTAACGCTGACAAGAGCTGATGTGCTTCTCTGTAAATTATTCTTTTTAGCCTTCTCACAGCAGACAGATTTTCAAACATTAAAGGGTAGATCCCAAATTTGCTGCTAGTTACCTTTTCTGAGTTCATACACAATTTCCTGTATTTTCCCATCTTCCTGTGTGAAATAGTTTCCCCCTCACACTTAAAGAAGAGGGTAAAGGAGTTCTGCAAAGACCAATGGGCAAGAGTTATCTGGCTCAGTTTAGTGGGGGTGGGAATGTGGAGCACGTAAAGAATCTCACACCTACTGGGGAATCGCCACCCCTGCTCCAGTAACCCCTGCCCCCACCATCCTTCCTTTAAGCCATTTCTTTCCTGCCTCCAAACCTTGCAGGATCGCTCTTCCTATGCTGATTTATTTGGAGGTCTGCACTGAGTTATCCTCTAGATTTTTACTACTAATGTGTCATAGACCATCAGCATCTGCATTATTGGGGAGGTTATTGGACACTCAGTATCTTAGCCCCATCTACTGAATTGGAATCTGTATTTTAACTCGGTTCCTGGGAGATTGATTCATCAGCACTTTTAAGTTTCAGAAGCACTGGTGTGTATTACTGCGAGTTTCCTCAATGAACAGGCAACAGTCCTTTTGAATATATCGTCCACCCATGCTTATGTTTATTTGTAGATAGCATCTATTTATATTTTTAATTTTGGTCTTATCCAGTTTCCAGTTCTGCTTGTGTATGACATAAAGAACTTTATAGAAACAATAGGAAGAAATCTGACAAAATCTCAGATTCACTAGGTAGGGTTTTCTGTCTTGTTCATAGATGAATCTTTTGTTCTGGAAAGGAGCCGTCCTCCGGTTGGGTGACAGTTTGAAGTCTGCAGGGCACTGAGTAAGGGGCTAGGCCACAGTAGGTTTCGGTCAACATTTGTTGCTGTGTGCTCTCATCAGTCGCTTCAGTCATGTCCAGCTCTTTGCCATCCTATGGGCTCTAGCCTGCCAGGCTCTTCAGTCCATGGCATTCTCCAGGCAAGAATACTGGAGTGGGTTGCCATGCGCTCCTCTAGGGGATCTTCCTGACCCAGAGATAGAACTCGCGCCTCCTGCATTGCAGGCCGATTTTTTACTACCGAGCTACTGGGGAAACCTCAATATTTGGTGCCCACATGTAAAACTCTTGAAGAATGCAGCAAATCCATTAAAAGAAATACTAATTTGGGGTGAAAAAGTCATGACAGTCTCCAAAATATCACCCACAATAGTAGTAGTGCTCTCCTTATCTTAAAATTTTGTTTTTTTTTTTTGTTTTCCACAAATTTAAGTTTGATTTATGGTTTCTAGCTTGATATTCGAGGTATTTGCTTATTTTTACTTTTATTGCTCTTGTCTTATCAGTTGATCTTATTGGTCTTTTCCCGGCTGTATTTGCCTTGTAATGTCGTATTTTAGTATATAATCTCTGGAAAAAGATACAGCATTCTTCCTCATACAAAAAATTTAAAAACATTTCCTAGAAAAAACTCAGAATTTCATTAGTGATTAATGAATGGTTTCCATATTGTTGATTTAATGTTGAATCTTTGCAAGAAATAACAAAATTTGATAAGCCATTCTTCACCTAAATGGATCTTTAATGAATCTTATTTAAAAGTGGATTTATAATTTTTCTGGTTTCTTTGATAACATGAATTTCTCCAAGTGGTATTTAGAAAATAAACTTATGACAGAATAATTTATGAATACATATGAAACACCAAATTTGTCTTCCTTTAAGAAAACAAACAAACAAAATTCCTGCATAGAAACTCTGTTTACCTGTTGTGGTCTCAATTCAGAGAAGGGTAATTGACAACTTCCCCAACCCCTGCACACACGCTTGCGCGCACGCGCGCGCGCGCACACACACACACACACACACACACACACACAATTTGAATTTAATGATTGTATTTAATTGAATTTAATGATTTACAGTAACCATGAAAAAATAACCTATAGAAATGAGACTATAGTTGATAGTAGTCTCATTTCTCATGAAACTTACATGCTCCTTTTTGGCAGTGCTGCAATCTATTTTCATAAGGAGATCAATCACCTAAGTTGTTCTCAAATTTTAGTATGGATGTAACAAATGCCAATAAAATACAGATTAGGAAAGGCAATAAAATTTACTATATAAAATATTAATGAAGGACAGAGTTATATTTGGAATAGATGAAGATGGATTGTCTTTGAAGAACTGAGGAACATCTATTGAATCATGAAAGAAGTAGCTTTAGGACAAGTTTTAAAAAGTGATTTTTTTTTAATTGGGGCTGGTAAATAGGTATAATTTAGATCAAGGTATAATATAAAAAGTTCTCAAAAGGGTTTGGTAAATTTGGGAATATTAGGCTCATTCTGGGTAATTAAGGGAGACCAAAGGTACTTAGCCTTTTTAAAGTGTATGTCTTGGAAGATTGCCGTGTTGTAAGTCTACATGGCAGCTGGCTCCTTCTCAGGCAGCATGTTGGGCTGGGAGGACCCTGCTCAGATCTGACAGGCTCCATCTCACCATCTTACAACAAAACAGTCAGTGACATGAGAGAAGATTGCCTTCCTTGTTATCCATCCGTCAGGACCTTCAAAACCGTGCTGAGATTTACATCTCAAATTATAGTTAAGTGAGTCACGGTGGGTGTTTCCACGCTACAAGGAGCAAGTTTTACATGTTCTACTTCCAAGGCAGCCTTTCTCCAGACGAAATGTTGCTGAAGTGTCCATTTTGATTTCTCTCAGACTCAGCATTTTAAATAAGCAAGACGCCAGTTGAGTTGATTTAACACAGCATAGAAGGAGTTATTAAAATGATCTGTTTATCTTTCCATTCACCTGTTGGTTTTAGGTGAATTGGCTTACTATTTCTTTAATTTCTTTCAAGTACCTGAAACTAAATGTAAATTATAGCTATAGTGTCAGAGGAAGTAGTAATAGCAATAATTTAACTTTGTATTAATTTTCCTCAAACAGGTAAAATGATTGATATTACTCTTTAGGCAATATCATACATTATTTAGCTATAATTTAAAAACCTTACTCTGTAATTGTTAAAGTTTGATTATTAAATATGTTCCCTGTTAGGATTTTTTTTTTTCTGTTTTTATTGAACACTCACATTCTACTGTACAATTGATCTTCATAATGTTTGTATTCCTCTGTATGTCAATACAGATGTATTGCCTTTTCATTGAACAGTTACAAACCTGTGAGTTCAACTTAAAAGGAAAAATCAGTGTCTACTTATTTGAATTTAATGATTGGCAGTAGCCATGAAAAAAATCTATAGAAATGAGACTGTAATTGGCAGTGGGTCACATACTGAAAGTTGCATGCTCCTTTCTGGCAATGCAACAGCTGTTCTTATAAGAAGATTAATCATCTATCGTAGTTCTCAAACTTTAGTATACTAGTAAAGAAATACTAGTAAGAAATACTAGTAAAATGCAGATTCCTGGGCACTATCTTTTCAACTGTGATTCAGTGTATATGGAGGGACACACAAGAATCCATATTTTCTATAAGCACCACTGATGCTTTTGTGTCAGTGGTCTATGGTGTAGACTTAGAGATGGTCTTAGTTCTTTCCAAAGGTGGATTCTCTTCTCTGGAAAGTTACCTTACTCAAAGGACAAGGCAAAAGTGAAAAAAGAGAATTAATTACTCAATTTCACATTCTGGCTTCATCTATGTTGCTTTTAAAATAAAACATTTCTTTTTACCTTAGAGCAGGACTTGGAGGAAAGTAGTAAAAATTATAAACAAAACTGGACCCACTCATGGACTGTCATGCCCCTGACAGTGCCATTGGGATTGTCATCCTGACAGTGCTACTAAAGGGTCATTTGTGTGAAAACATAATATTTGAGCATGTAAAAAAAAAAAAAAAGAGCATGTGTCTTCTACTTGAAAGAGAGTGAAAGTTAGTCACTCAGTTGTGTCTGACTTTTTGTGACCCCATGGCCTGTAGTCCACCAGCGTCTTCTGTCCATGAGGATTTCCAGGCAAAAATACTGGAGTGGGTTGCCATACCCTCCTGCAGGGGATCTTCCTGACCCAGAGATCAAATCTGTGCTTCTTATGTCTCCTGCATTGACAGGCAGGTTCTTTACCACTAGCACCACGTGGGAAGCCCTAATAGGTAGTAGAGGCGGGGTACAATCAAGGTTCCCAAGCCTTTGTTCTTTCTGCTAGTCGTTAGATTTGTCTACCATTTGACCAGTCTAGTGACCAAAATTAAGTGAGGGTATGTTTGCCAGCCAAGCTGTGTTAAAATTGGAGTAGGACCAGCACTGAGGTGCATGCAACTCTCCGTTCCAAATTCCATAAAGAAAAACAGGTTAAGGGTGCATGTTCATTCATTAATGATTGAGTGAGTGGACAAACATAATGTGGGCTCTCCATACAATAGAATAATTATTGGTCATAAAAAGGAATGAAGTCCTGATCCATGCTGCCACAATATGGATGAACCTTGAAAACATGCTAAGTGAAAGCACAGGACGAAGGCCACAAAGTATTAAACTATAATTCTGTTTATAAGCACTGTACAGGGTATACAATTTATAGAGACAGAAAGTAGATTAGTGGTTGTTGGAAGCTGAAGGAAGAAGGGAGGGGGAGGTGACTGCTGATGGTCATGGGGTTTCTTTTCGGAGTGATGAAAGTTTTTGGAATTGTAAGTGGTGATGGCTGCACAACACTGTAAATACAGTAAAACCCACAGAATTGTATACTTTAAATGGATGAATTTTCCAGCATGTAAATCGTATCCCCAAAGAAAAAAGGAGTCATATTTTGGCTTCAGACAGGCTAGAAGTCAGACTTGGCTGCCAGCTCTGTGACTATAGGCAGGTTATCTGGACTCTCCAAGCCTCAGTGTAATCTCACTTCTAAAATAGAAATGATAACAGAATGTGAACCTTGAAGAGTTATCGTGAGAATTCAGAGAGTTAAACCATGTCAGGTTCTTAGCTCCATGCCTGGCACAGAGTGATTACTTCATACATGTCAGTTACTACCTCTGGGGAGAAAGTTGTGTGGGAAAGAGATTTTACAAATTGGTGCAGGTTGAACAGGAAGAGTGATTGGCTGGAATCCTTAGCTGGGAAGTCATGGCTTTTCTCTTCCCATAGGCGTAGAGCAGAATGGGCCAGGGCTGGAGCTGCCCACATTGATCTTTGAAACCAGAACTCAATTTCCACCTCATCCCGATTGTTTTCAGGGCGCATGTCAATAACTGAGAATTATTGTGCAACAAATTCTAAATACTTCAGAAAAAATTTATGCAAAAATTTAGAAAGGTTGTTTGCACCTAAACTTGTTATAAAAAAATCACACCTACTTTACAATTAAGTTGTTTTATTTCACATCTCTGCCTAGGCATAGGTACTCTGTTTTCAAAAATTATTTTTTCATGGAACCAAATCTTAATACAAAACAATGATCCTTTTAAAGGTAATTGAAACAGTTCCTGAAGAGATTATAATTTGGATTGTTCAGTACCAAAAATGTTGTTTATTGGGTTGTACTAGATTAGAACTTGAGTTAATCTTTTAAATATACCTGTTTATATGGCCAATTTATCCACTTATTAAATGAGATACAGTTTAATGATGTCTTTCATTTTGGAGGTATAAACATTTGCCCCCAAACAGAGGGGTAAGGCATTACTGTATATCACTATATTAATGTCCTACCAACGAATTACCTATTCTTCCCTTTAAATATGGAGATGTTTAAGTATTATTGAAAGAAAAACTGTTCTTCCACCCAAATATAATTATTAAAAAGAAAAAAAAAAAACTTGATGCTTTGTTAAGTAATTTTTAAATTTGGCATGCCTGTCCTAATGACTGTTTTTTCTTGTAGCTTGGGGAAGGGCAGCCGCCGCCATGCTGCTCTGCGGTTTCATCATCCTGGTGATCTGCTTCATCCTCTCCTTCTTTGCCCTCTGTGGACCCCAAATGCTTGTCTTCCTGAGAGTGATCGGAGGCCTCCTGGCCCTGGCTGGTAAGACTGTGCGCCAGCAATTCTTCATTCCTATCTGCAGTGAATATCAGTATAGTAATGTCCAAGCCACAGTGAAGATCCCTGACAACACTGTTCCCAATCTGCTCTCAGAAAATGTGTCCCCAAAGGCAGAAGTAACAGAGGATGTGCTTTAAGATCTTGATCCCTTTCCTCTTCTGCCTGAGATTGTGTTCCAGTTCCAGGCTCCCCACCCAAGTGAGGAAGGTTGTCACTTTACCTGCGGCTGTCTCTCATAGATGACCTCGAGTCCCTGACACTGCTCCCCCAAGGGGCCAGGGCTGTGTCGCCAGTGGAAGGGCAATCTCCACAGTGGTCCCAGACTGGCCTGCCATGAGCTGCATGCTTAGGGGACTGAAATGTCCCTGAACCATTGCACTTGGTGAAGAAGTTTTGCAGTCCTAGGATGTGGTGGATCGTGGAAGGGTCCTCTGCAATTTAGATTTTGTAGAAATTGATCTAAACCACGTGATGAACCAAAATGGGTAAATAACTATATTTTACATGAAAAATGCAGAGAAGTGTTCCTTTTGTGTAGGACACAACGATTTGCACTAAATGACAGGCTTAACCAGTGAAAGTTTGCTATTTTAAGTAGACAAGAAGCAGAGAAATAATGATCCGCACCAAGATTGCCCTTCATGAGTTGCCAAAGGAGAACATTTTAAGGTGGGAAACAGAAGCAACAAGTCAAGATATGGAAACATCTATAGCCTTTCTAGTGATTAAAAAAAAAGAAATGGAAAAACTAGCTTTTCTTTAAAAAAAAAAGAAGAAACAGAAAACTAGTTAAGAATATATCTGTGGAGCTAGTAGGAAAAAATTAAGGTGAAAGGAAAGTGGTGGTGAGAACTATCCACTCCCGGACATACTCTAGGAAGCACAGCCAACTAATTGGTCTCTCTGTGAAGAGCAGTGTCTGAGTGTCACAGAGCTAAAATTTGCTCATACCTTAAGTCATGGCAATGCACACATGAAATATTAAGTTAAAAAGTGCATGGCTTAGCATTGTGTTCAGTCGCTCAGTCATGTCCGACTCTTTGCGACCCCGTGAACTGCAGCATGCTAAGCTTCCCTGTCCTTCACTATCTCCCGGAGTTTGCTCAGACTGATGTCTATTGAGTCAATGATGCCATCCAACCGTCTCATCCTCTGTCATCCCCTTCTCCTCCTGCCTTCAGTCTTTCCCAGCATCAGGGTCTTTTGGCATAGCTTATGGCATAGCATAGCATGTGTATAGTCATTAACGCTTTATAGAATTGTGCATGTTCACTGAAAAAGACTACGAAGTAAATCTAATAAAGCTATTTTGTTATTAAGCAATTTAAAATGTTAATGAATGATTAATAATAACTGTAACAGTGTGACTCTTAAGAGTTTAGAAATCTTTCTGACATGGTTCCCTGCCTGTATCTTCCCTTTTACTTTTTCAAAGCACTGTGATTATTCTCTTTTTTCGCTTCTGTTCTCCTAGCCTGGAACAGTCTTCTTCCTGCCCTCCATCTCTTCATTTCTGTTTATTCTTCAAATTTCCCTTCCTCTGCAGGCTTCTCTACTGATTCTCCCATTGATCATCATATCATTGTTCCACTGTTTCATTTAGTCATTCATTTATTGAATGAATATTGCAGTGGTATGTTATCAAATGTCAGTATTGAGTTCTATCTCTGTGTATGTGCACACACATGTGTACATATATATTATTTTTGCTACCACTGAAATATTAAATGTTTGGCATAGGAAATGCAAGATGAAAAAAAAAGGCTCTTCTCTACCCTCTTGCTTTCTGTTGCACACCACAGTTTTTACTTTAGTATATATAATGCTTACACAGGTACTATGGAATGATTTGCTAATATTCTGCCTGTATTTCATATATTCAGTATTCTGCTCAGTGCCAGGTATCTCTGACACAAAATGTTCAACCATCTTTTTTGGTTCATGATTACCTAGATTCTCCCAGCCCCTTTTATCAGGATTATTTAGGTGGGTGTAACACTTAATTTTAAGGCAAAAATTTTGAGGAAGAGGAATTAATCTGTTGTTACTATGCATTCATTCATTCATGCATTCATACTTGGGAATTTTTTTTCCTTTCTTTTAGCTGTGTTCCAGATCATCTCCCTGGTAATTTACCCTGTGAAGTACACTCAGACCTTTAACCTTCACCTCAACCCTGCTGTCACTTACATCTATAACTGGGCCTATGGCTTCGGGTGGGCAGCCACTATTATCCTGATCGGCTGCGCCTTCTTCTTCTGTTGCCTCCCCAACTATGAAGATGACCTGCTGGGCAATGCCAAGCCCAGGTACTTCTACACATCTGCCTAAATTGGGGAATGAGCAGAAGAACATCACTGCTGCTGAGATATATTCCAGAGAAAGAAACTGTTTTCCCCGGAATACTTTGAACCTGTTTTGGGGACAGTGTTCATATCTTTAAACTATGGTCCAAATGCTAAAATAATCTGGGGAAAGTGTTTCTTAAATGGTGTTATAGTTTCATATTCATCTTTTATATATGTTTTGTAGTGTTAAGTAAGACTTACTTCTTTTAATTAATTACCTGATTATTAAGTTGGCTAAAAAGTTCATTCAGGCTTGTCCATAAGATTAATGGGAAAACCTGAACTCACTTTTGGCCAACTCAATACTAATATGCCAATGTTTCCCTATATCTAGCAATACCATTGATACCGCATTTGTAAAAGAATATGAGTATGAAAGTAACCACATAATTTATAAGGTAAAAATGAGAAGGCTTCAAAGATTTGAGTAAATCTGGTTAGGTTTCTGTTTTTCCCAGATGGAATGGGTTGGGTCTATTAAGGACTAAGGAGAAGAAGAAGATAGTGGTAAAAATTGTCAGTGACTCAATATTCTAAAAGAAACGCAAAAAAAATAGTTTTTCAAGCCTTTGGCTATTCACAGAAGCAAAATTGGTTCCTAAATGCATGTCATTTGTGAGAATTTCTAATGAATATCCTGAATAATTGATTTGGGGCTAAGCTTTCCATTAACTTAATATGACATCTAGGAAAGTATTCTTTCATGGCCAAAACCTGTTGCAGTAGTAAGGCCTCCTTAGCAGTGAAATCTTAAGATGAAATTTTCTCTTTTAAAGTGGTTCATAGGGTGGGGTGTGGTAGAAAGCTACTAGTAATTCTGTGCTCTTTGGTGTCTATATGCTCTAGACTAGAGTAGACTGGATTGAAAAATGGACTGGTCTAATTCATTATGACCTTTAAGTAGTATTAGGTTGTTCAGTAAAGCATTAGGAGGGCCATTCCCATCACAAAAGTAACATTAAACAGCCTAAAAAGACGACATGGCTTGAATTTTTCATCTTCGGCTTGATTGGGCTCTAATCATGTAGACACAGCTTCTGATAAATTGCAACTGTAAGCAAAAACTTAAATATGGTTAAAAACCTGGTTTCCCTTAGTAAACAGATTAAAAATATCTGATGTAAAACGTTTAACAGGAGAATTCAGGAATGTGGGATTGCTCTGACTTGCAAATATGATATATCACATGGAATATTATTTTTTTTTTTTACTATTTGTACTTACATATCGAAAACCAATTCATTTTATATATCAAATTATTTTGTAAGTTGCAAAAATAGCAGTTGCAGTTTTATTATGAACTTTTCTCAATAAACCAGGTGATCTTATCCTGTTTCTAGTTTGCAGTTTTTTTGGTTTTGCTTCTCCCCTCATTCCCCCAAATCTGGGGGAAGGGAATTTGTAAAACATGTTTTGAGTGGGGTAGAAAGAACATTGGATAAAGTGAAAAGTTGCTTTTATCATTTTCAAGTTTTAAGATGAACATAAAAAAAACCAAAAAACAATTTTTGATGAACTTCAATGGGTTCTAGTAGTTCACTCTGTAAACTGCTTCCTCAGTGACCAATACCTAGGACATCAAACAGTATTTATCCAGCGCTGCCATCAGAGGGAATGGACCAAGGGCTTCCTGGTAGGTCCAGACACCACGGAGCGTTCGTGTGGTTTCGCTGGTGGTTCTCCTGTCCTCTGTGGCGCTGCTTCCTGCTTGAGATGGAATCTTCTTCTACTCAGGTCATGGGACCACAGCAGTCTTTTTACTTCTTGTCCTCTCGTCCATCTTCCATTTTCTGGTTGTTGTTTTTTTTTTTCCCCATGGTGCTCATAGGTGAATTCTACTCCATTGTAGATAAATGTGAAGAAGGGTTTCCAAGTAGCAGGGTGGGAGAAGGAGGATATTTTTTCTTAGTGCTTCTGTCAGCCACTGGCAGTGACTTTTTCTTCTATGGTTTTCAAAGTTTAAGGTGATCATTTCATAAATTTGACCACAAGACTACAAGAATTTGGTCTGGGTGATTCTTTACACCAAGAGTTTAAAAAAAAATCTATGACAAGGTTTGAAATGATCAAATTAACAATTTGATCCATTCACGAAGATAATGGATATCTAGAGCTTCAGAAACTGGATCTCTCATTAGACATGAAAATGACTCAGATACAGGTCCTCTCTAAAGCAAGCACTCTTGTTTTTGGATTTTGTTCCCACCCAGCTTCCTTCTTTCTCTCACACCCTAGATCCTCGTGATGCACATTTAGGAAAAATTACAGCTTCCTGGAACCCATGGTCTGTATTAACAGACATTACTGTGACAGAAGAAGCATCATTACTTTACTTAAAATGTGCCACTTCTTTCAGCCTTGTTCCAGTGTAGAGACCCTCCATTCCTTCTTAGTTCATGTTCATTAGGACAGAAACCTTTATGTCATAAACAGAGCAGGAGAATTCTAGGGAATTCCAGAGAGGAATAGAGAATTTGAGAAGCCATCTCAAGACTAAAAATGCAGTGAATGAGATTTCCCATGATCAAGCTGAACTGGTTTCTGGCTCTGTAATTATTGTACTGAGTCCCCACCCATTAAACAAGCAGTTCTGGGTTCCCAAACAATCATCTCACGCTCACACTAGAAGTAATCAGATATGCCAAGTGCCTTTTACCATTGACTGTAACAAAAGGGTAATGTGTCAAGGACTTTTCAGTTGTCACACAAGGTAACTATGGAGTGTAATTACTTTTAGCTTCAAAATCATACACTGCAGGACTGACATTAAAATTTGATAGGTTTTCTTTTCTTAAGGGAATGAAAAGAATGGAAAAAATAGAGTCAGAATAACTTAGGTTGATTTTTTGCTACAAGCTCCTGCTGACAGTTCTGTTAATAATAATAAACACAGATGCCGAATTGACTTGTTTTCCTAAGAATACCTGAAAAGGGCGTATTTTACTTTCATCCCACTGTTGGCTTTTGTTAGCTATGCTGGAATTCATAGCTTGAGTAGTTTACCACCCCTCATGCCTCAACCTCGTCTGTAAGATTATTGCTATGATCCCTTTTCTTTCAAAATTCTCTGATTCAGTGTGTGTTGTGTAGCTCATCATTTGTTGCTGCTAAGTAGCTTTGGTCGTGGCCGACCCTGTGCGACCCCACAGACGGAAGCCCACCAGGCTGCCCGGTCCCCGGGATTCTCCAGGCAAGAATGCTGGAGTTGACTTACTCACATATTCTTGGGAAAAGGAAAAAGGATTAAGTGATGCTATTTTTTGATGTGTTTTTTCAAGTTGATTTTCGTAACTAGAGACAAATGATTAACATCTTCTTAATATTGTGATGGATTTTTTTTTTCTTC
Organism: Capricornis sumatraensis; assembly: GCF_032405125.1. Lineage (NCBI taxonomy): Eukaryota > Metazoa > Chordata > Mammalia > Artiodactyla > Bovidae > Capricornis > Capricornis sumatraensis. The sequence goes on along the minus strand of NC_091081.1, from coordinate 63,390,114 downwards.
AATTGAAAATTAAAGAATATTCCTTTCATTGGAAGATCTACTAAATAAGTGCCTCTAGATTCTTATTATGAGCATAAGTAACCCTGAAGCCTAGAAGCAAATAATTATTTGTGTTTTAGGGAGCTTCTGATTCAAGATGGTAGAATGAACTCTCTATTAAATAATCATTTCTGACCAGGATAGAAAAAAAACTGTAGAATAGTAAACAGGTGCCAGAGGGAATAAATCCATAATTAAAGAGGGATATATAGCTGACCAGAGATTCTGTCAAATTTCTGGAAGATGGAAAATGAGTGACATTGTCAACATATCAGTGGAGCTGCCAGTCAGAACCAACTCAAGCTGGCTGTCAGGGAAGTAACAGCTGTGCTGCTTATAAGCGCCAAAGAAGTGCCAAGCTTGGTGTTGGCAGGGAAAGTAGGACCAGGAGAGGAGGAGGGTATAAATCAGGGGGATTAATTAGAAGTCAGCCCCGTGGGGAATTTGCCAGTTGGCTTGCCCCCTCATCCCCCCACCAGGCTGCCACCTGAAACTTACAGAGTGGAAGAACCTGAGGATATGGTTACACTTCCTAATCAGCATCCTCTAAGTGCTTCCCATGTACTAACCCATATACACCTGGCCTAGACCCTCTGATATGAACTTAATGATCTTAATTGTTCAGAGAAGAAATGGAAGCACAGGAATGTGAAATAATGTTCGCAAGGTCAGACACCTAGTAAATAACAACAGCAATAATAGATGCAAAACATACCATGTTGTGGTATTATTTGGTACATTAGAACACAGTACAGTAGATATTTAGGCTTCTCTTGTGGCTCAGCTGGTAAAGAATCTCCCTGCAATGCAGGAGACCTGGGTTTGATCCCTGGGTTGGGAAGATCCCCTGGAGAAGGGAAAGGCTACCCACTCCAGTATTCTGGCCTGGAGAATTCCATGGACTGTATAGTCCATGGGGTCACAGTCGGACATGACTGAGTGACTTTCACTTTTCCAGTAGGTATTGATCCTATTATGAGGATTTCAGGCTTCCCCCTCTTCCCACTGTGTTGGTCTGGGTCTCTCAGCCTCTTTCATTCTCCATACTCCGGGAGGGTTCTGCTTTTCTATGTGTTTTGGGAAACATTTTATAATGGAGAAGTATGGAGGGTGTAAAGGTCCCAGTGAGGGCTGGTTCTTCATAGAGAATTGGGCATGAGTGAGGCAGATGCGGGAAATTCATGGCAAAGAGAAGAAAGGAATTAAAAGCACCTCCATGGGTCTGTGTATCTCACGGTACCATGTTTGAGAAGCGGAGTTCACACTGTGTTGTTTTCACGGTTGGACTGCACTTCTCTGTGCTTGGACCCTTACTTCATAAGTCATGACTTCATGAACTTTACAGGTATGAGCACATTTTCCAAATTATTCCAGGGATGTGGCTGACATTAGTCTTGATGGAGAGGGCATCGTAAAGAAAAACCCTTTTAATTTTCATTCTGAAGCACTAGTTTTTAGACTTTCTAAAATGTACTGCTTTAGAGATTACAGAGTACTGTCCCGAGGCAGTTTTTAAAAAGACAATAGAACCATCCATACACTGCATGGAATGTTGTGCGTCTTCATTGTGTACAGGATACTTTGAAATATGTCTTACAGAAAACAGCAAACAAATGATATTCACGTAGAACAGAGTACATCAATAGTTTTTGTTATACTGTGGAATATTCTTCATCAGAAAAATAATCTTGACATCGAAATTCGTTTGAAAAGGGGATGACTTTGGGTAAGAATATTCCTACGATTATGCAGTAAGGATATAATTGGAACTGCAGCAATGGCTCTGTCGGGCAGGAGAAGTCTGCTTGGGAAGCTGGGATAAAGAGATTCGGTGCCAGCTCTTGCTTTTGAGATCCCTCCCCTTTTCCTTGCTCTTTCTGTAACAGTTATCTTTGCAGCAGTTTTAAAACCACTCTCTTGGTAGAGTGGTTTCAGGTTTTAAAATTCCTGAAGACAGACCAAGCTTGACACTCACTGGTGGATGATCAGAGAGCCCTCTGCTTTTGGAGACCATTCTTCAGTGAGCTTGTCTGGTCACCCTTCCAGTGCATTGTGCTTGGATTTCTCAAGTATCTGGGTGTGTCTGTGGGGTGTGGCAGAAATGACACACTTCAAGTGTGGGAAGAGAAAAAGCCAAAAAGGGAGATTAAAAGAGGTTTAGATTCTACGCCATTAACGATGTTCCACTTGTTCTATTCTGTGTTTCATTGTTAATTTTACAACCTGCTCTCTCCAACTGCAGAAATAAAGGAGAACTCAGAAGTGTGTGTGTGTGTGTGTGTGTGTGTGTGTATTTAAAGATAGTTCTCTGGTGAAGAAATGGAATCCTGTTGATTTAAATGGCTTAAGATTGTCTTAGTGATAATGAGTCATCAGAGAAACATAAGAGATGGTTGTATAATGGTTTGCTCAGCCAGTTTTTCCAACAGAAATATTCAAGGGAACTAACTTGCTAGTATCAACTATTTATGAATAAGTTAAGAGGGAACTTACATGGAAACTCTGAATGTAATCATTAAAAGTTAATTGCCAAGTGAGGCTTTGAAAGCAAATTTCATGTGTGAATCCTGTTTCCCTGTTCTATGCTTTCTGTTCAGTGGATATTTTAAACGTGAAATGCTTCCGTGAAAATTCAGATTTTCAAATTACACCTCCCTCAGTTCCTGGTGTGGTAGGAATGTGTGTGTGTTAGTCACTCAGTCATGTTCAACTCTGCGACTGCATGGACTCTAGCCCACCAGCCTCCTCTGTCCTTGGAATTCTACCAGAGTGTGTTGCCATGCCCCTCTCCAGGGGATCTTCCTGATTGAGGGATCAAACCCAGGTCTCCCACATTGCAGGCAGATTATTTACCATCTGAGTCACTAGGGAAACCCAGCATCTCAATACCTCATCCCTTTTCAACAACAGCCAAAACTGGTTTCAGTGCAGATGTAGAAGGTTGATAAACTGAAGTATAAGAAGCTGGCATTTGCCATGATTAATTTCATGTTGACAAAATTTACTATTGGAATAATCTCCTCTTCTGAAGATATCTAGGGGGTCAGAAATTAGATCTCAAGACTAGAGACATCAACATGATAAAAATGAATTCCTGGCTAACCCCAAACAAACACAAACCACTTGTGTAAATTAGCCTCCTGGTCCTCTTTCTGGAGGGATCGTCCCAGTAGGGCTCTTAGTGCTCAGGGAAAGAATAGATGCAGCTTTCCACCAGAAGCACCCTGAGCCAGGGGCCCCTGGGCAGGACGCAGCTGCACAGTGCCACCAGGCGGCCCTGGCTATGCAATCAGACATCCCAACACCACAGCAGAACAGTCCTCACTCCAAAGAGGAGCTCTGGTACAGATGAACATTACTATCAGAATTGAGAAGTCAACCAAGCCTTCCCCCTCCCCACTGCACACATCCCTCTCCACATGTTCTTCTGAAAGACATCAGGGATTGCAGTCAGTTCAGTTCAGTTGCTCAGTCGTGTCCGACTCTGCGACCCCATGGACTGCAGCACGCCAGTCCATCGCCAACTCCCAGAGTTTACTCAAACTTATGTCCATTGAGTCGGTGATGCCATCCAACCATCTTGTCCTCTATTGTCCCCTTCTCCTCCCGCCTTCAATCTTTCCCAGCATCAGGGTCTTTTCAGATGAATCAGTTCTTCGCATCAGGTGGCCAACATATTGTAGTTTCAGCTTCAGCATCAATCCTTCCAGTACTCAGAATACTCAGGACTGATTTCCTTTAGGATGGACTGGTTGGATCTCCTTGCAGTCCAAGAGACTCTCAAGAGCCTTCTTCAAAACCATAGGGATTTAGGGCCCATGAAAGTTAAAGTTGGTCAGTCATGTCTGACTCTTTGCGACTGTATAGTCCATGGAATTCTCTAGGCCAGAATACTGGAGTGGGTAGCCTTTCCCTTCTCCAGGGGATCTTCCCAACCCAGGGATTGAACCCTGGTCTCCTGCATTGCAGGCAGATTCTTTACCAGCTGAGCCACAAGGGAAGCCCAAGAATACTGGTGTGGGTAGCCTATCCCTTCTCCAGTGGATCTTCCCAACCCAGGAATCAAACTGGGGTCTCCTGCATTGCAGATAGATTCTTTACTAACTGAGCTATCAGGGAAGCCAGAGGTAAACACAATAAGGGCTTCCCTGGAGGCTCAGACAGAAAAGGATATGCTTGCAGTGCAGGAGACCTGGGTTTGATTCCTTGGTCGGGAAGCTCCCATGGAGAAGAGAATGGCAACTCACTCCAGTATTCTTGCCTGGAATACACTAAATAATAAATTCAACATTCAGAAACATCGCCAGTTAAGTTGAAAGTGACTTAAGTGATGTTTGTCTTTTTCTGTTCACGTGTGCTACAGATACATGAATCTCAAAGGAAACTATGTCATATTAAAAAAATAAATTTAAAAAAGAAAGGCTGCATTGAAGTTACTCAGCTCAGAATGCTACTTCTCCACCTCCTGACTGAGCCAGTTAACAATGAGCTCCCAGCTCTAACTGGCTAATTCTTAGCCTAATTGCCCTGGTGGGGCTCTCTGAGCATCCCTGGAGGAGCCATAGATGGGCGCTGTCCTCAGCCCATGGCAAAGCTGACTCATTACAGGAAAGCCATCAGGAAGCAGACAGCCTGCCCCCAGCCCTTCACCAGAGTTTTCTCAATTCAGCTTGTTTAGTATTTAGGGATTTATGTATAAAACATGCCTGGTTGTTCATTTTTTTTACATCACAGTTTTTTGTTCTAAGAAGCTAGAAGAGTTTTCAGAATTTATAGCTGTGTAATCTCATGGCTGCTTTTGGAAATGAGTGGAAAATGGAAGGATGTTACGCACAGGCGGCCTGTTCTGTGTAGCTTTTCTTTTCGCAGGTCGTCTGTGGGGAAAGTGCTCTTTGGGGCCCTGTGTTTTGGTAACAGAGCAGCCCAATCTTTTCCTCAATCTGAGGGTAGGTGAGTAATCACAGCATGTGTTAGGACTGGCAGGCAAAGTGTAGAAATTTCCACACGTTACAACACAGAACTTTCCAATTAGGAGTTCGGGATTAATATACACACACTGGTGGTGGTGGTTTAGTTGCTAAGTTGTGTCCGACTCTTGTGATTCCATAGACTGTAGCCTGCCAAGCTCCTCTGTCTGTGGGATTCTCCAGGCAAGAATACTGGAGTGGGTTGCCATTTCCTTCTCCACACTGCTATATATAAAATAATCAACTACATATAACACAGGGAACTCTACTTAATACTCTGTAATAACCTACATGGAAAAAGAATCTGAAAGAGAATATATATATATATATATATATATGTGTATAACTGAACCAGTGTGCTGTACGCCTAAAACTAACGCAACATTGTAAATCGGCCACACTCCAATATAAAATAAAAATTTTTAAAAACTACAGATCTTTCTGGGGAGACACCATTTTCACTGAGCAAAAGTTTGGTAACATGGACCAAATGAGAATCGTTAGAGAAGCTTCATAAGGCTCACATTGTCGACAAAGCTGACATGTTAAGCATAGGCTTCTCCTTTGTAGGAATTCATTGATAGGAATGCTTTTTTTTTGAGTTCTACAAATTCCTTTAAAACTGTTATAGAAGAAAAGTCATCGTTTAGAATTATGATTTAGTATTTTCAGCACAAGAGGAGAGGTCAGATTTTCACTAGAGAAATGCCTACAGAACGTTCTAAAAATACAGTCATGTTCCAGATGCTAATAAATCTTACTGAAAAGGATTTTCCTGTCAGGTAATTATAATAATATCTATGTTTTATCAGTTTCTTACCATGAGCCAGGCTTTTATTCGACCTTAACAACAATCCCTTTAGGTAGATATACTGTTACCAAAGTAGAGTTTGAGATCCTAAGGCTTAGGAGAGGTGGCGGACTCCAAAGTAAATAATGGAACCATCATTCAAACCAGGTCAGTTTGATTCCAAAGTCCATTCTTTCAGCTACACATAGATATACTGGGGAAATACAGTGGTAAATAGAGTATACAGAATCTTTTATTATTATTATTATATTGTTTTCTTTTTCCTTAATTACAATACAAATTTCAAACTACTAAGATGCTAAAGTGAACTATAAGTCATCAGGAGTTTTGCAGCAGAAAAACCTTTCTTTTGTTCATGGTACACTGCCCTAATTTGGGTTCCTGAGACGAGAACTTGGGGGTAGGTAGTTTATTTGGGAAGTGATGCCAGAAAGCACAAATGAAGGAATAAGTAGGGTAGAAGAGCTTAGGATAAACGACAGTCAAGTGTATGTTTATAGTCAGAGCACTGACTTGGGGCTCAAGACTGCTGAGGAGCTGTGAGGAACGTGCCTTGGAACAGCTCTACTGCAGGACCGGGAGGCTGGGCTCTTTATCCAATGGCTGCCGTCCTCTACTGTTGATCTTTGCTCTGGGGTTTAAATCCCAGCATGTCTAAGCTGCCCTGTGTGCAGGCTGAGCAGATTCTCACGGCAACAGGCAAAGCTCTCAGGCCAAGGGTTAGAGAGACAGACACTTGGGCTGGGAAGCCGTCAGAAGGTGAGGCAGCTGTCCTATAGCTGCGGGGCCAGACGTGTGCCAAGGAGACATGGAGGGATATCGCCCGCTACAGCCCCCAGGGCACCCCTTCCCCACACTGAGCAGGCTCTGCTATTGATGCCTCAAAGTAGCTGAAGGCCATAGTCTCTAAGCCAACTCATAAATGGGAAGATAGGTGATAAGAATTATGGTCCCCATAGTGGTAGCCTGAAGCTTTGATTGGTATTTTGTAACAGCAACTATTTGCCTTTGTGTTGATCAAGGTCAGTTAACACTAATATAATAACTGATTATTGGCTTGTTGGCCCATCTGCATGAGGAACCTAAAAGCTTCAATGGAGCCCTTATTACGTTCCCTGGTCAAAGTGTACCCCCTCAAAGACCTAGACATTGAATTCTGCAGAGCTTAAAATTTCTATTCCGGGGGCAAAAACTCCCCCAAAGAAGGCACTGGAAGTGGAGCCACAAGGGCATGAGCCCAGCTCTGAAAGGTCTGCGAGCTGGTACCTTAGCTGAAACTATAAAAGTGAAAAGTGAAAGGGTTAGTCGCTCAGTCAGGTCCAATTCTTTGTGATCCCATGGACTGTAGCCTGCCATGCTCTTCTGTCCGTGGAGTTTTCCAGGCAAGAATACTGGAGTGGGTAGCCATTTCCTTCTATAGGGCATCTTCCTGATCCAGGGATCAAACCAGGATCTCCTGCCTTATAGGCAGATTCTTTACCTTCTGAGCCACCAGGGAAGCCAAAAGACTTCTTGTAAAGAGACTATAAAAGGCTGTTTTAATATCTCCTTAGTCTGGCAGCTTCTGGGAGATTCAGCCAAAGGAAAGATCAGTGGATCTTATGGTCATGTGTCCACTGCCACACCTCGTCTCTCTTAGTTTAAGGAAACGTTAAACAGGATTTCACCGCTTACAATTCCATAAATCCCTGGATACTGGGCTTGCAGGTTTTGAGGAAGGTGGTTCATCCTACCACCCATCTCTCAATCCTACATCCCCAAAGTCCATTTTCGTGTGTGACCTCTCAGTGCTAACTGGACATATCAGGTCCTGCAGCGCTTTTGGTGATAGCCGTTTCTTCCGGTAGTTTTACTTTGCTTTTCAGGATAGTCTAAGAACTCAACCTAGTCACAGGTGTAGAAGCAGCGAGGGAAGGAACAATGAGGAGGACTCTAACATCTTATGAGGCATCTGCCTCAGGTGAGGTCTTTGTTTGGTTCCAGGCAGTGGGAGGTGACTTGCCTCCGCCACAGGAGAAGGCACCATTAGGTGAGTCTGGAGCTATCTACCCAGAGTCTGAATCCCAGGTCTTGGAGTCCAGCTCTTCTCTTATCAGAGCCTGATTTGTAACATAGGAGACTTCCTAGAACTATGCATGCAGCCCCCACTGTAGGTCTGTCATGCTTGTATCAAACCCTAGACCTGATTTTCAAGTTTGACATACAGATGCAGGAGATGAAGATCTCTTTGGATGCTTCCATGGAGGACCTCTGGCTTTCACAATGTGCCACAAGTTGATGGTTGGTTGACATAAGCCTTTTATTCACTTTCTTCAGTTAACAAATCCATGATTCTTATCATTACCATTGCCCCCACAGATTATCTTTCAAGTGCTACAGAGATCTTCTAAGCCAGTGCTTCCTCTTCCATTCCACCCCCTCACAAGCATTTCAGTGATTGTGATGCTCAGGCTGACAGGAGTCTTCATGGCTGCATCTACCACCAACAATACCATTGTTGTTGCCTTCTGACTGGAGGGAGCCAATTGTAGGCTCCATCCTGAGACCACTTCCCCAAACACTTATCTAAGTTTGGTTTTCCCTTGAAGGTGAACCATATGTTGGATCTCTTAGTTATGTATTCCAATTTTCTGTTCTTTCCTCTCAGTTGTTTGAATCTCATTTCTTTCTGTCCTTCTCTGTTTTCCATCTCTTTGTCTTCTTATGCTTCCTTTGCAGTGATTTTCTCAATATTGTCTTTCAGTCTTTCTGTTGAATCTAAAATCTATATTTAATTTCCAAGAGCTTTTTCTTATCCCCCAATCATTCCTCTTTTTTTTTTTTTAAGAGTATCATCCTGTCTTATTCTGTGGAAGCAAATTCTCCTCTCATTTTTCCATAAGATATTAATAATAAGTTTTTGAAGTTTACTTCTGGTCCTATTCATATCTCTTTCTTCCTTGAAATCCATTTTTTGGTAGCTTATGTGTATCTTTTGGTTCCTATTTTTCAAATTTGAGGCTTTTCTTGGATGTTTGATGATCCTTGATTGATCATTTATATTTTAGAGTGAGACACAAAAATTCTAGTTTTCAAGCTCCACATATGTTGATTGGGTTCAACTAGTGATCCTCACCATAGGTTAAGAAGGTGAATCTGATTGTTGCCTTGGGGGACTCCAAATTACTGACAGACATGAGGCTTTTCTCTTGGGCTGATCAGTTTTCCTGGAGCAGACTTTTCCTATCTCTGGCCTAAAAAGCATAACCTGGTTCCTATTATTCTAGGAGCCACTGGGGGACTGGACTGGGACTTTCACCATTGAATATACTGCCTTTAACATAATCTACATGTTTTCAACATGTGCCTTACTTTGCCTTAGCCATGATTTGTCCTCAATACTCTGGGCACATTTCTAGTTTTCTGCCAAAGTTGAGAAGTCACTTAATTCTAGTAGAGAAGCAAAACTGGGCTTCTTTATGTTTCTTGTAAAGACTTTGAAGCTATCCTCCTGTATTCAACTTCACATTGAGTCTTGCCTTCAGAGATTGTTTTTAAATTCTGAATCTTGCTGAAGCAGGAATCAGCTTGCTTTTTGTTGGCTTACTTCTCCCCCTACCCTGCAGGCATCTTAAGATTTAAAAGCCCTTACAATTTTCCACATGTTCTGACATGGGAAGATATCAATATATTCTGAAATTTAAAAAGACAAGTTTAAATTTCTGTGACCTTATTTCCCTATATTTATGTATATATACATGTATAGTAACACATACATATATACATATATATATGACATGTTGTATAACATCACGTGTGTGTGTGTGTATTTATATAGACAAAAGAAGAACCATGGAATAATACATACCAATCTTAAGAGTAGTTACTTCTGGGAATGGGACTGAGTGGGGTATCACTTTTATTCTTTACTTTTTACTTTTCTATTTTTTTAAACAGGCATATTTATACTTTATAATAATTACTATTGATAGAGGTGTATGTTCAATACTTATTGCCAGGAGTTTTATCTTCCCTGATAGCTTGAGTGGTAAAGAATCTGCCTGTCGTGTAGGAGGCACAGGAGACTTAAATTTGATCCCTGGGTTGGGAAGATCCATTGGAGGAAGGCAACCCACTCCAGTATCCTTGCCAGGAAAATCCCATGGACAGAGGAGCCTGGTGGGCTACAGTCCATGAGGCTGCAAAGAGTCAGACTCAACTAAAGTGACTGAGCACAGAAACACACAATAGCAGGCTATAAAATAGAGTATATGTTAAATATATTTTATTATACACACACACAACTAGAGAGAGAGAGAGAGAGAGGAAACAGAGAGAGAGAGGAAGGAGAAGTTTAAAGAACAAATCTGAAAATGTATAAAGAATGGATACCTATGAATGACACAGTTAAACATGATTTTTAACGACCTTCCATGATTTATAAATTTTCTGCATTTGCTCATTTTGCCATTCATTCTTTCAGCACAGATTTATTGCATACTTCCTTTGCAACAGTTACTGGAGATACAGAGGTGAACAAGACAGACAAAGTTCTTGCTTTCATGAAACTGACATTCTGATGGGTGGAGACAGTAAAACAATTTTAGACAACATGCTTCCTAGTCATGCATGAATCAAGTGGTAGTCATTGTTTGAGCCTATTTATGTACTTGGCTATAAAATGGTAATGCCTTAGAGGTGTCCAAGATGGTGAAGTAGGAAGACCTTGAACTCACCTCTTCCCACGGATACACCAAAATTACAAGTACTTGTAGATCAAGTAAGTATCTCTCTATCTATGAGAATGACCTGAAGACCAGCAGAAAAGATTTTTCACAATTAAAGTCATAAGGAAGAAACCACAATGAGATGGCTAGGAGGGGCAGAGATGTGGTTTAGTCAGAATCCACAGCACTGGCTCAGTGATCCACAAATGGGAAGAATGTCACAATTGACCTATTTCTTTTTGTGCAATACCATACTGTTTTAGTTACTGTTGCTTTGTAGTGTAGTTTAAAATCAAGGTGTGTGAAATATCTAGGTTTGATCTTCTTTCTCAAGATTAGCTGTTTGCTTTAGCTATTTGAGGTCTTTTGTGCTTCCATACTATTTTTAGAATTACCTGTCTTAGTTCTGTGAAAAACTTTTACCATTTTGGTTAGATTTATTCCTAGCTATTTTATTCTTTTTGATGCCTCTATCAATGGGATTATTAATTTCTCTTTCTGATAGTTCATTATTAGTGTATAGAAGTGCGAAATTTCTGTATACTAATTTTGTATCCTGTGACTTTACTGAATTCATTTTTAAATTCTAATAGTTCTTTTTGGTAGCATCTGTAGGATTTTCTATATATAGTATTATGCTATCTGCAAACAGTGACAATTTGGATTCCTTTAATTTCTTTTACTTGTCTGATTTCTATGGCTAGGACTTTTAATAGTGTATTGAATAAAAGTGGGAGGAGTGGACATCCTTGTCTTGTTTGTGATCTTAGAAGAAATGATTTCAACTTTTTACTATTGAATATGATGATGGATGTGGGCTTGTCAAACATGGACTTTATTATACATATTTTGGTAGTGTCTGTAGAATTTTCTACATATCACCTGATAATAAAAACCAGACACAGACACTAAAAAAAAAAGGGAAATTACACACCAATATCACTGATTAATATAGGTGTAAAAATTCTCAATAAAATATTAGCAAGCCAAATTCAACCATACATTAAAAAAGATCATACATCATGATCAAATGGAATTTATTCTAGGGATGGAAGGATGTTTCACTATCTGCAAATCAATCAGTGTGTACATCACATTAACAAACTGAAGAATAAAAATCATATGATCATCTCAACATATGTGAAAATGCTTTTAGCAAAGTTTAACGTTCATTTATGGTAAAACTCTCAACAAAGTTGGCATAGAGGGAACATACAACACAAAAATCAATGAAACAGACTACAGAGTCCAGAAATGAACCCAAGCTCATAAGGTAATTCATCTATGACAAAGGAGGCAAAAATATATAATGCGGAAAAGACAGCCTCTTCAATAAGTGGTGCTGGGAAAGATGGAAAGCTACATGCAGAGGGATCAGGCTGGACTACTGTCTCACAGTGCGTGCAAAAATAAGCTCAAGATGGGCTAAATACTTGAACATAAAACCTGAAACCATGAAACTCCTAGGAGAAAACACTGACAGCACACTCTTTGACACTGGTCCTCAGGCAAGGGAAACAAAAGCAAAAATAGACAATCAGACTATATCAAACTAAAATGCTTTTGCATAGTGAAAAAACTGTCAACCAAAGGAAGAAGTGGCCTACTGAGTGGGAGAAAGTATTTGAAAATGATGTGTTTATTTAGAGATTAATATCCAAAATATATATATAGCTCATACAAGTCAATATTTAAAAAAAAGAAACAAGCCAGTGAGTAAAAGTCCTGAACAGAAATATTTCCAAAGACAATATAATAGATGGCCAAGAGGTACATGAAAAGCTGTTCAACATAACTAATCATCAAGGCAAAGCAAGTCAAAACCACAATGAGATACCACCTCACATCTACCAGAATGGTTCTCATTGAAAGGATAACAAATAACAAGTGTTAATGAGGATGTGGGGAAAAGGGAACTCTTGTGCTCTGTTGGTGGGATTGTAAATTGGTAGAGCCACTATGGAAAACTGTAAGGAGGTTCCACAAAAAAATAGAACTATGATATGATCCAGCAGTTTCAATTCTGTGTATTTACCTGAAGGAAACAAAACACTAATTCAAAGACATATGCATACCAGTGTTCCCCACAGCATTATTTACAATAGTTATGATGTGGAAGCAATGTAAGTGTCCATCAACAGACAAATGGATCAAGAAGGTATGGTATATATACACAATGGAATACTATTCAACCACAAAAAGACATCTTACCAATTGTAACAACATGGATGGATCTAGAGAGTATAATGCTAAGTGAAATAAGTCAGATAGAGAAAGATAAACACTGTATGCTCTCACTATACGTGGAAGCTAAAAAACAAAACAAAATAAATAAACAAAACAAAACCAAACTCATAGGTATAGCGCATAAACAGGTGGTTGTAGGGAGGGGAAGGGTTGAAATAGGTGAAGGGGATTAATGTTTACAAACTTCCATTTGCACAATAAATAAGCCACAGGCATGTAATATACATACAGCACAGGGAATATGGTCACTAATATAGTAATAACTTTGAGTGCAGACAGATGATTACCAGACATCATGGTGGTCATTTCAAAATGAAAGCAAATGTCAGATCACTATCTAGTACACCTGAAACTAACCCAATATTTTATGTCCGACTGTAATTTTAAAAAGACATAAATAATATGTTTATGCTTTGCACAGTAGTCAGGAAATTTAATCTGATTAAATTCATGTAATTATTCATCCTTAGTAAGGATGGAGAAAATATGCCTAGGATTCCAAGAAATACCTTCTCTGAGAGACTACACTCTAGCATTGTGGGGCCCAACTGGTATGATGAGGCACACTGATATACCATGATTCTGTCACTGGCTTGCAATGTAATTTTGATCAATTTGTATGTTGTTATTTTTTACTATAGTTAATGACATTGGATATACTGAAAAGGCAAAGGATTGACAACAAACTTTACATCAGAGAAAGGTCTTATTTGCTAAAACATGCATGTGCTCTAAAACAATATTTACTTGTCTGAGCTGGGTCTTAGTTGCAGCACATGGGACTTTTTTTTTTAGTTGCAGCATGCAGGATCTTCTAGCTGTGGCATGAACTTTTAGTTGTGGCATGTGGTATCTCGTTCCCCAACCAGGGATCTAACAAAGGGCCCCTGCATTGGGAGTGTGCAGTCTTAGCCACTGGACCATCAGGGAAATCCTTATGCTTTAATCATTTTTAAGGGAACCTAGTTGGGGTACTTTCAACAAGGGTGCAAAGACTACTCAATGTTGGAAGGAAAGTCTCTTCAACAAATGGCATTGAGAAAATACCTAAATGAAAGACCTAAAACTATATAACTCCTAGAAGAAAACATAGGGACAAAAATCTTCAATGACATTGGATTTGGCAGTGATTTCTGGATATGACACCAAAGCAAAGGCAACAGAAGCAAATATAGATAAATGGGATTGCATCAAACTTCAGAACTTTTGTGCATCAAAAGTCACAAACAAAAGAGTGAAAAGGCAACCCACAGAATGGGAGAAAATATTTGCAAATCATACATTTGATAAGCAATTAATATGTCCATGGGATTTTCCAGGCAATAGTACTACAGTGGATTGCCATTTCCTTCTCCAGGGGATTTTCTTGACCCAGGGATTGAACCCGGGTCTCCCGCATTGTAGACAGACGCTTTACTGTCTGAGCCACCAGGGAAGTCCAATATTCAGAATAAAGAACTACAAATCAATAAAACCCAAATATATCAAAATGACAAAGGACTTGATAGACATTTCTCTTAGATGATATATAAATGACCAAAAAGCTTATTAAAAGATGCTCAGGATCACTTATGATTAGGGAAATGCTAGTCAAACCACAATGAAATGTCACCTCACTCTCATTAGGATGGCAACTATTAAAAAAAAAAGGAAAATAGAAAATATTGACGGGGATGTGAAGATATTGAGACTCTTGTGCACTGTTGGTGGGAATTTAAAATAATGTGAAAAAAAATAAAATAGTGTGGAAAATAGTTCCTCTGAAAATTCAAAATAGAATTATGATATGGTTTAGCAATTCCACTTATGGGTATACACCCAAGAGAATTAAAAGCAGGAATTTGGAGAGAGATTTGCCCTCTGACATTAACTGCAGCATTATTCCCAACAACCAAGTGGTGGAAGCAATTCTAGTGTCCATCGACAGATAACTGGATAAACAAAATATAATATATACATACAGGAGAATATTACTCAGCTTTAAAAAGGAAGGAAACTCTGTCACCTGCTACAACATGGAAGAACCTAAAAACGTCAAGTAAGTGAAACAAGCCAAATATTGTATAATTCCACTCACATGAGGTATCTAATGTAGTCAGATTCATAGGAACAAAATAGAATGGGGGTTACCAGGAGATGGGAGGATGGGAAAATGGGGAGTTATTTAATGGATAGAAAGTTTTAGTTTCAGAAGATGAAAAATTTCTGGGTATCTGTTGCACAACAATGTGACTATATGAACACTACTGTACCATATACTTAAAAATGGGTAAGACACAATTTTATGTTAGGTATTTTATGACAATTTAGAAAGATTTTTTAAAGTGTGCTATAATTCCCCAGTTTGGAAATCAGTGATGTGTAACACTAAGTGGTATGCTTCTCACTTTTTATAGCATCATTTTAAGCTCTATTGTTTTGGGCAAAGAAACTCAACTTACCTTGGCCTCAGTGATTTCTTCTGTGAGATGGGCATGTTATCTCTGTAGGCTATGCAACTTTACTAAATAAAGGGAAAAAGTGTCAAACCCCGAAATAGGCTGGTTTCCTTGAAAGAAGCATTTCCTGATGGGGAGGTAGAACTGGACCACTTCTGTTGTCCTGTATCCTGAGGTTTGTTCTCTCCCTCAAGCTTCAATTTACCGCAAGCCCCAGCCTCTAAAGGACTCCTACCTTTCTGACCCACCGGGTTAATGGGTACACATTCTCTTCCCTCATGTCTCCGAAGCAATGCTGAGACTGGTGGAAATAACAAATAAGGCTTTCCCCACTCTAGAGGATAACATGTAGGAAATAAACACAGATGGACCTATTGGCCTAGATGACCTGCTATATGAAACAAACCTATCTCTGCTTTGAAAACACGCCCTTTCTTGTGGACTGAGGAGGAAAGATTATTCCTTTGCTTTCAAGCTCCCAGTCAGAACATAATGGCAGAGGCCATTTTATTATCCAGTCTCTCAGGGATTCAGTCCTTGATTTTTGATCTAATTAGGAAACGGGAGGGTTAACATCATGAGGCAGATTGGAGGGATGATGTAGAAACACTATTCTAGAAATCTCTTTTTTGGAATTAAACTAATCAGAACCAAATATCTTAACAGATAGCAGTAGCTGGATTAACGAAACACATACTACCACTAAAGTTCAATCATCAAATCAACTAATAAAACACATTTTTAAAATTTAGTATCTCCCCATGGAGGAAGGGAAATCATACTTTGTTGAATGTTTTTGAAGGTACTGGGTACCACCCGTGTCTCCCAAGTCTGATGTGAGACCAGCACCACCGCTGGGGAAACAATAGAACGAGAAAGGAGGAGAAATTCAGCTCCTGACATTCACGTGTCTGTGATGTACTCACTCTTCTTTGCCATTCCCCCAACACTGCTGGCTTCTGAAGGAAAGCAGTGAATGGGCGAGCAGTGTATTATGATGCCTCTAGGAGCATGTACAGTACTTTCATTTTTTTTTTTTTTTTTTTTTGTGGCACATGACAGACGTATCAGTCTTTTACCTGCTGGGATAAGCAGGAAGGCCACGGGGCTTTAGGGTCGGGTCCATGCTTCTTCTAGGTGGTACTCTTCTGTTTCATTTTGAGAGAAAATATAGATAGGAAGTTTAAAAAAAAAAGTCAGCTTCACAGTCTTAAACTCTCATTAAAAGATGCTCAGTAATAACTGTTCATCTTTTATAAACATGAAGCCTTGGAAAAATTACATTCTGGTAGTAGGTCTAGAACTAATGCAAGGCACTTCTGCACAGAGGGCTTTCTGGAATATATTATTTTTTATAATAGAGGTCTACTCTATGCTGTAATGAAAATTACCTAGAAAATGTGAAAAAAAAAAAAAATTCCCAAGTACCTTATCTCCTTGACCTGGGGTGGAGGGTTTTTTTTTCATCTTATACATTTGGCAAACTATTTTATAGAAATAGACCCTAAAATCAAAATCTGGGTGGGGCTTAGGAATTATGATTAATTTCTTTGGTTCTTCAGGTAATTCTGAACTACGGTAATTAACTACTGGTCTAAACTAAAAGGGAGACTGTCGCTTCCCCCTCAATTCCTGAATACGTCATTCTTAGTTTCAGCTTCCCGTGTGGGCCTTCTTCTCCTCGTGAAAATGGACACCAAATGAGCTTCTTAGAGCAAAAACAGTATGAGTAGCACGATCTATGAGAAGCTTCTAAAACCAGCTGCAAAGATAATGACTAATATTGTGCTCAGAAAGAAGGCCCAACGTGCTTTTGGCAAAATACCCTTGTTAAATGACATGAGGAACATTGCACAATGGAAATGGCTTTCAATGGAAGAGCAATTAGTACTGGGCATTTGCGGGCAGATGTTTGGCTGTAGGTTTAGGGAAAATACTAATAGACTCTGTATGAAGAAGTTCTTGTTAATGTGTGATTTATGTATGATGGAGAATGGCTTCACCGTGTTTTGGCCAGTGTCTGACTACAAGTCTGTGCTGTTTTAATTTACTTGTTCTTAGTCTGTGGGGCTTCCTGGGTTTCTCAGCAATAAAGAATCTGCCTGCCACGCAGGAGACATGGGTTCCATCCCTGGGTCGAGAAGATCCCCTGGGGAAGGAACTGGCAACCTACTCCAGTATTTTTGCCTGGTAAATCCCATGGACAGAGGAGCCTGATGGGCTACAGTTCATTCTGTGAGCTTCAGAGCCCACTGAATCCAGTGAGCCCAGTGGGCTCAGGGTTCTAGCCTGCGCAGCAGAAAGAAGGAACAGCTCTGAATGCCAGCCCAGCGCATGGCTAGTGCTTCTCAGGATGCCTCTTGATGGTGATTCAGCGGTGGAAGAATGTTACAAGATCTTTCCCATTTCAGTCACCGCAACTGACTGGAGTCATATTTTGTTGGGGGGTTAGGGTCTCAACATGTGAATAAAAAGCCTGGATAATCAAATTACCCTCAAAAATTCCTTACATGATTCTCACAGTGAAACCCCAAAGCAAATTATTTTGGTTTCCCCTTGTGTTTTAACTGTGGCCTCCATCTCCCCATGGGAGTAAAGCCAATATTAGATTTAAATGAAGAGGACTACAGAGTTGATGAAAAGATGCTTTTCCCCCTCTGATTTATGTTGTGTTCCCCCAGTTCAGATCATTTAAATCATGCTGGTTTTATATTCCATTCACCTATCATTCTTCCCTTTCGCTCAGTTTTATTGTTCTTTGATTTTGGAGTAACATAGCAGTTGGCTACACAGGTCTTGAAGTCAGGCTTCCGGGGTTGAAATCCAGGTTCTACAATTTACGAACCATACCCTTGGGCAAATTAACCTGGGAGAACAAGTGTGCATGAATTTGAACAAACTCCAGGAGATAGTGGACAGAGGAGACTGGCGTGCTACAGTCCATGAAGTTGCAAAGAGCTGGATATAACTTAGCCGCTGAATAACAAGTGTGCGTATATCATAAAATTGTGAGGATTAAACCGGTCAACATGTGGGAGCCCTAAAAGCAGTCCCTGCTAAGAATAAGTGCGCAAAGATCAAAGTCATTAATATTTAGTTGTGATTGAGGGGGGAATGGGTGGCAAGACAGTGCTCAATCTTGAGACACCCACAGAAGAGCTGTGAGGACCCCAGGTGCTTTAGAAACATAGGTGTTCTCTCAGGCTAGAGGCTGCACGTATTCTTACATGACTCCAGTGATGACTGTTTGAATATTGCCCACTGCAGCCTGATGCATGGCAGCAGCCTCCGGCTAAAGGAAAACCCAATGCGAGCAATTGTTTGCTCTTTCTTTGAGCTCAGTTGATAAAAAACAGTGTGGTCAGAGTCCTCGAGTTTCCTTTGGAGCATCCAAAGACCTCCTGCCATTCCTCCTCCTGGGTAATAGACAGGCTGGCATGTTCTCATTAGAGGGAGTAAGGAGCATTTATTATCATTGTTCCTAGGAAAATAATGTGTTCTAGACATAACATGCGTAAGTATTGCTTGAGCTTCTCACATAATGGTGACATGGCCTAGAAAGCACATACTCATTTGTGGAAATTGCACACAGAAATCAACTGACGAGAAATCAGATCAACTGGCCTTTTAAATCCAGGCTACCTCATCTTTGGTTAGAACACAAAGAAAGTGACTAACAACTGCAGCAACAAATGGGTGACTCATTCAATTATAAGACCAGAGCTTTGTCTCTCAGAGTCCGTGCTTATGTGATTTCAGTGGAGATTTTCTTACTAGGGACCAATCTACTTGGCCTCGAGTTAGTGTGTGAGGTCAGCCTCTGAAGGTCTCCCTTTGGTATTGGGAGTCAGTTCGCTAGGTAAGTTGGGCCAGACTAAGGAGACCCTCAAAGGCCAGGCAAAGGAATGCGATGCATCAGAGCAGGGCTGAGTGTTAAGTCTGGTGTCTTGTCGGTGGTTCTGTGGCTCTTGCACCTTTAATGTCTCACCTGGAGCCCCTCCCTTTCTCAGGAAGTGGATGGCTCTCACGCCAAGCCACTAGTCTAAGGGAGTAATTGTGAGAACTAAACCAGCTTGCACAGACAGCTGAAACGGCTCCTCCTCTCCCTACCTCACCCTTCTTCACCCAGGTTTTGACAGCGTTCCCACCTCCCCCTGGGGCCATCTCCCTGAGCCCCACCCCTGAGCTGACTCAGCAGGGCAGGCCTCAGCATTCCCCGGAGGCCCTAGGGGATGGTGGCCCTGCTGTCCAGGGCTTGGTGCCCAAATAAGCAAGGCAGCAACACACAATTCACTAGCCTGGTAACTCGCCTGAGATGATGTCTCACAGGTGTGAAGAGAATTATTCAGGTGGTAGTTTCAATTGTTGTTTAGTCACTAAGTCGTGTCCAACTCTTTTTTGACCCTCATGGACTGTAGCCCACCAGGCTCCTCTGTCCATGGGATTTCCCAGGCAAGAATATTGGAGTAGGTAGCTCTTCCCTTCTCCAGAGGATCTTCCTGACTCAGGGATCAAACCCATGTCTCCTGCATTGGGAGGTGGATTCTTTATTACTGAGCCACCAGGGAAGCCAAGTATTGAAGCTTCAATACTTTGGCCACCTAAAGCGAAGAGCCAACTCATTGGAAAAGATCCTGATCCTGGGAAAGATCGAAGGCAAAAAGAGAAGGGAGTGGCAGCAGATGAGATGGCTTGATAGCATCACCAACTTGATGGATAGGAATTTGAGCAAACTCTGGAAGATAGTTGGGGACAGAGAAGCCTGGTGTGCTGTAGTCCATGGGACCTCAAAGAGTTGGTATGACTTAGTGACTGAACAAGTTTCTAGTTTCTTAGGAAGATGGGTTTATACAAGGATATCGGCATAAACCAAGTAAGGCAGAGCTGTGCTCAGGATAGCTTCAGTCATTCACCAATTCATCATGTATTTACTGAGCACTGTCTTTGTGCCAGGCAGGCAGTGTGTCAAAGAATGGCTGAACAAAGACAAATAAGATGTGTTCTTTGTTGTCAAGGAGTCTTATGCTTCACAGAGGAGGCTGTTTAGATGTCAGCTGTCCATCCTCTTACTCTCCACACATCTCTGACATCTAGGTGGGCATGTCTGGACCTCCACTTCATGGCTGGGAAGTTCTAAGCCTCCCCGAGAGATAACTATATCTGCCTATTTGTCTATCTATCCATTATCTATTGATATACATTGACATCAAAGTAAAAGTATTAGTCACTTAGTTGTGTGACCCCATGGACTGTGGCCCACTGGGTTCCTCTGTCCATGGAATTCTCCAGGCAAGAATCCTGGAGTGGGTAACCATTCTCTTCTCCAGGGAATCTTCCTGACCCAGGGATCAAACCCGAGTCTCCCACATTGCAGGCAGATTCTTTACCACCTGAGCCACCAGAAAAGCCTATACATAGATATAAAAAGATATATCTATATATACAATTAATTCCAAAGGGTTTAGTTCAGTTCAGTTCAGTTCAGTCGCTCAGTCGTGTCCTACTCTTTGCAACCCTATGAATCGCAGCACGCCAGGCCTCCCTGTCCATCACCAACTCCTGGAGTTCACTCAGACTCATGTCCATCAAGTCAGTGATGCCATCCAGCCATCTCATCCTCTGTCATCCCCTTCTCCTCCTATCCCCAATCCCTCCCAGCATCAGAGTCTTTTCCAATGAGTCAAAGTACTGGAGGCCAAAGTACTGGAGTTTCAGCTTTAGCATCATTCCTTTCAAAGAAATCCCAGGGCTGATCTCCTTCAGAATGGACTGGTTGGATCTCCTTGCAGTCCAAGAGACTCTCAAGAGTCTTCTCCAACACCACAGTTCAAAAGCATCAATAAGCCCACAATTCTGTCTCTGGGTCTGTGTCCACACATGTTGTTTCTGATTCCCTTCAAATACACCTGGATGCCAAATCCCAACTCATTGCTGCCTTCTAACAACTACTTATTTATTGTAAGGCTGGTTGGCTTTCCTGGGGGATGGCTCTCATTCCAGAGTGTGAGGCTCTTCTGTCTTGATGGCTCCACTTCTCTCCCTGCTCTGAGGCTGAAACAAGTCTGTCTCCTTGTATGATGTGCTCTTGACCCTCTCTCTGAGGCCTTAGCATCAGGTGATATTTCTTATAGGAACTCATTAAAACCAAGGGATCTCAAAATTTTCCCAACAAAAATTGTTTCTATGCTAAATCTTTCATGCCTGCTACTAAGGAAGAGAATGTTCCATACCTTGTTACAAATTATGACTCAATGGATGTGAGTCTGAGTGAACTCCGGGAGTTGGTGATGGACAGGGAGGCCTGGCGTGCTGCGATTCATGGGGTCGCAAAGAGTTGGACACGACTGAGCGACTGAAATGAACTGAACTGATAGTGACAGGTGTCTTCCTAGAGACCTATCTGGGGAACTCCAGGTTCACCAAGGAAGATGGCCAACTTGTTCTGGGGAATTTAGGAAAGCATGCACAGAGGCCATGACGCAGCTCTGTGTTGGGTGGAGGACAGAGGTGTTGTTCTGCTGATCTCAGCATGGGTCAAGCTGTCATTCTAAGCAGCACCAGAGATGAGGTGTCAGTTCTCAGGAGGTGGTTGCCCCAGACAGACCAGAAGAGATAGTCTGGAGACTGGGCACACGCATCCCTGGAGGGAAGGGCAGAGGCTGAGGGCAAACACAGCTGTAAGCGGTGGTGAATCTAGGCAGAAGGAGCACTATGTGAAAAGGATGGAACTAAGCAGGTGGCAGTACAGGCAGGTGATGGCATCACAGAGGTCTAGTCAGGCAGGTCAGAGAGCTGGGAAGGGGGTAGGGCGTGGGCATATAGTAGCTGAGTAAAGACAATCTGCGCAGATGTGGTCGGGCAGATGGTCCGATAGAAGTCAACGGGATATAACTGAAGAAGTAGCTTCAAGATCAAAGCCCTCATCCTGGGAGGGAGAGAAGGGATGGACAGGCAGAAGCTAAGACGGTTATTAGCTTTTTAGCATCATTTCTTCCAAAGAACACCCAGGACTGATCTCCTTCAGAATGGACTGGTTGGATCTCCTTGCAGTCCAAGGGACTCTCAAGAGTCTTCTCCAACACCACAGTTCAAAAGCATCAATTCTTCGGCGCTCAGCTTTTTCACAGTCCAACTCTCACATCCATACATGACCACTGGGAAAACCATAGCCGCCAGCTGACAGGAATTGGGAGGCAGTCGGGGGTTATTTGGAGCACAGAGTCAGGAGAGACCTGACATTAAAGTTGACACCCATGTGGCTGAGCGTCTTGAAGCAGGGCCCCTCCAGTTCTGTCTGATGAGGTTCGGAGGCACAGCTGAGGACGTGGAGTGGGCACTCAGTGAGAGGAGACTCTGCTGACAGTAAAGGATGATCCTAACCCCCTCACAGCATCAAAGCCTCCTCTAGGTCTTCCAGAACTTGGGGCTGTCTCAACTCTTTCATTTTCTAAACTTGTATCTTTAACATAACTTCAGGGCTTAATTCTAGGCCAGGAGGTACTATCTTATTATTTTATTTTTAGCATTATTTTTCACTGATGCTGAGACACAGCAGCATTCAATCTGTGCATAGGGTCTTCTCTGGGGAAAAAGGTCCCACCCACATGGAAACACCCAGGCTCTGAGTCCAGATGGCCTGGGTTTGAATCTCAGCTTTACTACTGACCAGCTGTATGAGCCTGGACAAATTACTTAACTTTTCTTTGCCTCATTGTCCTCATCTGTAAAACGAGGATAATAATAATGCCCACTTCAATAAGTGGTGGAGGATTTCAATTAATGTGGATATTATACACATTTAGAACAGCTCTTGGCACTTAATAAATAACTAATAAATGTCAAATATTATTTTTCCAATGAGAAGGGAGCCTGAGAAGGAGCCTAGATTGATTGGAGGCTGTCATTCACTCAATAAGTATATTCTGAGTGCCTCCCATGTGCCAAATACAGCTCCAAGATCTTGTGGTGTATCAGTCAATAAGCAGACAAAAGTCTCTGACCCAATGTAGGAGACCTGATTTTGATCCCTGAGTCAGGAAACTCCCTGGAGAAGGAAATGGCTACCCACTCCAGTGTTCTTGCCTGGAGAATACAGTCCATGGGGTCGCAAAGAGTTGGACACGACTGAGCAACTAATACTTTCACACAGGATGTCATCTTTTTCTGTTGACTCTGAAATAAAAAGTTGGATTTTCAGAACAATTCCCTAGAGGGGCTGTAAGAATTCCTTCCACATTTCTTTTTCTCTGTATAATTGTTTATAGGATTACAGTAGCAAACACTAAGCCCAGTCCATGGGCCTCACCCAGGACAGACCTGACCCACCAGCCCTGCCTCTCCCCTACCCGGAAGTACTGTCAACACCTCACAAACCTCCTTAGAGCAAACTCGGGGCAACGCTCTGCTTCCTTAAGAGCCGGTGATCACTTTGTGATCTTCTCTCCCTGCTCTTCCTCCTTGTAGGGCTGGGGACACGCTGTAGATCAGGGCTTCTCAACCTTGGTCCTACTGACATCTTGTGCCCGGTAGCTCTTTGTAGAGGGCAGCTGTCCTGTGTGTCACAAGATGTTTAACAGCATCCTTGGCCTCTGTTTGCTTGACTCCAGGAGCATCCTCCCAGCTGTGACAAGCAAAAATGTCTCCAGGCTTTGCCGTGTGTCCCCTGGGGGTAGATTCATCCCTGGCTGAGACCCTCTGCTGCCAGTTGCCCGGTGGACAAGGCTGCCTGACACAGCCTCAGGGTCCGCGTGGCTCTAGTCTCTGTTGTCAGGGAAGCTTCTCTGGTACCCGGAATCTGAGCACCTCTCCTGGCTCAGGATATCCTGTGCTGAGTGCTCACGGCTTCTACATCCTTATCATACAAATGGCCAACCTTAGGAGCTCTCTGACTCTCGTTCATTCAGGACATCAGGATGGTTCATGGATGAGGGATAGAAAGAGGAAGAGGCAGCCATTCATTCCTTTCCTTTTTCATGGGCTCAGACCATACTTACAGAGGGCAGGCCACACTAAGTGTAGATTCAGCTCTTTCCCGATTAGATACTGGGTTTATCACACGTGGGCAGTCAGGCATGGTCAATGGCGCACTTGGCCCTTTATTTTCTTTCTTCTCCTTGTTACAATACGGCTGAAGCTGGATTCAACTTGCCTGCGTGTGTTCTGAACTGGTTTGATCTCGGGGGGATCTAATAGCCAGTTTTTGAAGTCCCTAAAAATACTGGCAGAGAGGGGTCATCCCCAGACGATGTGGCTCAGGCAGGGCTCACAGGTGAGTGCTGGCTCTAAGAGGAAGGGGAGGGCCCAGAGTGCCCTGAATCTCCCATCACCTCTGCAAGGATATTCACCAGCCCTTCTGTATAAGTGCCCCGTGCAGTGTGCATCTCTGGCAGGTGTCTGTTCTTCCAAGGTGACTGAATTATGTCAGCGTCAGAATTAAGTCTAGTATTTATGTTCGGATATTGATTTTGAGGGCACACCTTGTCCTTTAAAAATTTTTTTAAAATCCAATCTGGTTTCTTTTTAAATTGCCCTTTGAAAGACGTAAGCTTGCAGGCTTGAGAGACTCACTTCTGGCAAGTTTGTACAATAATTTTCCAACGCAGTTGGACTTTGCTCTAATGTAGTCCTTGACGTCACAGTTCTGTACCCTGTTCCGATGCTTCTGGTTCTTTCAAAAGTTCAGTCTCTTTAAAGGGGTCCATCATGAACCATGATCAGAGGGTATTAAAAAAATATATATATATATATGGTTCTGACATTTGGGGCCAGGAAAGAACAAGTGAAACGAAGCTGCACTGGAAAGGTGCAGTGAGGAAGAGGCAGAGGTGAGTTTTGAAATGTGTGTCTGAGAGGCGGGGGCTGCTCGGAAGCTGGATGCGGCTGGCTGCCTGGCCAAGGCCCCCTCCCACCCTCCCCCAACAGAGTCAAAACCACAGATGCCCGAGAGGAACAATTTCATACTGAAACTTCTTTCCTCTTGAAAACTTCATTCAGCTATCTTTCAGTTTAGTTCACTCTGAGCCACACAGCTCAGGGAGCAGAAAAGCGAAGAAACCCTGAGGATGTGGTTTGCTCCAGGTGACTCAAATCAGTGTCTCAGAATACATGAGAAGTTTCTGTCGTGGAAACTGTTCTTCAAGTCACCTGAAATTGTGGCTTCAAGTCCTGTCACAGTTCTGCAAAGCCCTTTCTAAAACCCTCACTACACTTGACAGAGAAATAGATTTTTGCTTTCTTTCTCTTTCTCATAGAATGAGCTGGTTTAGTTTCTCTATTCTCTGGTATTAGCACAACCCCAAACCTAGACAATTTAGGGAATGCAGCATTTTAGGTCATTGTTCAGAGAATTTTTTCTCTCCTCCTTTCTCAAAATAGCACTGCTCTGAGCTATCTTTCTCAAGAGCATCTACCTTCTCTTGGGAACTCTCTGTTCCTCATGGTAAATGGTCTGTAGGAACCTGCCCAATCTTGCTTCATAATGTGTCTACATCACTCAGGAACTCAAAACTAGTGCACCCTAAGCAAGGTTCACATTCTAATTGTTTCACAAATAGCACACCGAGAACAGAGTTGGATTCTTGAAGATATTTTCCAGCTTGGTTTTTTCCTCCTTCAACATGAAATTTACAAGAAGAGCTACATTCAAAATGCATTTTTTTCAGACTTCTGGATTGTGTATCCGTGAATGAATAGACTGTAGAACAACCAGGTGCAAAAATGTAGCCAATAAATTCAGAAGGAAATGAATGGTTTAGCCGAGGAAATTATCACCTGGTGATAATATACAAAGAATAGAAAAATGGGCTCAATACCATCCTCTAGAATAAGAATACTAGTGTTTAATGATTGCAGAAATTTTACAAAGTGCAAGGTTTCTAGGTAACTATGCCTGAGGGCAAGACCAATCAGTCGTTCAGCTGATTGAGCTCATATCGCAGTGACCAGAGCCTTGCAGACCAGCTTTGCCCCACTTCCCCAGACTCCTTCCTGTCACATCCCCTTCCCCTCACAGATCATCTCCCATAATCCCAGCCAGGCTGGCCTCAGGCTTCCAAACACCCAGCCAAAACTGGGTTTGGCTCTTCCTTGCTTTTTTCCTTTTCTTTTGTACTTTCGAAATTAATTTTCCCAAGGAGGCAGCTCCTGGAGATTTTCATGGAAAGAAAATATTAATCTATAAGATCCCATATGTAACAGGGGATTTTGGTGGCTGAGCAGAGGCCCTTCATCTCTCTCCACTCCTTCTCCTTATCCTTTATCTGTTACCAGCCAGGTACACATGTGAGGTTTCATTTTGTAATTAGAGTTGGAGGAAAATGATTTTGGGGGATAAGATTTGGTTGGAGAGGATAAGATCTGAGACTTCTGGCAAGGGGCAATGGCTAGCATCGAAGATTTGGGAGAGCTGGGCATAAGCAGAGAGCAGCACTGGGGGCCAGGTAAGCCGGGTGGCATGGAGTGGGGGCTGCAGTGTGGGGCAAGTGTTCCTGAACCACGGACAGCGGCACCCAATGACTTTTAGGGGCTCTTCCAATTTCAAGAGTTTCCTTTGATATTGAAGTTTCTTAGTAATTTGATAGTTTATGTTATTAAAAACACGTTGCCATAAGGTAATACTTCATTATGTTTTTCTTCTTGCAACAGTGTCTTACAGATTTTAAATAGGAATTGCTTAAGGAAGAATAAAAAAGAATCCATTTTACTTGGACTAGCAACCGAGAATGCTCTGTATCCCAAGCAGCTGTGTTTAGATGCTATGTGGTTGCAGTCTCCATCTTAACTGAAAGCTTTTCATTGATCATGGTCAGAGGGTGAAGCAGGTCTCCAGAATGGGCCATGGAGAGCTAGTAACATCCTGGTACCCATCGTGGGGTTCCTATCACTGCACAGGAAACTGTGCAAATTCTTGGTTGAGTTATGCTACAGAAGAACGGTTCCCACGGCCAGACTGTGGACTCTTGCAGGTCTGGTTGGACCAACTGACATTTATCATGAGTGAAATGAGGAAAAGAACAAGGCAGTGATTTTTTTTCTTGATGTTAATTTAGTCAAAAGCTCTCCTTTATTTGAATCACGCTCTTCCCAGTTTCAGATGTTAAAAACGTCGTTTCATCTCAGATACAATGGTGAGACTAAATTGGCAGGGTCTTTTGTTTGTCTGTAATGCCCGTACGTGACAAAATGAAACTCTGCCATTCTCTAAAGCTTTGGTTTTGAAATTTCACAAGCCTGGAAATCTCTGCTTTAGAAACTGTTGCCAACTAGACTTTCGAGGAGAGAGTCTTAAAGTTCACATTTCTGTTGAACCCTGGGCTGTGAGCTGGCCACTGAGAACCTTGGGAAGTCTTTCTGATGCCTTTAGTACTTTGTTGAAAATGAAAATGTTAAGCTGTGATATCCCTCGTCCCTCCAAAGCATTATTTTCACTTAAATGTGTTTTTTAGTGTTTTTCATCCTGGAGGAAAAAAAAAGGATGGGGCAAGGGGGCTCCTCTAGGGCTCATGTAGGAAGTTAAGCTGATGAAAACTGTCGAGTCCAGAGCTGCACTCACACGGTCCACGTGAAATAAATCACGAGGAAGAGAAGCCCCTGGCACGCAACCAGATGAAACAAGGAGTGGCCCTTAGGGAATGGGACCCTCGGCGTCATTGGATAGGCGGGGCCCGCTACAGGGGATTGGGTCACTCACCCAGCACTGGGAAGCACCTCTCTCCAAGCTACAGGCTTTACCTGTCTGGTGGCTCAGGGAGCCTGGGGCGCTGGCTGGGGATCCTGGTCTAACCATCAGCACCCAGTCTACCAAGAGAAAATCTGAACTAAGGTCAAGTAAAGCCAGAGCAAGAGCGTGGGAGACCTGGGGGAGATTTACACTGCCTTTCTGGGGGAGAGTCTACTGGACACTCTGCAACTGGAAAGGACTTGAACACTAAGTCGCTTTGCTTGAGCACTTTTTGTCTGGGAGGCTTTGGTATGAGGGGAATATTGGAGTCTGTTAAGTACCATTGTGTTCTCATGTAAATTACCAAAATCAGCTGGGGCTCATGCTGCTGCTGCTGCTAAGTCGCTTCAGTCGTGTCCGACTCTGTGCGACCCCATGGACTGCAGCCCACCAGGCTCCTCCGTCCATGGGATTTTCCAGTCAAGAGTACTGGAGTGGGGTGCCATCACCTTCTCCGATCTGGGGATCATAGACAGAGATAAACTACTGAGGTTGTTTTGGGTGGCGACAGTGTTGATGGAGATGTGATCTGGGATTTTCCCTTGAGTGAGTGGCATTGTCAGTATGGATTGTTGGGAGTGGGAGTAAGGAAGAGGGACGGAGAAACATTCGCTCAGCTCCCTTCCTCATTGGTAACAGATTGGTCCCTTGGGACATGCATTCTGAGTTTCTGGGTGGTGACTGCAGGGACCTCAAGAAGTTCTCTTGGTGCTTGATTCCTCAGCATCAACAGGAAAGCCAGGGAGGAGGCAAAGAGTGCGTGGTGCTGGCATGAGACGAGTGCTGTGTGCAGTTTGGCTGCTGGAAGTTCAGGCTGCATGTGGGGACGTGGAAACCACGCCCAAAGGCCTCCGAAGCAAGGGAGGTGGGTGTGGCACCTAAGTGTGTGATGCAGCGCACACCTTGCACCACCCAGGTTCAACTGTGCTCTCTGTGTGTCCAACACCCATAACTGAAATGTAGAGCCTCCATTTTTGTGAGAATAAGATTTTCTCACTTATTTATTCAAGAGAGAAAGTGTAAGTTCAGTAAGTCAGAGAGTCTGTTTCAAGGCAGTAGCTAGTCATGTCCTTGAAAAACCCAAAGCGATAGGATTAGTAAAACCAACTATTGTTCCCACTGTAGCTAATCCAATAGGCATAACTGATTTTCATTATCTTCTTGCTTCACCATCCATTCTAGAATTCTCTTTTACTCAACCATCACTGAGCTGGCCTCAATGATTTGCCTGATGGCTGACTCAGGTTTTCACTGTCTAGTGATGTTACCTTGCTTTCTTGGGGGGAATAATAGCTGCAGTTGCCCATTTATCATTCTCACTTGGCAAGGAGTCACCACGAGGTGCCCCAGTATATCTCCTAGATTCTAAATGTACTCTTCTCTGACCCATTGTATAGGAAAAACCCGCAGAACTTCATGTGAATCATTGGCACTTACTTCCGTGGTAGTATAAACACACGGCTGCTGGTCCACTGGTGGATGGTGATCTGGTGGTAGTTACAACTACAAGTTCAATGGAACCTTTATCGTGTCCTCTGGCTGATGATTTCTCCCAAAGAACTAAGATTTTTAACCAGCAGAGTCAAAGGCTTCAAGGGCAGCATAGATTCTGCTAGTGGGATACTGGGAGAGATGGCAAGAAGGCCCAGTTGTATTTCTGCTATTGGGTTTCAGGACCCATGTAGTCTAGCTATTAGAGATGCACTCTGTCCACCTGTGTTGTCAAAAATGGATTATTTCCTTTTTTCTAACTGAGTAATATTCCATTGTGCATATGCCCCACATCTTCTTTATCCAGTCACCTGCCGATGGGCATTAAGGCTGTTTCCATGTCTTGGCTATTGTAAATAGTGCTGCTATGAACACTGAGGTGCAGATATCTTTTCAAATTATAGTTTTTGCCTGATATATGCCCAGGAGTGGGATTTCTGGATCATATGGCAGCTCTAATTTCAGCTTTTTAAGGAAACTCATACTGTTTTCCATAGTGGCTGCACCAATTTACATTCCTAGCAACAGCGTAGGAGGGTTCCCATTAAGAGAACATTCTTTACACTTTTATATATATTTTACAATTTTGTATTGATATTGAAAACATGATTGCTATAGTCACATCTTTTATAAGGATTCATATAACATTTGTGAGCTTAACTATTTTTTACAATTTCATATTGATATTTTTTAAATGATTGATATATTCAGACTCTTTATATGATTCCTATTGATATAATACTTGCGGAAAATTATAATGAGAACTACCAGGCAGTGTGAGAGAGGAGCGGCGTGACTGCTCATCTGTTCCTTGGTAGCCCTTCTATGTCCTGATTCTACTGCTGTCAGGTCAGCCTGGGAGGAAGGCTTTGGTGTCCGCTGAACTGGCTGCATCACACTGGTTCTCTTGAGCGCCAGCCTCACGTGACACTGTCCCCACGAGCTTCAGCTGAGTGGCAGGAAGCCAGCTTGGTCCCACTTCATACTTGTCAGCAAAGACTAACTTTTGTGGTGAAAATAAACACGGTGTAGAGCACACCCAGCACACATTCTGGTTTATCTTGTCAAATCTCTGGGCATCTGATGCAAGCCTTGAAACATCAGTCCTCCCAGCAGAACTGGCTCCTTTACTGAATAATGCCGAGTGTCAGCCACTCTCCTTCAGCCCTCTGGTTTGGAATAGCTTTACCTGTCTGTCTACCGCATCTTTAGCCTTATGGTGGCATAAGAACAGAGACACATGGCTGGGATTAAGTGGGACAAGGCTCTCAGCCAAATTTTCTTCAATTCAACTGCAGACTCACCCTCAAAAATGATAGTAGTGGTCAGCCTTGTAAATGGCTGGTTCAAAACTCTACCTTTAATGGCATAGTTTTGATAATATAGAAACATGTCACACTATTCCAGGGACTATATACCCCATCGATTTTCTTTACAGGGTTAATCTTATAAAAATCAAATTAAGCCTTGAATAATAATGCTTTGCTGCTTTCAATGAAAGCAAGATGAGGTCCACATAGTTTTCTAATCAGTTCTTTTGTGTGTGTGTGGATGATGCCCAAGTGCAGTATTGTTAAATGAACTCATCTGTATGTAGTTCTCAAAACGATATAATGGCTGCCTTCTCCAATGATTCATTTTTCCTATAAAAGGCATCTTTTACAAATGTGTAATTCATTTTAATGGCTTATTAATGACTTGGATTCCTAAGGCAGTCTCTCTAATCATTATTTGAGCATTTAGGCACTGGTCAGTCTGGTACCATATACAATTAGAGATGCTTAAAACATCTAGTGGAAGTGAGGCAATGAAGTCTAGGTTATAATGTAACCGATGGCTTAGTACATCAGCATCCAACATTATTTTTCAAAGATCGTAGTCTACTCTGTACTGAGCAAAAAGAATCTCTCACTCCTCGTGTGATAACTGAGTCAATGAGAGGGTTTCACATCAATGGGATGCTAGCTGCTACTCCACTAGCCGGCATCCACCAGTCAGTCATTGCTGGTTGATTCCAGCGCTCTTTCCAGACGAACCCAGATACGCCTTCAGAATCTTTCCCAAAAGATGCTCTGAGGCAGCCACCAAGCAGCAGAGTTAGCATGCGAGATTCATTTTGTAATGGGTTTATCCTATTATGTTATGGGAGAAGGAAATGGCAATCCACTCCAGTATTCTTGCCTGGAGAATCCCGTGGACAGAGGAGCCTGGCAGGCTACGGTCCACAGGCTTGCCAAGAGTTGGACACGACTGAAGCAACTTAGCCCAGCACATTATGTTATGGCCTGAATTGTCTCCCTGAAAAATTCATATGTTTAAGTCCTAACTGCCAGGCCTTCAGAATGACACTGATTTGGAGACAGGGTCTTTAATGAGGCAAGTAAGCTAGAATGAAGTCATCGGGGATGCCCTTAACTCAGTGACTGTTGTTCTTATAAGAAGAAATTTGGACACAGATATGTACCAAGGGAAGACAATGGGAAGACAGAGGCATGATAAGAGATAAGACAGATATTTACCAGCCAAGGAGAGAAGCTTGGGACACAGCCTTCCCTACGAACCCCAGAAGAAACCAATCATTGTTGACTCCTTGGTCTCATACTTCTAGACTCCAGAAGTGTGAGAAAATAAATTTCTGTTGTTTAAGCCAACACCCAATGTGTGGTTCTTTGTTACTGCCACCCTAGCAAATGATTACAAGTCTCACGAAATGAAAAACATAGAAGTAAAATGGTGAAAGTAATTAAGAAACTTCTTGATTTCTATAATAACAGAATGGAATCCTTTGCAATTTTTATATTTACACTCAAGTTAATATTATTCCTCTAGGTTGAATAATATTTTCTGGCTTTTGGGAGTTAGTTCCAAAACCATAGAGTAAGGCCTCTATAAAAAGGAACAAAATTTTCAGTTCAGTTTAGTTCAGTCTCTCAGTCGTGTCCAACTCTGCGACCCCATAAACTGCAGCACGCCAGGCCTCCCTGTCCATCACCAACTCCTGGAATTCACTCAGACTCATGTCCATTGAATCGGTGATGCCATCCAGCCATCTCATCCTCTGTCGTCCCCTTCTCCTCCTGCCCCCAACCCCTCCCAGCATCAGAGTCTTTTCCAATGAGTCAAATCTTCGCATGAGGTGGCCAAAGTACTGGAGTTTCAGCTTTAGCATCATTCCCTCCAAAGAAATCCCAGGGCTGATCTCCTTCAGAATGGACTGGTTGGATCCCTTGCAGTCCAAGGGACTCTCAAGAGTCTTCTCCAACACCACAATTCAAAAGCATCAATTCTTCGGCTCTCAGCTTTCTTCACAGTCCAAGTCTCACATCCATACATGACTATTGGAAAAACCATAGCCTTGACTAGACGGACCTTTGTTGGCAAAGTAATGTCTCTGCTTTTCAGTATGCTATCTAGGTTGGTCATAACTTTTCTTCCAAGGAGTAAGCGTCTTTTAATTTCATGGCTGCAGTCACCATCTGATATGTGCATTATAAAATACTAAAACAAACCTGGAAGTCAGAGTTGAATTTATAACATGAGCCTAAAAACATGAAACATCTCTGTGGTAAATGGAATAATGGTCTCCAAAGATGTCTATGTCCTAATTGCCAGAACCTGTCACTACATTACATCACATGGAAAATGAGAATGAAGATTTTAATTGGAATTATGGTTGCTAGTTGACTGACCTTAAAATGGGGGAGTTTATCATGGATTATTTGGGTGGGTCCAGTATAATCATAAGGGCCCTTAGAAGTGGAAGAGGGAGGCAGAAGAGGAAGTGAGAGTGATTCAATATGAAAAATCTAGACTCACCATTTCTGGCCTTGAAAATGGAGGGAATGGGGCCCAGGAGCCAAGGTCTGCAGGCAGACTCTAGAAGCAGGAAAAGGCAAGGAAATGGATTCTTTCTGACTTTCTAGACAAGAGTGTAGCCCTGCCAACACCTTATTTTTAACCCAGAGAGACCCACTTCAGACATCTAACGTACAGAGCTGTAAGATAATATAGCTGCATTGCTTTTAAGCCACAAAGTCTGAGGTAATTTGTTATGGCAGCAATGGGAAGTCAGTAAAAGCTCCAGTAACTGTTTAAATATGCTTACAATGCTAATTTTAGAAAGATGGTTTTGAAAAGGGTATGCTCCTGGAATAGTGGCAGCTCTTGTTTTATTTTTGAAGTAGGAGCATCATGGATTATCTGCTCCTTATCTTTATCTTCCAACTTTGCTCTCTGACCTTTCCCTCGAATCCTCTACTTTTCATTCCTCCATACTAAGATCACCAGAACCAGTGTCTGATTTCCTTATTTGTTTTAATGCATTACCTTTATCCGGTCACCCACACATAAAGCTCTGAGGACCATTTGGAGTCCTGCCTCTTCTTCCCCTCTTTCCATCTCATTAGATTTCACATCCTACCTGTTATCATGTTTCTCTCACTTACTCCTTCCTTTTCATTTCTACTTTTCCAATTCTGCACTTGACCCTTGATTCCTTTTGCCTTTCCAAGTTTCCTAACTGACCTCATGTCCTTCAGTGCCTATGCATGCCAATCTTCTTGCCCCACTTTTGCTGGAATAATCTTACCATTTAGGTGTAATAACCTCTTTCCCTCAAGGTTGTTTTCAAGGCCTTCTACAGGGAGGCCACAAGCCTCTCACTGCAGTATTACCTGTTCAGTTCAGTTGCTCAGTCGTGTCCAACTCTTTGTGACCGCATGAATCGCAGCACGCCAGGCCTTCCTGTCCATCATCAACTCCCGGAGTTCACTCAGATTCACGTCCATTGAGTCAGTGATGCCATCCAGCCATCTCATCCTCTGTCGTCCCCTTCTCCTCCTGCCCTCAATCTTTCCCAGCATCAGGGTTTTTTCCAATGAGCCAACTATTTGCATGAGGTGGCCAAAGTATTGGAGTTTCAGCCTCAGCATCAGTCCTTCGAATGAACACCCAGGACTGGTCTCCTTTAGGATGGACTGGTTGGATCTCCTTGCCGTCCAAGGGACTCGCAAGAGTCTTCTCCAACATCACAGTTCAAAAGCATCAATTCTTCGGCGCTCAGCTTTCTTCACAGTCCAACTCTCACATCTATACATGATCACTGGACAAACCATAGCCTTGACTAGACGGACCTTTGTTGGCAAAGTAATATCTCTGCTTTTTAATATGCTATCTAGGTTGGTCATAACTTTCCTTCCAAGGAGTAAGCATCTCTCAATTTCATGGCTGCAGTCACCATCTGCAGTGATTTTGGAGCCCAAAAAAATAAAGTCTGACACTCTTTCCACTGTTTCCCCATCTGTTTTCCATCTGTACCATCACTCATTAATCCACCTACACCTGCCTTAGGAGCCAGAGCAGGGTTCTCAACTGTGATGCACAGGAGAGTCACAGGGGAGCTTTCAGAAAACACTGACTCCCTGGCCCAATTAATCAGAATCGCTAGGCCTGGGGCTGTGCCTGCCACAAAGTCTACAAAATCATTATCGATGTCTGTATTTTTCTTCCTCTGACTGACTGTAAACTTCTTATGGGCATTGAGTGTATTTGCATCATTTTGGTATGAAAACCCTGAAGCCCAGCATAATGCTCACATGTTGCTGTTCAGTTGAACAGAATCCCAGGTCTTTTGATGTAGCAATCTAAAGATAGGACCCTAAAAGCTGTGACTTTACCTTTCTCCATGTCTCAAACATCTGATATCTGATAAATTCCAATAATTCAGTACTCCTGAAGTTCTTTGACAAGTTTCTCTCCAGCTGGTCTCATGATTAGGATCAAGAAGATCAAACTATACAGATCCTTACAAGTTATATCATTAAAAAATCATTTTTATTGTGCCTTCTTGGACATTAATGTAATTGTAATCCTAGAAGCCAGGGCCTCCATGGAATAATAGGAAATGACCAGGGAAGTAAAATTTGCTTATGTATAGATTGCTTCAAATGTAGAGTAGCATGTCTATTTGAGGCTTCCCAGATGGCAGAGGGGTAAATAATCCTCCTGTCAAAGCAGGAGATGTAGATTCGGTTTCTGGGTCAGGAGGATCCTCTGGAGAAGATAATGGCAATCCACTCCAATATTCTTGCCTGGAAAATCCCATGGACAGAGGAGCCTGGCAGGGTAGAGACCAGGTGGTTGCAAAGTGTTAGATGCGACTGAGCGACTAAGCACACACATGTTTATTTGTACAGCTTTCCATGTAACTTTCATAGATATTCAGTGGAATATTGCAATTAGCATTTCCTGGGTTTTTTTTCAGCAGTGTTGGAATACTGAAGAAGCCCTTTGTTAACAAACTTGTATTTAAGGGTTAATTGCACTTCAGAAGGCTGTGATGGGGGCTCAATAAGATAGTGTGTATAAAGCAGCTGGTTCCCCTTCATTATCCAAAACACAGATCTGCTATTACTAGGAGCAGTAATTCTTATCTCCTGAACACTTAGTGCCAGCAGCTTTTGTTTATAATTTACTGTGAAATCACAACCATAAGTAAGAACTCTGTCTTGTCCTGCCCCACATCTAAAAATGTGTCTTTACCTGTTCCCAAACTTTCCTCTTTCTCTTTCAGCAGGTAAGCTATGCCCTCCTGTGCCCCAGAGCCCCACCCCTTCTTACTCAGGAACTAGACTCCTTTATCACCTATTCCTAGGTGGGTCAGTGGTAAAGAATCCTCTTGCCAACGCAGGAGACTCGAGTTCAATCCCTGGGTCGGGAAGAACCCCTGGAGTAGGAAATAGCAACCCACTCCAGTATTCTTGCCTGGAAAATCCCATGGAAGAAGGAGCCTGGTGGGCTATAGTCCGTAGGGTTGCAAAAGGGTCGGTATGACCTAGAGACTAAACAACAACAACCTGTCCTTCCCAGCAGGGGGACCAAGCTCAGCATGAAGGATTCCTTTCCCTTCCCCCATACAGAACCTAAGGAGAATCTCCCTCAAGTTTATTTGAATTCAAGTTATCTCATCTCAAAATCCCTCTAAGTGTAACTAAGGGATTATAACATCATGTCTTATTGAATCCACAGCAGAGAGGATTCCTGAAATTTATCAGAGTTAACAATGTATTTTATCCCCCTTTATAAATCTATCCTTTGAGGATGAATGTTTGTTTAGGGAGGCATGTGAATAGGTGCCAACAGATGTGGGGGACCCTGGAGCAGATGGGACTTGGAGGGCCCACACCCAATCCTGGGCACACCTGCTTGCTTTCTTCCATGCTTTGGAGGACAGCTCCTAGTTTCCTCCTACACAATGTAATCCCCACTTTGTCTCTCCGGTACTTTAGAAGAGCATGGCATTCACATGCCTATAGGCAGACGTGGAACAGCTAGGAAGACCTCAGAGCCAGGGTTTAAGTTGGAAGAGGGGCGGTTCTCTTCCAGTCTTGCAGGAGGAGGAGCCTGGACGGAGGCAGAAGAGACTACATGCAGGAGCTCCTACAGGGGTTCCCCATGGACTTGGGGGAGTGGGGAGGAGACCAGGACACAGAGGAGCCGACCTGTGTGGACACTCAGCCATGCTCAGCTGGAACCCAAGAGAGTTAAACTTTCCCGCTTTGTGGAAAAGGGTGAAGACCAGTGGATGGGCTCCATTAATTCCTGACTCTGCATCCCCTCACATCTCCTTCCTGGGGTGTTTCTCTGTCTCTCTCTTCCCTATTTGAGTCTAACTTACTGAATGAATAATTCATGCTTACTGTTTGACCCTCAGCTCATTATTCTCTTAGTGGTTTTCTCACTCAGCCCTCTCATCTAGGTCACCGGGAACTTCCATATACAAATATAATGGGCATCTTTCAGTCCATACCTTACCTTTCTCAATATCTCTGCGGCACTTGCGCTATTAATTATGTCCTCCTGCTTGAAACAATCTACCACTGTCTAGCATCTGTGACATATTCATCTCTTGGTTCTCCTACTAATGGATCACTCCTATGTGGCCCCTTTCCAGAAACTTAATTCTCTGCCTCCCATTAAATGGTGCCCAGAATTTAGTCCTCAGCCTTCTTCTTATTGTGAAAGTCATAGATCCAAATATTATTGGTAATATTTATTGTTCCTAAATCAATGTTTTAAGTTATGATCTCTTTCCACAGCTGCATTTTGGATACCAAGACCTAGATGTCCTTAAATGCTCATCATCCTTGAATTCTTTATTTTGGAGAACAGCACTGTCATTCTGTCAGTGACCCAGACAAAGTTCCGAAACATAATTTAAAAATTCTCTCATGTCTTTTCCTTATACTTTCTCTCAGTTCCGTTCAGTCACTCAGTCGTGTCCGACTCTCTCACCCACCCCCAGTATTCAATCATACCCATTCTATCCTTTATGCCTCTCGTATTTATGTTCTATCACCACTTTGAAGGCCCATACAGATAATCAGTAAGAACAGGTATCAAATCACATATGTTCATGTCCCTAGGGAATAGAATATTGGCACAATTTTAATATATTATTTAATAAGTGGATACACAATTCAGTAAGTAAATGGATCAACCAAAATTCAAATTCAGTGCTTCTGATTTCAAGAAAAACAGAGACTTCTGTAACATAAGATTAGCACAAAGGGAGGCAGGATGGTAGGGTGGGTTTGTTATTATAAGGAAACACATGGAACCTAGGGAGATGAACCAAAGCAAAAAATAGGGAACAGCAGGTCAGCCAGCATGTGGTAAGGCAGCAACATCTAAGCGCCTCGGTAGCTGGAGTGTCTGAAACTTCACTCTGATTCTCCCCCATGCTGTTTTGTGGGTTTGCCTCTCACTACAGCTCACCTTTCCCCTCTACTCTGCATGCCTTTTCCCCGCATCACTGACTCTGCCTGCTCATAGTTTCTGCTTTCTCATGACTGGATGGCCATGACTTATCATGAACACAGCCTTCCCTCCTGACTTCATCTGTGTATCCCTTCAACTTTAGCTTCTGCCAGCTGCTTGTTCCTTTCTGTCCTTCCCAATTCAAGTCTCCAAGGGAAGAGCCTGATGGGCCTGGCTCAGTTTCAAAATGCCAGCCCACTGATGAAATTCCCTGGAGTCCCCAAGCTAGTCCACCATAGTCCAATTATTACCATGCATTGCTAAGAAAGAGTCTCATGGTATGGACCGTGGCTATCTCGGGTTGCACTGGGCAAAAGCAGTGGTCAGAGCAGAAACTCTGACCAGAGAAACTGACCACAGAGTTTCAGACCACAGCAGAAACTCTGATCACAGACATGTCATCACATGGTTCTTCCTGGGGATATAAAAAAATAAGCATTCTTATCCCCAAGGAGAGAGGAATGGAGGCTCTCTCAATATTGTGGGAAAAGCTAGAATTGCAGCAGCTAGGAAAGTTCAAATCACTTAGGAGTGCTGAGAGTGCACGTGATAGGATGAGAGTCCAGAGATTCTAGGAATCTTGATGGGACCATAGTAGGGGAGTGGAAGGGGATTGAGGTCTGGAGAGTTTCTAAGAATGCTGCTTACAACTCTGGTGTGCCACGAACAAAGACTCAGAAATCTAATGGACAGTAAATACCAACAAATTAAGTGTTCTGCTTCTGGTCTGGTTCTCTTCAGCTGCCACTTTAACAATATTTTGGCAATATTTTTTTCCCCCTATTATAAAAATGCTTACTTAGAAAATTTGGAAAGTAAAAACCATAAAAGAAAAAATAAAAATATGTGGTATTTTTTTACTACCTAGCAAGAATTGTACTTACCATTTTATAATTTCTTTTCCTAGTCTTTTTCTCCACATGTGTTCTTCCCTGACAAATTGAGATTTTTGTGGTATATAGTTATTAGTATACATTGTGCCTTTTCCTTTAGTTATTATGTCACAAGTAAGTAATACATTCTCCAAAATATGGTTGCAAAGATATTGTCATGGGGGGTATCATAAAATATTTTACCATGTCCTATTGGTGACATTTCTGGGGAAGGGAATGACAACCCACCCCAGTGTTCTTGCCTGGAGAATTCCATGGACAATGGAGCCTGGCGGGCTACAGTTCATAGGATTGCAGTTGGACACAACTAAAGTGCCCATCTTTTTAAGAATTTCCCACAGTTTGTTGTGATCTACACAATCAAAGGCTTTAGCACAGTCAATGAAGCAGAGATTTTTTTGGAATTCCTTTGCTTTCTCTATGTTCCAGTGAATGTTGGAATTTGATTTCTGGTTCCTCTGCCTTTTCTAAATCCAGCTTGTATATTTGGAAGTTCTCAGTTCACGTACGGTTGAAGCCTAGCTTGAAGGATTTTGAGCATAATCTTACTAGCATATGAAACGAACCCAATTATGGTAGTCTGAACATTATTTCGCATTGGCATTACTGGGACTGGAATGAAAACTGACAGGGGAGAGCTGTCTCATTACAACACTTCAGTTCAGTCCAGTTCAGTCCTCAGTCGTGGCTGACTCTTTGCGACCCCATGAATCGCAGCACGCCAAGCCTCCCTGTCCATCACCATCTCTCGGAGTTCACTCAGATTCATGTCCATCGAGTCAGTGATGCCATCCAGCCATCTCATCCTCTGTCATCCCCTTCTCCTCCTGCCCCCAATCCCTCCCAGCATCAGAGTCTTTTCCAGTGAGTCAACTCTTCGCATGAGGTGGCCGAAGTACTGGAGTTTCAGGTTTAGCATGATTCCCTCCAAAGAAATCTCAGGGTAGATCTCCCTCAGAATGGACTGGTTGGATCTCCTTGCAGTCCAAGGGACTCTCAAGAGTCTTCTCCAACACCATAGTTCAAAAGCATCAATTCTTTGGCACTCAGCCTTCTTCACAGTCCAACTCTCACATCCATATATGACCACTGGAAAAACCATAGCCTTGAATAGACAAACCTTAGTTGGCAAAGTAAAGTCTCTGCTTTTGAATATGCTATCTAGGTTGGTCATAACTTTTCTTCCAAGGAGTAAGCGTCTTTTAATTTCATGGCTGCAATCACCATCTGCAGTGATTTTGGAGCCCCCCAAAATAAAGTCTGACACTGTTTCCACTGTTTCTCCATCTATTTCCCATGAAGTGATGGGACCAGATGCCATGATCTTCGTGTTCTGAATGTTGAGCTTTAAGCCAACTTTTTCAGTCTCCTCTTTTACTTTCATCAAGAGGCTTTTTAGTTCCTCCTCACTTTCTGCCATAAGGGTGGTGTCATCTGCATATCTGAGGTGATTGATATTTCTCCCGGCAATCTTGATTCCAGCTTGTGTTTCTTCCAGTCCAGCATTTCTCATGATGTACTCTGCATAGAAGTTAAATAAGCAGGGTGACAATATACAGCCTTGATATACTCCTTTCCTATTTGGATCCAGTCTGTTGTTCCATGTCCAGTTCTAACTGTTGCTTCCTGACCTGCATACAGATTTCTCAAGAGGCAGGTTAGGTGGTCTGGTATTCCCATCTCTTGAAGAATTTTCCACAGTTTGTTGTGATCCACACAGTCAAAGGCTTTGGCATAGTCAATAAAGCAGAAATAGATGTTTTTCTGGAACTCTCTTGCTTTTTCCATGATCCAGCAGATGTTGGCAATTTGATGTCTGGTTCCTCTGCCTTTTTTAAAACCAGCTTGAACATCAGGAAGTTCACAGTTCACATATTGCTGAAGCCTGGCTTGGAGAATTTTGAGCATGACTTTACTAGCATGTGAGATGAGTGCAATTGTGTGGTAGTTTGAGCATTCTTTGGCATTGCCTTTGTTTGGGATTGGAATGAAAACTGACCTTTTCCAGTCCTGTGGCCACTGCTGAGTTTTCCAAATTTGCTGGCATCTTGAGTGCAGCACTTTGACAGCATCATCTTTCAGGATTTGAAATAGCTCAACTGGAATGCCATCACCTCCACTAGCTTTGTTTGTAGTGATGCTTTCTAAGGCCCACTTGACTTCACATTCCAGGATGTCTGGCTCTAGATGAGTGATCACACCATCGTGATTATCCAGGTCATGAAGATCTTTTTTGTACAGTTCTTCTGTGTATTCTTGCCACCTCTTCTTAATGTCTTCTGCTTCTGTTAGGTCCAGACCATTTCTGTCCTTTATCGAGTCCATCTTTGCATGAAATGTTCCCTTGGTATCTCTAATTTTCTTGAAGAGATCTCTAGTCTTTCCCATTCTGTTCTTTTCCTCTGTTTCTTTGCATTGATCTCTGAAGAAGGCTTTCTTATCTCTTCTTGCTATTCTTTGGAAATCTGCATTCAGATGCTTATGTCTTTCCTTTTCTCCTTTGTTTTTTGCTTCTCTTCTTTTCACAGCTATTTGTAAGGCCTCCCCAGGCAGCCATTTTGCTTTTTTGCTTTTTTTTCCACTTAGCTTTCCCATTTTCATGTTTTCCCATTTTCAGCATTTTTGCTATGCTGGCTGCAAGTGCGGGTGGGGCGTGTGGTGTTGTCTGGAAAGCTGCTGGTTTAGTGCATCATCGTGTCTGTGCCCATCCCCCTTCGCTGCACTCCCTTGATACCCTCCTCCCCACCCCCTACGCTGACTGACTTCTTCTCCTCTCTCCAGACTCCAGGGTACTTGAAGGTAAGAGCGTGTTCTTCAACCTTGTTTCCTGAGGGCCCAGCATGTGCCATGAATGTATTATTTAACACATGTTTTTGAATAGATGAACCACTTTTAGAGACAATCTCCCCCTCCACCCATCCCCCTCACACACACCTAGGAAGGAACTTGGAGCCAGAGAGAAGGAGGAGGAGTTGTTTAGTCACTCAGTCGTGTCTGACTCTTTCTGACCACATGCACTGCAGCCCACCAGGCTCCTCTGTCCATGGGATTCTCCAGGCAAGAATACTGAAGTGGGTTGTCATGTCCTTCTCCAGGGGATCTTCCCAACCCAGGGATAGAACCCAGGTCTTCTACATCTTCTGCATTGTAGGTGGATTCTTTACCTCTGAGCCTTGAGAAGAAGGGGGTGGCTTACCCAAAGCACATGATCTGAATACGGCAACATCATTCTAAAAGGAATGTACTGAGCTGAGCTGTAAAGCAGGCAGGGAAAGGCAGGAGATCTGGGTTCAATCCCTGGGTTGGGAATATCCCCTTGAGAAGGGAATAGCTACCCATTCCAGTATTATTGCCTGGAGAATCCCATGGACGGAGGAGCCTGGTGGGGCTACAGTCCAAGGGGCTGCAAAGAGTTGGACACAACTGAGGGACTAACACTTTCTCTTTTTTTAGGAGACATAGACAGAGGTTTGTGGGTTAACTTACATAATAAATAAATGGCTGACCTGGATTGAGACCCCATTGATCTATCTCCAGGACCAGCACAACTTCTACCGCTGGAGGCTGACTTTCCTGCACCATAAAGGCATACTGCAAAATGCCCAACGCATTCCTCTTCCACAGCCCCCCTCACCCTT
This sequence comes from Capricornis sumatraensis, assembly GCF_032405125.1. Lineage (NCBI taxonomy): Eukaryota > Metazoa > Chordata > Mammalia > Artiodactyla > Bovidae > Capricornis > Capricornis sumatraensis. Next base: position 63,347,349 of record NC_091081.1, on the reverse strand, counting down.
AGTTATCTTCTGTAGCATTGACTTGAATGAAACTACCACCTCTCTGTGATGCACAAGTCTGGCTGGAGAGACTTCAGCAAACTTGCAAAGTGTCATGGGCACCTGGAGATCCCCGCCACAGAGAGGACCCTTAAAGAGCCAGGAGCTGCTCTCTTCAAAAAGTGGTACAGGGGCTTTAGAGAAACTTTAGAGCCGGTGGGCATCAATGGTCTCAGCCCAGGAGGCAGAAGGATGCTGGAGGGCTGCTTTCAACCGCGACTGGGGTGGGAGTCCTGTAAGGATTTCTCCCTGGGACTCGAGCAGCTAAACAGTCCCAGTTAAGCATACACACCTTGGAGCCCTCTGGAAAGATGGGCTGTGAAGGCTTGTGTGTGTGCTTAGTCGCTCAGTCGTATCTCTTTGCGACCCCATGGACTGTAGCCCACCAAGCTCCTGTGTCCATGGAATTTTACAGGCAAGAATACTGGAGTGGGTTGCCATTTTCTCCTCTAGGGGATCTTCCTGACGCAGGGGATCTCCTGCGTCTCCTACTTTGGCAGCAGATTCTTTTACCTGAGCCCCTGGGAACCCCAGGCTGTGAGGGAGGTTGTTTCAAGTACTCTAACATGATTTCTCTCAAAGCACTCTTGCTCAAACACCATGCTGAGTAACTTAATAGGAAATTCCTTTTAACATCTAAAAACGTTTTTGCTATTAAGAGAGAATGGCAAGTTAGAAACTTAAGAATTAAAATATCCTGCTCAGAAAAAAAAAAAAAAAAGGAGAGACTTCTAAACAATGTTTTTGTGACAATAAATGGAAGAGATCTAGACATCGACTAAGTTACAGTGAGGGAAGTTTCTAACGTGAGGTCTTAGCTCTAAAGCATGGTTTCTAGTGCTTTGTAAATGTCATCACATCCCTCCCCATCATGGCCCAGACAGAGGGCCGAGAACCACCCGAATAAGTCAGCCTGTTGAAAGCTGGGCCCCAGGGAAACACGGCCTTTCTATTCTGTTCACCTGCCTTCAAAAGACCATTACTTTTTAATTGCACTTATTGTTTCTAGGCTTTTGTTCCAATTTCTTTTCTAACCTTTCTGTTCTCTATAACACAATGAAAGCATCATTAAAGCTCATATCTTGTGGTATATTTTAGCATATCATTTTATAGTGTGACAGTCTTCATTGAATTTCTCTAAGAGAATTATACTGGTTACATTTCACCAGCCTAATTTTCTCTATAGTCAGCTGTATAAGGGAGGAACACTCGACCAGCATTAGGTTCTCCAGCTAGGGCCTTGCAAATCAGATGACAAAAGACAGATGAACAAGAGAAAAGCAAACTCAAGTTTATGAACCTGGGCAGCGGGCATCCACACAGGGCGCTCAGAGATGAGTCATTCAAAGGAGTGGTTGGAAATTGGGGCTTATATGGCATCTAAACAAAAGAATGACAAATTTGTAGAAAGTGTCAAGACAAAGGAAAGGTCTTCGAGTTTCTAGAGCAGCAAATTCAGGGAAGGTAAATCTATGGGGCAACTAATGGAAGAGAAGGGTTCTTAAAATGTGCTACGTAGGTTCCTGTGATGTTTTCTCTGAGCTGATAAGGGTCTAGGGTTGTTTCTGGTGATTAACTTGTTTTCCTGGTAAAGAGGGGCTGGGGGGCCACTGGGGACACAGATTTATGTCTTGCTTTTAGGTAAAGGGGGGGGGGCATGTAAAGAGATTTCCTCGTACTTAGTTGCCTTTAGCTCAAAATATTTAATATGCCTAAGTGGCATATTCTATTACGCTTGCTGCTGCTAAGTCTCTTCAGTCGTGTCCGACTCTGTGCGACCCCATGGACTGCAGCCTACCCTTAACTACCCTTAATCATTCATTTCTTCTTGTTCTAATCTACTCGCTAGAGTAGCTAAAATACAATCTTGAGAATAAGATAGTACAAAGAAAATAAAGATTGCCATTCTATTGCTTTTTTTTTTCTTCGATTTTACTTAAAAGTCTCCTTCCCAAGAAGTGATGTGCCTGAATCTGTTTATCCCTGAACCCACTGGAAGTCTAGGCCGAATCTAGAAGCTTTATTTCTGGGACTACTCTTCTCCTTTCTCACCTCCCAACCTTAAACATTCATGTAAGACATACATTGTATCTGAACAGAGTTTCTTTTCATGTGAGCGTTTTGCTATCGATACCCTGTCACCAACCCTTGTTCTTTGTCCTGCTCTCTGTCAGCCGTAGGTGTCGAGATCTGTTTACTCCCTTTCTGAACATGTTCACACTGGCCCTTCACCATGGATGTAGCTTTGTTGCTCAGTGGGCTCGTGAAGAGAAAGTCAGCCTAGACGAGATCAGAAATCTGGGAAGTCTTGATTTTAAATTTCTCTGATTCTATTTTCTTTCATTTAATTATCTTTCAAACACCTTTCTAGTTTCCTAAATTATTTACCGCATCAACACCAAATGGCATTGGAAAATCTTCTAAACTCCAGTTTAGGCTTTATTCACATCATTGGGTGAGAACATGATTATGCACTGGGAGGAACTTGATCCAATGAGAAGAGAAATTCTAAAGATGACATTTGTGTAAAGGTGATATTAATTATGGCAATTATATGGCCTGCTTGGCAGTTATGCCTAATTACCATGCAGGACATTGTGATGGTGCGTTGGGAAATGATAGCGAATATTTCTGTGGATTTTATTTGATTAGAATACTGTTCTATAAATGCCTGTTCAGCCATCACAGTTTATTGCTGAAGATGCAAAGCAACAATTTAAAGAGGCCAAACAAAGTAGGGGCATTTTCCCCAGTGAGAATGAATGGGGGTGGAGAGGAGCATTCTGTAAAAGTCACAGATTTCCTGCATTAAATCCTTGCTACTCAAAATGTGGTCCTTGGACCAGCAGCATCAGTATCAGCTGGGAACTTGTTAGAAATGCAGAATCTCTGGCTCTATCCCAGACCAGCTGAGCCAAACCCTACCCTATATTTGAACAAGATTCCCAAGTGATTCAGTGAGCAATAAAATTTTGGAAGCACCTTTGTAAATCACTCTTTCCTCTGTCAAGGGGAGTTGATGGAGGAATGGAGTGTGCAAGGAAAAACAGGGCTCTAGCTAGTTCTCACCAACCTCAGATATGCAGATGATACCACTTTAATGGCAGAAGTGAAGAGGAACTAGAGAGTGTCTTCATGAAGGCGAAAGAGGAGAGTGGAAAAGCTGACTTAAAACTCAACATTCAAAAAATGAAGATCATGGTATCCAGTCCCGTTGCTTCATGGCAAATAGATGGGAAAAAGTGGAAACAGTGACAACTTCATTTTCTTTTACTCCAAAATCACTGCAGACAGTGACTGCAGCCATGAAATTATGAGAAACTTGTTCCTTGGAACAAAAGCTATGACGAACTTAGCATATTAAAAAGCAGAGACATTACTTTGCCAACAAAGGTCTGGATAGTCAAAGCTATGATTTTTCCAGCAGTCATGTACGGATGTAAGAGTTGGAGCATAAAGAAGGCTAAGTGCAGAAGAGTTGATGATTTTGAGCTATGGTGCTGGAGAAGACGCTTGACAGTCCCTTGGACAGCAAGGAGATCAAACCAGTCAATCCTAAAGGAAATCAACCCTGAATATTCACTGGGAGGACTGTTGCTGAAGCTCCAATACTTTGGCCACCAGATGCAAAGAGCTGATACACTGAAGAAGACCTTGATGTTGGGAAAGATAGAAGACAGGAGGAGAAGGGGGTGACAAAAGATGAGATGGTTGGATGGTATCACTGACTCAATGGACTTGAGTTTGAGCAAACTCAAGGAGACAGTGAAGGGCAGGGAAGCCTTGCATGCTGGAGTTCACAGGGTCGCAAAGAGTCAAACATGACTGAGTGAACAACAAAGCTAGTTCTCACAGGTTAGAATGAAACTGTGGCTTATTTAAAATGACGATTCCAGCTCCAGCCCCAGAACTTCCCTCTCTACAGGTCTAAGGTGGGGCCAGTCTTCTGCTTCTGTAAGAGGTACTCTGAAGATGTCTGACCTTCAAGTTTTAGATTCACTGTCTGTACTTACTGAGAAAAGGGAAGGCTGAGAACGAGGCTGCAATAGGAAGGGGGTAATTGATATATATATAAGAAAACAAACAAACACAAGAGTCTACAGAAGGAAGAAGAGTGCAATTTCTCGTGTTCTCTGGAAAGTCTAGTAATATTTACACTTGAATTCTAATGATTAATAATTTCAACCTCTCAGGTTAAGAATGTATTTTTTTTTGACTCATCAGGTTTTCAGTGACCCTAAGCCTTAAACAAAGCCACATATTCTGGAGGAAATACCCACAATGTACACAATGATCTCACCTGTCACTCTGAATTAAGAAATGATGTCAGTTGTTCCCCATCATTTTCAAGACTGTTCTTTTTCTGTTTGTAGTAATCCTTGCTTGGGCTTCCCAGGTAAAGAATCTGCCTGCCAATGCAAGCGACTCAGGAGACTTGAGTTTGATCCCTGTGTCAGGAAGACCCCCCTGGAGGAGGAAAAGGCAACCTTCTTCAGTATTCTTGCCTGAAAAATCTCATGGACAGAGGAGCCCTGTGGGCCACAGTCCACGGGATTGCAGAGTCAGGCACAACTGAGCAACTGAGTATGCAAGCGCAGGCACACACACACACACACACACACACACACACATACGCAATCTTTGCTTGGGGAGGAGCAGGACAATCTGTGAGAGATGTGTCTTCTGAAAAATCCTGTGAAGCTGTCTTTACTTTAAGCAGGACTTAGGAAAAAACAGGGTATTTTTCCAAAGCCAAAGTCTATGGATCTCTGAATTTATATGTATGTATTTTTATATAGCAATACGAACAAAGCTAGTGGAGGTGATGGAATTCCAGCTGAGCTCTTTCAAATCCTAAAAGATGGTGCTGTGAAAGTGCTACACTCGATATGTCAGCAAATTTGGAGAACTCAGCAGTGGCCACAGGACTGGAAAAGGTCAGTTTTCATTCCAATCCCAAAGAAAGGTAACACCAAAGAATGTTCAAACTACTGCACAATTGCATTCATCTCACACGCTAGTCAAGTAATGCTCAAAATTCTCCAAGCCAGGCTTCAGCAATATGTGAACCGTGAATTTCCCGATGTTCAAGCTGGTTTTAGAAAAGGCAGAGGAACCAGAGATCAAATTGCTAACATCTGCTGGATCATGGCAAAAGCAAGAGAGTTCCAGAAAAACATCTATTTCTGCTTTATTGACTATGCCAAAGCCTTTGAGTGTGTGGATCACAATCAACTGTGGAAAATTCTTCAAGAGATGGGAATACCAGACCACCTAACCTGCCTCTTGAGAAACCTGTATGCAGGTCAGGAAGCAACAGTTAGAACTGGACATGGAACAACAGACTGGATCCAAATAGGAAAAGGAGTACGTCAAGGCTGTATATTATCACCCTTATTTAACTTCTATGCAGAGTACATCATGAGAAACGCTGGGCTGGAGGAAGCACAAGCTGGCATCAAGATTGCTGGGAGAAATATCAATCACCTCAGATATGCAGATGACACCACCCTTATGGCAGAAAGTGAAGAAGAACTAAAGAGCCTCTTGGTGAAAGTGAAAGAGGAGACTGAAAAAGTTGGCTTAAAGCTCAACATTCAGAAAACTAAGATCATGGCATCTGGTCCCATCACTTCATGGGAAATAGATGCGGAAACAGTGGAAATAGTGTCAGACTTTATTTTTTGGGGCTCCAAAATGACTGCAGATGATGACTGCAGCCATGAAATTAAAAGACACTTGCCCCTTGTAAGGAAAGTTATGACCAACCTAGACAGCACACTAAAAAGCAGAGACATTACTTTGCCAACAAAGTTACATCTAGTCAAAGCTATGGTTTTTCCAGTGATCATGTATGTATGTGAGAGTTGGACTGTGAAGAAGGCTGAGTGCCAAAGAATTGATGCTTTTGGACTGTGGTGTTGGAGAAGACTTTTGAGAGTCCCTTGGACTGCAACTAGATCCAACCAGCCCATTCTAAAGGAGATCAGTCCTGGGTGTTCATTGGAGGGCCTGATGTTGAAGCTGAAACTCCAATACTTTGGCCACCTGATGCAAAGAGCTGACTCATTTGAAAAGACCCTGATGCTGGGAAAGATTGAGGGCAGGAGGAGAAGGGGATAACAGAGGATGAGATGGTTGGATGGCATCACAGACTCAATGGACATAGGTTTAGGTGTACTCCGATAGTTGGTGATGGACAAGGAGGCCTGGTGTGCTGCGGTTCATGGGGTCTCAAAGAGTCGGACACGACTGAGAAACTGAACTGAACTGAATAAAAGTCTATGTAAGTAATATTAAAATATCAAATTGCACAGGATATCAAATTACACAAGAAGAAAGGTTGGTTAGAGAATATATTCTCTAGATCCTGTTATATGATTCTACCTGAATTTAACTCTATTATTCAGTCATTTGCTGAAAACTAGCTCAAATAAGAGTATTGCTGCTATATTAAAGACAAAATGACTCAAGAGCCTCTTCAGTTCTCTCATTACAATGAATTCTCTCCAGCAGCAATCAGTGCCTTCCCAAGGGCCTCACCCAATGGAATTTCATGCACAAGTCATTCCATGACTCTTCCCACCCCACCCTAAATCTCAGGGCAAATTTTCTCATTCATTTCTGAACCTGTGAGACTATGGTCACCAGTGCTTCTTCGGATTCCATCCCAGAGGATATTCAATATTTGAAGCAACTGGGTCCATATTTGCTGAATATAGCATAAATCTGAAGTTGCTATAGAAAGGAAAGCTCAGCTAATGTGGCTCTGAGTCACAGCTTTTAATATGATTAGCTCCACACCCTTCCCCACCCCAGCTGGCCTGTACCAAATCATCCTTTAGGGATTTCATAAATTAAGAGAACATGCTAAACATGAAGGAATACGTCTGAGATTTTTCTAAGTGCATTTGGTCAGATATAATATGTTTAAATATAGTTTCGCATACAGTGTAATGAATATGTTTGCACAATTTGTTAACCTGTGAAAATTTTATGATACACTCTAATATATAGCAAAAATTCTTTAAATAGTAGGCCTAATTCTTCCAAAGTCTCATTAATTATATGACCCTTTGAGAAAATATGAACCAACTGCTAGTAGATACAAAGTGTGTAACTTTAGGGTAAATGTGATCAATAGAAAGAGCCACATTAGGTAACATAAGAATTCAGAAATATAAACACATAGATTAGTATATATGACAAGTCAGAAGAGAAGATGCTTTGCAATTTAAGAACTTACAACTTCCTAGTTCAAATTGCCGCTGAAGACTTTCTCTAGATGTTCATCATTCATAGGCTAAATTTTGAGTATCTGCTCATCACTAGGCACTGTGGGGTTTAACATGTGGGGTGCACATGTACATGTCTCTGGATTTTTTCTAGCAATTAGACAGTGGGCACCTACAATAGCATTTTAAAATGAAATCCAAGGACCACCATGACATCAAGGGCATTTTTAGTTAGACAAATCCATCGACGCATTTCAAATTCATCAAAGAACCTCTCTGTATTTCACTGTGTTAAATTCTCAGTAATCACCAAGCCCTTGGCTTTTCAGTTTTAACCTATGCTACTTCTCCGCATTACTTAAAATTAATCAGGAGTTTCTTGAGCACTTAGTGTCTTTAGCTAGGAGCTGGGGAAATAAATACACAGAGAGGAATGGAACCTGCCCTCAAGGAGTCTGTATTTTAACTTGGATTACAAGACATGTCATGGCTAATACTGGATAGTCAATATTAACCGAAGTTCTTGTCAGGAAAACACCGCAATTCACAATTCCTTACTCTTAAAGTGTCGTGAGAGCCAAAGTACCAGTACTCTGGTATTCCCAAAGCCGAAGTTTTAAAGATGATGAATATAGCTCAGAGATGAATGAAGGAAACTGTTCTGTGTAGGTTACTGTTGGCTTCCCAGGGGGCGCAGTGGTAAAGAATCCGCCTGCCAGTGCAGGAGATGCAGGAGACTGGGGTTCCCTCCCTGGGTTGGGAAGAACCTCTGCAGGAGGAAATGGCAACCCCGGCTAGTATTCTTGCCTGGAAAATTCCATGCACAGAGGAACCTGGCGGGCTACAGTCCAGGGGACTGCAAAGAGTCAGACATCACTGAGCACAGCACAGATTACTTTTACGCACAGCCCATCATGTTAGGAAAATCCATATTTTCCCTCCCTGATTTTTTATTATAAAAAATTTCAAACATACAGAAAAGTTGAAAATTGCACAGTGAACACCCATATACCTTTCCCCTAAATTCTACAATTAGCGTTTGCTGTGTGTGTGCAATCACGTACCATTTTTCAACTTGCTGTGCCTGTTGGAAGGCATCCTCTGTACTCTGGCGCCACCTAAAGACAGACTGGCTCCAGGCAGAGGACACAAAATAATTGGAGCAACCTGTTTTCAAACCTCGGGAACAGAGTCTTCTTTCTTGAGAGAAAGTGGAACTCACCACAATCTATGACATGATAGTGTCCTCATCTTTAACTTTGTTATGGGCTTCCCTGGTTGCTCATCTGGTAAAGAACCGCCTGCAATGTCGGAGACCTGGGTTTGATCCTGGGTTCAGAAGATCCCCTGGAGAAGGGAAAGGCTACCCACTCCAGTCTTCTGGCCTGGAGAATTCCATGGACAGTACAGTCCATGGGGTCACAAAGAGTGATGACTACAACTTCTTTATGTATTGTAGATATTAAACATGATTTTCCAATATGATAGAAAAATCAGTATTTTAGTTTGTTAAATTGATTAATAAAATTTATAGCATCAAACACATATGGTACACCTATTGTCAAAGAACTGGGATATAGCAAATATAATTGATGGTATATTAAGTGAAATGGACTCTTTTCTTGATGACTAGACGTCACCTCTGCATTGTTACTGTCTTGGTAATCGCTGAACGTTAGAATACAAGTCTACAAGATGTAATGACGGCTCAGGTGGTAGCGATAATTTGAGATTTAGCAAGCGAGGTCAGCTACTATAGAAAAGGAAGAGTGTCAGTAAGGATGTTTGCAAGAGTTATTATTATACTAACTATAATTTTTTCTAGAAGGGTAAACTGAAGAAATGTTTAAAGTGAGAAAAATATCGGTAACTCCTCCCTGCTTCCCTGGTAGCTCACAGCTGGTAAAGAATCCACCTGCAGGGCAGGAGATCTGGTTTGATTCCTGGGTTGGGAAGATCCCCTGGAGAAGGGATAAGCTGCCTACTCCAGTATTCTTGGGCTTCCCTGGTGGCTCAGCTGGTAAAGAATCTGCCTGCAATGTGGGAGGGAGAAGGCAATGGCAACCCACGCCAGTATTCTTGCCTGGAAAATCCCATGGACGGAGGAGCCTGGTAGGCTGCGGTCCATGGAGTTGCGAAGAGTCGGACACGACTGAGTGGCTTCAGTTTCCCTTTTCACTTTCATGCATTGGAGAAGGAAATGGCAACCCACTCCAGTGTTCTTGCCTGGAGAATCCCCATGGACAGAGAAAGCTGATGGTCTACAGTCCATGGGGTCACAAAGAATTAGACACAACTGAGTGACTAATTTGAATACGTATCTAACTTTGATGATAAATGCCCAGCCCCAGGGAATATGGAAGGCAACTTTTTTTTCACTTTAAAATGAGAAACATTCTGTACAACTCAGCTATGGCACATCTTAGTATTTACTCAAATGAGTTGCACATTTATGTCCACACAAAGTTTATGACTGTCAAAATTTAGAGGCAACCAAGATATCCTTCAATAAGTAAACTGTGGTAACATCAAGGCAATAGACTACTCTTCAGTGCTAAAGAGAAACAAGCTATCAAACCATGAAAAACATGGAGTAACCTTAAATGTTTATTACTCAGTGAAAGAAGCCAATCTGAAGGGGCTACATGATGTATGATTCTAACTGTATGATATCCTGTTAATAACAGAACTAAAGAAACAGTTACAAAAAAGTCAGTAGTTACCAAGAGGTGGGGGGGAGGGAGGGATGAACAGGTGGAGCAGAGAGGATTTTTAAGGCAGTTAATTACTCTGATACCATAATGATGGATACTTGTTATTATACATTTGTCAAAACTCATGGAATAGGTCAAGTCCAGACAAAATCTATCCTCAGAGTCATTTTCATGTTACAGTTATGACTAGCTTATTTTTGAAACAAAAATTGGGGAACTTTATCTGACAAATATGGGAACCATGGGAGAAAATGTTTGAAGTCTGTGCTACTTATATGAATCCTTGACCTGAACTAAAACGTCAGTTGGATTTTCCAGAAAAGGCTACCTTAAAAGAAAAAAGAAAAGAGAGCCCTTAGAATTTCTGGCATTAGCATCTGGTGCCTATGTAAATCTGGCTCTTCCTAGATTGGCAGCTTACCCACTGTGGTCATTTCTGGAGCTTGTAACACTCTCAGCTACCAATTTCGTTTTGAAAGCTATTTAAGGTTCAGTGTGCAAAGTCATTCTCAGCAAATGTCTGTTTTTCTCCAGTCTTTTCATTGACTGGTTTCTTCTTTTGTTTTGGATATTCTATTCTTGGAAATCAACTTGCAACTAAGAAGACACTTGGGCACAGGAATTAGACTATGTGTTTGAATACCCATTCATTTATTCATACCTGTAGTAAAAACTTCCTGAGCACCTGCCACGGACCCCGGACAGTTCTAGGTGCTGGGGACTAAACAATGAATAAAGCAGGGAAACTCCCTCCTCTTCTGGGTCTGACATTGTAGTGGAGAAGAGTGACCACTGCAAATAATCAAGTCTATAGTATGTCTGATGGTGGTAAGAACAATGCAGAAAAATGAAGCAGGGATAAGTGAATCACGTGTCAGAGGTGCACCTCACAGATCTTAAGAAGTGAAGGAACTGCCATGTTTGTATTGAGGAAGGAGACTTGGGAGGAGTAAGTGGCCAGAACAAACACTGAGGCAGGGATGTGCCTGGTGTGTTTGAGGAACAGTGTGGGCTGCAGCTGAGTGAGCAAGAGGAAATGAGGTCAGAGAGTAAAGCGAGGCAGGTCGCGCAGGGTCTGTAGGCCACCCAAAGCCTTTGGCTTTTACTCAGAACATGATGGGAGCCACTGCAAGTCTTTAAGCACAGATGTGACTTGTTGGGACTCACTTTTTTCAATACCAAAGAAAATCATTTTAATGTTTAGTAGCTTTCTTCTTGGGCTTTTATTATTCTCCACTTCTTACATGTGTAATTGGATTACACAAAATATTTTTGTATTTTATTCTTGTTTATAATAAGCATTTGCTATTGCAAACATTTTAATGGTTGCACAACTTTCCATCATGTGGATAAATCATAGTTTATTTGACTTTCTGAACTGACAAAACAACAAAACCAGAATCTGCAGAAGGAAGTAAAATTACCTGTCTAAGTTATGCGGAAAAGTGAAAGTGTTAGTCATTCAGGTGTGTCCAACTCTTTACGACCCTGTGGAATGTAGTCTGCCAGGATCCTGTGTCCATGAAATTCTCCTGGCAAGAATACTGCAGTGGGTTGCCATGTGCTGTATACAAACGTTGTTGTGTAGTCGCTAAGTCGTGTCCGACTCTCTTGCAACCTCATGGACTGCAGCTCTCCAGGCTCCTCTGTCCGTGGCATATCCCAGGCAAGAACACTGGAGTGGGTTGCTATTTCCTTCTCCAGGGACTTATGTTTTTAAAGAATCACTGGCTGCTGTGTTGGGAAGTGATGGAGGTGGGGGCGGACAGGAATCAGGACATACTAGGACCTGGTGGAGTTGTCCTTGATTCATTACTCGAAACACTAATTCTAAATTCAAACCTCGATGGCCACTTGCTTCTCACAACTGTCCTCTTCTGGAAATAAGGTGGCTCCACAGGTTGGCGCCTACCCACCTTTCCTCACCTCACAGGCACCCCCTACTGGCTGTAATCAGAACTGAAGGGCTCTGGCTCACAGACTTCAGAGCCTACGTTCCCTGCACTGTCACCTAATGTGAGGAGGAGAAAGAGGGAAGTGAGAGTAAAGGGAACATCCTACGCTGGGATTCCTTATTTGAGAGGCATGGACAGATAACCATATTCACAGGGCTTTCCTGGAGAATTCCCTTTGTGAATCTGGTTTGGCTGTACTAGTTGACTCCCCCCGTCACAGAGGGGTATCAAGGAGAGCAGAGTCACGGAGTAACAGACAGGTGTGACCCAGATGGGTCATGTAGACTGACATGCCTGGTCCTGACCACGAAGATAAGAGCACCTGGAGAAAGACCTGGGAGAGGTAATGTGGGGAGAACCAGTGCGTGCTTAATCAGGAATAATGAGCCTCCCTGCCCTGCTTTGTGGCGTGTGAGAGAGAAATGAGTTTGAAGTCCTGTCTGGGATTTCCTGAAGTCTGGAGGAAGCTGGGTGGTGTCTGATGGGCAGCCCCTCTATTGCTAAGTGGAAAGGCCAGTGATGGTCACTATCTGCAATACTAAATGACATTTCTCAGTAACATCATTTCTGCTTTATGGCAGAAGGCAAAGAGGAACTAAAGAGCCTCTTGATGAAGGTGAAAGAGAGGGAAAAAGCTGGCATAAAACTCAACATTCAGAAAACAAAGATCGTGGCATCCTGTCCAATCACATCATGGCAAATACATGTGGAAACTGACAGGCTTTATCATCTTGGGCTCCAAAATCACTGCAGATGGTGACTGCAGCCACAAAATTAAAAAAAAGCTTGCTCCTTGGAAGAATACCTATGACCAACCTAGACAGCGTATTAAAAAGCAAAGATATTACTTTGCTGACAATGGTCTGTCTAGTCAAAGCTATGGTTTTTCCAGTAGTCATGTATGGATATGAGAGTTGGACCATAAAGAAGGCTGTGTGCTAAAATATTAATGCTTTCGAGCTGTGGTGTTGAAGAAGATTCTTGAGAGTCCTTTGGACTGCAAGGAGATCAAACCAGTCAGTCCTAAAGGAAATCAGGCCTGAATGTTCATTGGAAGGACAGATGCTGAAACTGAAGCTCCAATAATTTGGCCACCTGATGCGAAGAGCCGACTCATTGGAAAAGACCTTAATGCTGGGAAAGATTGAAGGCAGGAGGAGAAGGGGACAGAGGACAAGATGATTAGATGGCATCACCGACTCAGTGGACGTGAGTTTGAGCAAGCTCGGGGAAATGGTGAAGGACAGGGAAGCCTGGTGTGCTGCAGTCCATGGGGCTGAAAAGAGTTGGATACCACTGAGCAACTGAACAACAGCAACATCGTGCCTTATAGAGCTTTGCACAGAGCAGCCTTCATAAATGCTTAGGGAGAAAAATTGAAGACTCTGTTGTAAAAGTGTCACCTTTTGAATAGCAGTCTCTGAGTTTGTCCACAGCACAGTGCCCTCTAGGATAAAAATAGATTATAGTCAATAAATGTCTTGCAGTTATATTCTTACAGATTGAATTTGTCATATGTATTTTTATGACTATTCAAGAAGACAAACTGAGTGATGAACTTCTAATCACTGCCTCTGTAGGTAAACCATCAGATGGCTTACAGAATGGAATTATTCCAGATGGCTGAATGTATATAGAGTCCAGAGTAATTTAAATGTTTGAGACATGACAGGAGTATAATGTCCATAGTAAAACTGAAAATTCAGAGATATTCAGTTTCTTACCCTGGCTCTCATCTTACCTAACTGTACATTCTTAGACACTTACGTTTGAGATGACATAATATTTGTGTTTACCATCAGTCAGGCACTGTTTTAAGTTCTTTATGTGTATTCACTTGTATAAACCTCACATGCTGCTGCTGCTGCTGCTAAGTTGCTTCGGTCGTGTCTGACTCTGTGCAACCCCATAGACGGCAGCCCACCGGGCTCCTCTGTCCCTGGGATTGAATGCTATTATTATTCCCACTTTACAGATGAGGAAACCAAAGCACAGGAAAATGAAGTGACTAGTTCAGAGACATATGTATGTTGGGCATCCCTGAGACCTACCCCAGGTTGAGTGACTTGCTAGGACGACTTACAGGACCCAGCATGCAGTCATGCTCATGGCTGTGATCCATTACAGTGAAAAGATACCGAGTAAAATAAGCAAAGGAAGAAGGCACAGAGGACAAAGTTGAGGGGAAACCAGACACAAGCGTCCAAGAGTCCCCTCCTGGTACAGTCACCCAGGATGCACTTAATGTCCCCAACAAAGAGTGGTGACAACACATGTGAAGTGACTCCCAAGGAAGCTCATTAGTGACTCAATGCCTGGATACTTACTGGAGGCTGGTTGTGTAGACGATCTCTGCCCAGCATGTGTACAAATTCCAGGCTCCCAGAAGGAAAGCAGATATTCAATGTGAATTGTACTGCTTGCCCAGTTCAGGCACGGGAGGCACGCTTATCAGTTTGAGAAATGGAGTGAACAGTCTCAAAATCCAAGTTGCTAGATACCAACCAAGGATCAACCTCACAAAGAAGCCTTTCCAAGACCAGCAGTCACACTTAATATGTCAACACTTTTCTGTTCATGCATCTGCTAACTGGAAGGGCTAGGCTTCCATCACAAATAGATTCTGGAGGCCAACTGCTGAAGCACTGTCCATGGGTTATCAGAGGTGTCCAGCAGATAGATTCAGGATCCTGGAATTCAGGGGAGAGTCTGGTTAGAGATGTCGGTATGGGAGTTGCTGGCCAGAGTCACACTGAAAGCTGAGGAAGTGAATGTAGTCTGAGCTGAAAAAAGGTCAGAGGACTCTACCCTGAGGCACTCCCCACATCCAGAGTTCATGTGAGGATGAAGTTCAGTGGACAATAAAAAGAGGCCAGTGCATTCAGAGGAAAACCAAGAGGAAGTCAGGACCGACCAGCCAAATGAAGTTAGTGTTTCAAGAAGGGAGAGAGGAACAACAGATACTGCGAATGGATGGGACAAAAAAGACTCTGCAGTGACCCTGGGGCTTGACCATGTGCCGGTTGCTGTCTTTGCCCAGAACTCTTGCAGTGGGAGAGTCAGGCAGAAGTCTGACTGGAGTGGGTTCTAGAGAGCATGGGAAGAATGAAACTGGAGATCACAAAGGATTAAAAACTCTTTAAGGCATTTTGCTCTAAAAGAAAAGGGACAAGTGGGATAATAACTGGAGGGGAAAGTGGATTTCAGAAGATGTGTGTGTGTAACATGGAAGCTATTCTAGCATGTTTGTATGCTATGGGGACTGGGCTAAGAGAGGAGGGAAAGGACTGATGCATGAGATCAAGTGGGCCATGGTGTCTGTGAGTAGGTGAAAAGGGATGGGACATAATGCACAAAATTGGTTTTTATTGACCTAATGATCGTGAGCTGCTCCTCCAGAGTTACAGAAGGGAAGGCAAATGGTCTGAGCACCTAGGCAGGTGGGGTGGGTGGGTGAATGTGGAGATGACAGGGTGTGGAATTTCTCTTTTGGTTGCTTCAACTTTCACCATAAAATGGAAGCAAATGTTTAGCAGAGTCAGGAAGAGGGAGAATGTGATGGAAGTTTGAAGAGGGGATAAGGTACGTGACTGTCATCTACAAGGTCATGGGAGCGAGCTGACCCGGGAAATATGACAGAACTGCTTATATCTGCTGCCATGGTGGGGTGTATTTTTCTAGCCCTGTGCAGGGGTAGGGCTGCAGGCACAGAGTGATAGTTCAGTTCAGTTGCTCAGTCGTGTCTGACTCTTTGCGACCCCATGAATTGCAGCACGCCAGGCCTCCCTGTCCATCACCAACTTCCAGAGTTCACTCAGATTTACGTCCATCGAGTCAGTGATGCCATCCAGCCATCTCATCCTCTGTCGTCCACTTTTCCTCCTGCCCCCAATCCCTCCCAGCATCAGAGTCTTTTCCAATGAGTCACCTCTTCGCATGAGGTGGCCAAAGTACTGGAGTTTCAGCTTTAGCATCATTCCTTCCAAAGAAATCCCAGGGTTGATCTCCCTCAGCATAGACTTGTTGGATCTCCTTGCAGTCCAAGGGACTCTCAAGAGTCTTCTCCAACACCACAGTTCAAAAGCATCGACTCTTCGGTGCTCAGCTTTCTTCACAGTCCAACTCTCACATCGATACATGACCAATGGAAAAACCATAGCCTTGACTAGACGGACCTTAGTCGGGAAAGTAATGTCTCTGCTTTTGAATGTACTATCTAGGTTGGTCATAACTTTTCTTCCAAGGAGTAAGAGTCTTTTAATTTCATGGCTGCAGTCACCATCTGCAGTGATTCTGGAGCCCAAAAAAACAAAGTCTGACACTATTTCTATTGTTTCCCCATCTATTTCCCATGAAGTGATGGGACCGGATGCCATGATCTTTGTTTTCTGTATGTTGAGCTTTAAGCCCACTTTTTCACTCTCCTCTTTCACTTTCATCAAGAGGCTTTTTAGTTCCTCCTCACTTTCTGCCATAAGGGTGGTGTCATCTGCATATCTGAGGTGATTGATATTTCTCCCGGCAATCTTGATGCCAGCTTGTGTTTCTTCCAGTCCAGCATTTCTCATGATGTACTCTGCATAGCAGTTAAATAAGCAGGGTGACAATATACAGCCTTGACGTACTCCTTTTCCTATTTGGAACCAGTCTGTTGTTCCATAGAGGGTGGGGTTAACCAGGGTGGGGTTTGGCCAGGCAGGTGTAAGGAAGAGCATGGAGGGAGGGAGCAGGGAAGTTTATCCACGGAAGGGGAGGCAGAGTATTGTGGGGCTCAATTCTCACGCCTTCCTGCCGGGTGGGAAAGGAGGGCCTCAAAAGTCATTTCCTTTTCAGGTAAAATGGATTGTGCAATAATCTCACCAAGAGTACAAGGCTTATCTGTGATATAAAGTCTATTGCTTTTGCTGACTCTGACTTACCTTTGTACCAACGGCCCAGGCTGGTAACCACTAATCCACAGAGAACCAGTGACACGTAGCAGCAACTTTCTCTGGTGTCCGTCCCCGTGGCCTTGAAACCAGCACCCTCTCCAAGATGCTCTCTCCAAGCTTGACCCTCACCCCTTACAATCAGTACACACCATTCGCCAAGCCAGCCAGGTAGCTGCCAGCCCTCCCTTGATGGGAAATAGGTTTTGACAGGTTGATGAGTTGTTCCCACCCAGGTGTGAGGCCCGGTTCCTCCCTCTCCGGCCCCTTACCTGTCAGAGGACTTTGTCTGATTCTCTATTTCTTACTCAGCTTATAGCCTCTTGTCAAGCACGCATCTCTGGGGTCCCTCGGTTTGTTCTTTCTTGATTGCAGCCTGCAGTGACTCAGCCTGCTTTCCCAACCCTTCCTGTCCCTTGAGGGCCAGGCCAGCGCCCCATCCTGGGGTCCCTCCCTTCCTAGTCATCTCTGAAGAAAGCTCCCCAGGTCCTTTTGACTTTAAAAGACTTACTGAAGCTCCATTACTTTGGCCACCTGATGTGAACTGCTGATTTACTGGAAAAGACCTTGATATTGAGAAAGGTTGAAGGCAGGAGGGGAAGAGGATGACAGAGGATGAGATGGTTGGATGGCATTACTGATTCGATGGACATGAATTTGGGCAAACTCCGGGAGATGGTGATGGACAGGGAAGCCTGGCGAGCTGCAGTCCATGGGGTCGCAAAGAGTCGGACACGACTTGGCGACTGAAAACAATAAAATTGCATATCATAAGTGTACAGGACTACAAATATATCACAGGTAACTAAAACTGGTGTAATACAGAATTTCTAGAATCCCAACACAGTTGGCGCAACTATGCTTTGATTTCTGGGTGGGATCCAGCCTGGGATGGTGGCTTAGAAAACTATCCAATCTTCCCTCCTGTGTGTCTCTGACACAACTACCACGCTCACCACACTTCTGACATGAAATGGGTGTCAGGGTTTCCCATACTGAGCAATTTCTGTGACACCAGCTGGGTGTCCTACAATTTAATTCAGTTCTGTGCTGTCTACCTAGAGGTAGCGTCTGACCCCATAGGTGAAGGGTTCAGTCCCAAAAGACTGCCCCTTCCCCCACCTCAGAAGCCAAATGCAAGTGGAGGTCCTCGGGTTTCCACAGCTTCTGCTGGACACGGCTACACACCTGATCTTCTCCCCCTGGGACTTGATTATTTACTAGAACAGCTCACGGAGCTCAGGGACACGCTTTTGTTTACTAGTTTGTTAAAGATGAGCAGCCGGATGAAGCGCTACGTAGGGTGAGTTCTGGAAGGATTGTGGATTCAGGAGCATCTGTCCCCGAGGAGCTGGGGAGCATCACCAGCTGGTACAGGGATGTGTTCACCACCCGGGAAGTTCTCTGAACCCCTTACTTTGGGATTTCCCTGAAGGCTTCATCATGTAGGCATGATGGCACCTTCACTCCATTTCCAGGCCCTCTCCTCTTTCTAGAGAGGTGTGGTTGAGAGGATGAGGCTGAAAATGCCAAGCATCTAATCATGATTTGGTCTTTCTGATGACCAGCCCCCATCCAGGAGTGCTCTCAGAATCTCCTCATTAGCACAAGAGATGCTCCTAGTGTTCTTGAAAGTGAAAGAGTTAGTCACTCAATCTTGTCCTACTCTTTGTAAGAATACTGGAGGGGATAGCCATGCCCTTCTTCAGGGGATTTTCCTGACCCAGGGATCGAACTCAGGTCTCCTGCATTGCAGGCAGATTCTTTACTGTCTGAGCCACCAGGGGAGCCCCCTAGTGTACTTACCACTTAGGAATTTACAAGAGTTTCAGGAGCTCTGTGCCAGGAACCAGGACAAAGCCAAAGATGTATTTCTAATTAGAAATCACAGCATCACATCTGGGAGATGGAAACTTCCGCCTTTAGCTAATTCCCAAGGCTGAATTCACCATCAACAACAGGAAGGTCTCCAGCATCCCAGTGTCTCCTAAGAGCTCTTCCCTCCAGTTCCGAGGGCTGATGCACCCCCTCCCTAGAGATGGAGACTGGCACCATGGAGGACCCCAGTCATCAGAGCTCGTTTCCCCACAGGCCCTGTTGCTTAACTTCTCTGAACTACATTTCCTCATTTTGAATTAGGGAGAGTAACAGATGTTTTATAGAGTGGGCGTAAAACCTGGAAACGTAAAGATTAGTTTTCTTTCCCTTTTCCTTTTTTCAGAGCACACCAAAATCACTTTGAATGGCTTTCCCCAAACCACAAAGGCATAGAGTGGAACATTGAAAGCTTCTGAACAAAGAGAACCACAGAGCTCAGGGTAAACTCCCAAAGCACAGGGTGAAAGCTCATGCTTTCACTAAGGGGCTTCCCTGGTGGCTTAGACAGTAAAGAATCTGCCTGCAGTGTAGGAGATCCAGGTTCCATCCGTGGGGAAGATTCCCTGGAGTAGGAAACGGCAACCCACTCCAGGATTCTTGCCTGGAGAATCCCATGGACAAAGGAGCCTGGCGGGCTACAGTCCATGAGATCGCAAAGAGTCAGGTGCAACTGAGCAACTAACACCTTCACTTTCACTAAGGGAAGCATCAGGGACCAGACTTACACTCATCCTCCAAACCCTTATCACGTCCAATGTTTATACCAAAGGTAGTCTCCATCTCTCCATCTTTCCTCTCAGAGAGTCCTTGGAACTGCTTGTCGGGATAACAGGATTCTGATTCCAGGACTGACATTAGACAAGCCACAGGATCATCCAGCCTGGCTGTTTCTCCCTGGAAGGCACCCTAGAGTCTTCCTCACTCTAAAGTCTGATCTTACCTCACTGTTGCTGTGAACCACATTCAGAGGCAGGTTAAATCAATATCCCCGAGCATTACTATGCAGCAAGAAAAATGCCTCAGAGCTTCTACCCTCTTGTAACAGGAAAAACAGAGAGGAAACAATGATCAGCATTAGGATTGTTACAAAAGCAGAAGTACAAGTGCATGTAGACGGGAACCCGCCTAGTGAGAGAATGCACAGTGCTCGAATCAGAAGACAGCAGATGCAGACGGACGCAGGGGCCTAGGGCAGTAGGCAGGGATCATATCCATGTTGGTGATGTCAGACTGTAATCTGAGGACAAAGGGAGCCAACGAAGGACATTAAGGAGAAACGTATGATCAGATAAGAATTTTAAAGAGATACAGTATGGCTGTGTGTGTGTCTGATGGATGTGGGAAGGCTGGGGGTGGCCAAATAGATGAGTGAGTTTCATTTTGGACCTGCTCGGCTTGAGGTCCTAGCATCATCTGCAGAGTACATCTCTTTAGAGCTTTCATTAAATACCACCTTTGTGTTTTGTGTAACTCCCCTGATACAACAAGTCAATAGACATTTGTATGGTTTCATTGAGCAAATACTGTTGACCTTTAAATAATTTTAAATAATTTATTTTAAATAAATACTTTTGACCTTTAAAAGTGTCGCGCTAACTTTTCTGTATTGTTTTGTGCCTGTCCCAGAGTATCTGACTTTGGGTGGCTTATCTAGGTTAGAGTCATTATCATGACCTTGGGCAATTCCCCTACATTAATATTGTAGATCTGGAATCTACATGGATGACTTGGTACAAAATAATTCTGAATACTCGAAACCTGCAAAGTTCCTTCCAAAGAGCTAAAATGTGCCATAGGCCTATGTACAGGTTATTATGATTATTTTTTTCCTATACTCAAGAATTTTTAAGACTCATTTGATAACAACAAATTTGCCTCCTTTCTTAGGAGAAATTACAGGCTTTGGGAAAAAGGAGCGTTGTGGGAATTGAGGGGGCCTTAGCTTTACGTTCTGGCTCTTAAATTGTGAGGTGAGGTGAATGACGCTGTCTTAGTTATTTAGGGTTGTACATTTGTAGGTATTTCAATAATTCAGAAATCTGTATTTATTTGACTGGCTGAATATCTCAAGTCACCACAAGATGGCAGCACAAAGTTAATTTTTAAAAGTAGGTGACTTTTTAGCACTCACATAGAGGACTAGAAAGGAATCACAATAGATCTTTTCTTCTTGATCTTATAGTTGAAAAGAAAGGAAGAAAGAAATTTAGAATGAAGTGACAAAGGAGAAAAAAGAAAAGAATGAGGGAGGAGAGGTCATGAAAAAGGAAAGTAAAAGAACAAAGAAAAAACATTTCACAAACATTCAGCTAGAATATATTTAACGAAAGAAAAGAACCAAGCTACCCATGTAGGAAATTTCCGAGAGAGGAAACCAGTGTTACAACCACATTTATTCACAGCCTCGATGTGTGAGTATAAGATAGACATTTGACCTTCTTATGAAAGCAGTTATGTCTTTGGGAAACTATGAGAATGAATTTACACTTACAAAGGGTTCTGATCCAGTTAAGTGAGGCTTACGTTAGCATAATGGTCAGCTTGGATGCAAGACTGTTTCATCTAGCACCCTTCATAGAGGTCTTTCATATTGGTTTCCATATTTGTGTGGTGAAATAGGAGGCGTTACTCAAGAAGAAGATACTCAGAAACACGTTGGCAGCAGTGTCCTGAGGTACTGGAAATAGAAAGGGTGCCATGAGTTCAGGGATCCTAGAAGCCCCTGAGCTGGGAATCCTTTCATTCTTTGCTTCTCCACGGACCAGCCACCGCTTACTTGACCTTCTGTTGATCTCTTCCAGCTTCTTGCTCTCTCCCCATCTCATGAATTCGGAATAGCAGAGAGTTCAAGAAAGGGAGCGATCTTAAGAACGGTGATTGCCTCATTCTTAGATTGAGGGTTGTTTTTTTTTAAACCTTGCACTAATGATATTTGAGGCCAGATAATTCTTTTTGGGGGATTAGAGTGTAGGGTATTCAGCAGCATCTTTGCCACGTACCACTAGATGCCTAGAACACCCCCACCCCAAGCTGTGACATCCCAAATGTCTCCAAATATTGCCAATGGTTGTCCTGGGGGAGAAAATCTGTCTTCACCTCCCCCTTTGAGGGCCACGGGCTTAAGATAAACTCTAATGACAAAAATGAAGGAAATCCTTTGTCTTGCTGTCCTGTTCAAGGGCAAAATTCATATTGAATCATCAGAGAAATGTGTGTTTTTCAAATCTCTGTTAGAGTTTTCCAAATTTGAAATTGGGCAAAAATGCCTTTGTTAGAGTCAAGATAGTGTTCTCTAGATGAGACAAATCAGCAAATACTTATTATGACTATTCTGTTGCATAAGACGTATACCAGGCACTGTAGGGCATACAAAACAGCAAAATAATTTTTACAGAAATGAAAAGAATGCTGGTGAATACTTTCAATATGCCAGACACTTTTTCTATCCTTTGCAAACATCTGTTTCCTATTCATTTCCTTTAAACTCTGCAAGTTCTCTATCAAGAAATATTATTTGCACTTTATAGCTGAAACTGAGAGGGAGAAAAAGTTCAGTCAGTAGCTCTATGTCACATTAATGGTAGGTGACGAAGACCAGTCTTTCTAACACCAAGGACTGTGTGTACTCTTGTCCCAGACACTAACCCTTGAGGAGCTTACCGTCTAGTTGGGGGAACAATGTATATATACACAGGAAAGATGTCTAATGTCATAAGGTGGTAGATGATCTATGCCAAAGCCATAAAAACTTCAGGACACACAGCTGTAGACGAGAGTGATCTGAGAAATTATTAGAATGTGTTGAGTGTTAATCTGTATGTCATGAAAGAGTAGAACATGAGAGAGATGGATTAGAAAGATGGGCAGGGGTAGGTTCCGTTCTATGAGAGGGTGATCTTCTGAGAGCCGCGAGACTGTGAAAGGGTGTTGAGAGCATAGGGTACAGATGGCTAAACGGAGTGGAAGATTCATGCTGAGTAAGAGAGATGATACAGGTTGGAAAGGGCGGCTGGCAACAGTATCAGAGGGCCTTGAATATAATCCAGAAATAATAAACTAAAGGCCAAAATAACAGATTTTGCTAAGCTCAGAGTTGTGAAAATTGAGAAATTTGGGAAAAGATAAGATTTCTAACATTCCTGCATGTGGTGATATTGATTCTACATTCCTGTCTCAACTCTTGGCTGAAACCAAGGAAGGCTTGCAGTTTTTAATGGGCTCTGGGCTCCCCAGTTCTGCAAAATCCACACCACACTCTATTACCCTTGCTTTACTTCACTATCTGCTAAACCCCTAAAAGCAGTGGAATGTGCACCTAAATTTAGAAAAGGGTTTTCTCAAAATTTAACCTGATAAAACCAATTAAAGTTGACTATGTCTTCTAATGGTGCAATCCTCCATTCAGCCTCTTTCCATAGACCCAAAGACTATCATCCGAGTGTACTTTCTCCTTCCTGTCTTCCCCATTGCCATCCACCCTCGTTGTGTTGCCTTCTCCCAGAGCTGTGCACTATTAACCTCCCACTGTTGTTCAGTGCTGGAGTTGATGTGGACTTTCACATCTTCGTAAACTTGAATGTGAGCCTGGGTACCCCAGCAATGATGCCACGTCCTTTACTTTTGCCAGGTTTATGACCACTCACATAGCAATGAATATTTTTACTATGTTCTAGGCACTGTGTTATGAATGTGGATTATCACTATGTAACAGACAGGGAGCAAGAGGATTTATATGCTAATGGCAGAGACAGGCAGCAATGAACAGAATAAGTAAATTATATGCATTTGAAAATGATATCTATGAAGGGAAAAAAATAGTAGAGTGGAATTAGGAGTCTGGCAAAGGGGATTCCCTGGTGGCTCAGACGGTAAAGAATCTGTCTGCAATGTGGGAGACCCAGGTTTGATCCCTGGGTTGGGAAGATCCCCTGGAGAAGGAAATGGCAACCCACTCCCATATTCTTGCCTGGAGAAAGACTTGAAAGAGATTGTTGTGGGAAATGGCTGTGACGTAGTAGGAGCATTCAAGTACCAGGCAAGCTCTTCTGTTATGGAACAGAAAGGCTCACAGGTCAAAGAGGCTCAAATCATACAGATTGTTGGATCAACTGAATGCATAACACATGAAGAGTAGCAAGAGGGAAGAGAGGAAAGAGCTGGTGTAGGTTGACATACTTAGGGTGCTGTGTAAGCAGGTAGATGGCTCATTAGATGAATCCTGGGTTGTGCAATGTTAATATAGTCTCTCTCTCTCTGTCACACACACACACACGTACCAGCCTTCTCACTGAGTAAAGTTATAGGACCAGATTTGAACTTAACCTGTAGCTCAACAGAGAGAAGATGTCTGGGGACCAGCAACGCATTTGCTCTATCAGAAGGAATCGAGGCCAACCACTCTTGCCTATAGCTGTGGTTCATGTATGAGCCTGTTGTGCAGCCATGAGCTTTTCCTAGTTCTCTTGGGTGGAACACATGTGGAGTCAGGCTGGGGATCATAATATATACCCCCAAAGGATGGCCAATTTGAGATGAGCATAGCTGTCCACCTGGAGATGGCATGATCAGGACTTTCCTATTTGGTCCTTCCATCATTTTCTTTCTAGAAGCAACACTCTTGTTTATTCCATGCTTGTAAAATCATGTATTTCACTCATTATGTCTACCTTTGACATGTCTCATAGGATATTTACTTACTATATTTAACATATATTTGGAGTTTTATCCATCCCATTGTTTTTCTCACCTTTGGAAGCAGAAGTGAAAATTCTAGCCAGGAGGATACCAGGAGAGAGTGATGGTTGGTGTGCCTGGTATGTTTCCAGGATGGCAGGAAGAGGTGGCTGGGGTGGAGGGAGCAGGTGAGTGGAGATTAGCAGGAGGGGAGGGCAGATTTTGCTGGGCCTGGTGGCCATTGTAAGCACTCTGTCTGTAATACTAGCACAACTCCATCCTTCACTGAATTCTATTGTGAACTCTCTTTTTCCATCCCCTTGGGATTACCCTTTACTCACACAGAGGAGGGAAATCACAGTAATGCAGCGTCATGTAGGCTGGAGAGAGTTTCAAAAAGAGGTCAACTGTGTCAGCTGTCCCTGAGAGGACTTTGATAAACAATAGACTCCGGGGGGATGATGAGAATGGGGTAAAAGAAAAGGCCATTTGAATTAGCAATAAAGATGTCATTGGTGACCTTCAAGAGACAGGTTTCGATGAAACAGCCAGGGCAGAGGCTGAGCGTAGTGTCACAGAGGAAGCTGTGGGGAGGAAATGGATGTACTGCTTCCTCAGGCCTGGTGACCTTTGTGCCTCACGCTTGCTGATATGAGAAAGCGCGCCCCCTCCTCCGAGGACTGCGGCCCAGGCTGCAAGCACTTCCCAGCAGAGCCCCACAAACCCAGTTCCCATGTATCAGCCTGCTGATTAATGTATTTCCAGCAAAGTCTACCAGATTCTTTGAAAGGCCTTTGAGGTTGCTCACTGAAGTAAATCCTTTTACTCACTATTTTGGTTTGAATATGAGAGGAGCAAATGATGAGATTAATAACTCTGCCTGATCATTGCTAGGACTTGAAAATCTGTCATTCTGGTTCCAAAGCTTATCTGCACTCCTCCCCTCCATCCCTCCTCCATCCCTCTATCATTTCTGCATCCGACCCTCCATCCATCTCTCTCTCTCTCCACCCATGCTTCCTCCCTCCCTCCTTCCATCCTTCTCTCTCTCCATTCATCTGTCCTCTTCTTGATAGCTATCTCCTGTGAAAGGCAGATTTTTTTTTTAATCTACAGGTTTGCTTTGTCTACCTGACCCTGGATCTCAGTCCCCCCCAAACCCTTCTCTCGTCCTCCTCACTCTCCCCAGACAACGTGCAGATCAGTGAATCCCTTTCTAGTTCTGATCTCTCCTTGCATTGAATAAATCCAAATTCTTTCTGTCTTCAAAAATACCACTCCTCCCCTTGCTGTCCATCTGTAGCTATCATCCCAGGTCTCTTATTAGCTGAGAACCAAGTCCCTTGAATGCCACATCTGCACAAGATTGTATCTGCCCTTGTCTCTCCACTGAAAGTGATGTCCAGACGCACCCATGTCACCTCCTGACACCATTACTTCTTTATATTTGTTTATATAATTGTCTATTTTCTTTTCTGTCTTACTCAATACTTTAAGTTACCTGAAAGCAAGATTGTTTCATAGTTACTGCTGTCCCCAGCATCTAGACATCCATGGCACAGATCAGACATTCAATATTTGTTGAAAGAATGAATTGGTGAATGAATGAATGGGTCCTGTCTGTGACTTTTTTCACATGTGACTCAGCTAACCATGTCCTCCTTTTAAAAAAACACTCTTCTATTAGTTGCTAGGGGAATTATTCTCCTTGGCTTTCATTCTAACCCTCTGTCGGCTGTTTCGTGGCTTCATATCTTTAAATGATGCAATTTCTTGGGGGTCGGTTGGTTCCTTTCATTTTTTTAGATTGGAGTATAGTTGCTTTAGAAAGTCGTGTTAGTTACTGCTGCACAACAAGGTGAATCAGCCATATGTGTACATATATCCCCTCCCTCTTGAGTCCCCCTCCCAACCCCACCCCTCTAGGTTGTCACAGAGCAGAGCTGAGCTCCCTATACTATGCAGCAAGCTCTCACTAGCTATTTTGCACATGGTAGTGCATATATGTCAACGCTAGTCTCCCAATTCATCCTCCCCTCCCCTCCCCTCTCCCCACTGTGTCTGCATGTCTGTTCTCTATGTCTGTGTTTCCATTCCTGCCCTGCAAATAGGTTCAGCTGTACCATTTTTCTAGATTCCCTTCAGGGATCACAGCCTTGTGGAGAAGGGGCTTGTGTAACTCAGTGAAGCTATGAGCCACGCTGTGCCGGCTTCCTAAGGTCCACTCGACTCCACACTCCAGGATGTCTGGCGTTAATATACAATAGTTGTTTTTCTTTTTCTGACTTACTTCGCTCTGTAGGGCAGACTCCAGGTCCAGGTTCTCTTCTTAGCAATGTTTATTTCACCTGGGCAAGCACACCTGCAGCTTTAACTGCAACCTTATCTGCACCTCCCATGCTGATCGCCCTTTGTTCTTCAGACTGTGTATCTAACTGCCTTCTGATCATCTCCATTTAACCATGTCACGGGGACCTCAAGTTTATAAGGTAAAACACTGAACTCATAACTCCTGTCTCAGTGCTGGTATAGCTGTCTGCTTATTCATGAAAGCCAGAGATATGGAAATTTTCCTAGATAGTCTCATTTAATCAGATGGTCATTCCTTTAGATAAGTCTTACAAGATATACCTGAAATGTGTCCTCTGTCGTTTTTGGTGTTATGAGTGAGATATGAAGTTTTGGGGGCAGAAATAGGGAGTCCTGCCCTCTTTCTCCTGAAACCCCTCCACACACACACACACAGAGTCAGCAAGCCCCGTGTCTGAGCATATACACACAGAGCTGTGATCAGAATCAGGATGTTGCAAATACTTCCAGGGCTTCCAGTCACCAGTGAGGCAAAGCTGTTAGTCTCCCCTCTGCCAGTAGAGATGAGACATTGGGGAAGGAGTGCTGAAAACTGGGATAGGACTCACATCGGTGGCTTCCCTCCCACGCCTCCCAGTCCCATCTGAGAAACTTTTCCCTCAAACAGAATAAAATAACACAGAAAAAAGTGATAAAAAGGAACTAAAAAATATTTTGATTGGGGCAATTCCAACCACATATTTCAAAATTGCTGGGTAACTTCCCTCTCTCTATTTCACTGTGCTGAGCATCCCTCCGCAAAGGCTTGTCATTTCAGAATTGGAGGGTGTTGCCTTTTCTCGGCATCATTTTAATACAAGTTCATCAAATATCTGACACCCCAAGGCACTAACCATACTGTAGATGCATGAGCTAGGACAGCAGAGAGGTGGTGGGGACAGAGCTGGATACAGGGAGAGGTCCCCTGGCTGCCTGGACTTACGGGGGGTCACCAGGCCCTTTAGTGCCACATTATCTGTGACATTTGAACTTACTCATGGTGATACTTCTTTACCGTGATAATACTTCTCTCATTCCAGGTCTAGGAAGTAGCCTGGATAGGAGTTGCCACTAAAACACTGGAAGGGGGAAGCTTCAGATAATTTTAGAAGGTTTGGGCTTACTGAAGGCAAAAGGAAACAACTCAAGGATTTTAAGCAGGAGAATGACTGGATCAGTATAGTATTGGAAGTCATAGCAGTAGCCAATATTTATTAGTGCTTATTATATAGCAGACATTGTACCAAATGCTTCATATGGGTTATCTTACTTAATTTTAAAAGCAGCTCTGTGAATAAGTACTCTTAGTTTTCTTCTCTTTACAGATACTGAAGTAAAGACCTAGAGGATCATTTGTTCAACTTCTTACAGATAAGAGGAGGGGAGAAGGGATGCAAGCCAGGTTCATTGGATCCAAGTCCATTTCAACCATCACCCTAAGCCCAGAATCATAAAGAACGAAATTCAGAAGAAGGTATCTTCAGCATAGTTTGTTTTCTCCTTAGGGGAACCTCCACCATCCTTCATAGTCTCGTTTTTTATAAAGCCACTTGCCTGTGTTGAAGCTACATGACAGTCATATCCAAATATGCCAGGCTCTCTCCTGTCTTTGAGCCCTGGTCCCCCTCAGGGAAGTGGCCACCGTGGTGGGCACTCCTAGCCCTTCAAGACTTCCAGTCACCACTTCCAGCCTGTCCTCTGACTACTCCTCTCCACTCCCTGGCCCTGTACTGGGGGTTAACACAGATATCCATTGATCTTCAGACTTCTTTACTTTGATACCTTAAAGTTACTTGAGAAAGTAAGTACTGCCACGTGTATCTTCAACTTGACATTCTGAAATTTGTCATCGTAAGCTTAAACAGTGGCAAAGGATATAATTTCTTACATATTGTAAATAATAGGCTTTTATGAATGAATTGTCACATGACTTTTTAAAACCTATCCAATGGAAAGCAAGTGCCATATCATTTGGCATTCATCGTCAGATTCATCAGAACTCTAATTCTAAACACTCTAGGTCAGTCTTTCCTTCCTATTAAACAAAGAAACATAACAGGAATTGTTAACAACTGAATATAAACAGTTGACTTGATCAGTTGTAGGACAGAAGAAAACAAAAGAAAATATGGCCCAGGCTATGCTTTCAGAGCCTGGAAGCTCCAGGGGCCAAGGAGGTCTCTATCTAGCACAAGTGCATGGACATGGAAAACTGAACTTAAAAAGTATTCTGATGCAGCACAGGCAGCAGGGTGTATTCTCTTGTTCATTCTATAGCAGTGTATGCTGTAAGAATTGGGTGAGATTTTTATAATAAGGTGTTGAATTTATTGGATGAACATGGCCAATATTTTGGTCCCTATATTATAAACATTTAAAGAAAGGCCCGTTATTAAATTTAGTTTTTGAGGTGGTGAAAGAGCCTGATTACTTATCACTGGTGGTTAAAACCATCTTTTTTTCCCAAGAGGTAGTGTGTATAGCAGTCAGATAAAGGGCCTTGCAGTCTTGTTTTGGTTTTTTGTCGCTGAGTCCTGTCTGACTCTTACGACCCCATGTACTCTAGCCTGCCAGGCTCCTTTGTCCATGAGATTTCCCAGACAAGAATACTCAAGTAGGTTGCCATTTCCTTCTCTAGGAGGTCTTCCTGACACAGGGATCGAACTCGTGTTTCTTGCTTTGACAACCAGATTCTTTACCACTGAGCCACCTTTAGAGTCTAAGAGATTTGAATTTAAGACTCACCATTTTATCTTCTGTGGGAACTTGAGCAGCTAATCTGAGTTTTGGTTTCCTTGTCTCTGGAATGTTCATTCCTGGGATTATAACCAAAGTTCAAATTCCTGGAAGAAAAGCCAGCTTGGATTGGGTGTTCTTATGGCCAGAGCACCAAGAGTTGATTGCAGCAAGAAGCTGTCTGCATTTCTCATCCCAGATCCTGGGTCTTTTGCAGGGCCTACATCCTCAGGATGGGACATGATGCTGGGGAGAAAAGCTGGGTGAAGTAATGATGAAGCTAGCAATCCAACTCAGGGGGGCTTGATGAAGTGTCATTAGCACCTGTAAGAGGCTGTTTGTTTCCAGATCTCTTCCCTACCTGTGCTAACCAGAACAAATTCCCAAGTATTCCTTTGTCAATTATCCTAGACTCATTTTATTTAGTGGAGAAGGCAATGGCACCTCAGTCCAGTACTCTTGCCTGGAAAATCCCATGGATGGAGGAGCCTGGTAGGCTAGAGTCCATGGGGTCGCTAAGAGTCAGACACGACTGAGCGACTTCCCTTTCACTTTTCACTTTCATGCATTGGAGAAGGAAATGGCAACCCACTCCAGTGTTCTTGCCTGGAGAATCCCAGGGACAGAGGAGCCTGGTGGGCTGCCGTCTATGGGGTCGCACAGAGTCGGACACAACTGAAGCGACTTAGCAGCAGCAGCAGCATTTTATTTAGAATTCCCTGGTAGTTCAGTGGTTAAGACTCTGCCCTTCCAATGCAGGGGGCATGGGTCTGCTCCCTGGTGAGGGCGTCCCAGGTGGTGCTAATGGTTAAGTATCTGCCTGCCAGTGCAGGAGAGCTATGAGGTGTGGGTTTGATCCCTGGGTTGGAAAGATCCCTTGGAGGAGAACACAACAACCCACACCACTATTCCTGCCTGGAGAATCCTAAGGACAGAGGAGCCTGGTGGGCTCTGGTTCACAGGGTTGCAAAGAGTTGGTTGGACACAACTGAAACGACTTAGCGTGCATTTTATTTATAGACAGTTATACACTGTGAGTTGGAAGAGTGCCAAATGACCTCTGGCCCTAACGACTCTTCCTTAGCTGGCTGCCCCAGTGCCTGCAGTTACCAGACTGATTAGAATGGTTGCTTTGGGTAAGGCATTACAGGTCCAAAAGACCTTATTGGAGTGCTAAGAGGTAACCTCAGACACTCATATGTTAGCAAGACTAGCTCATCTATCACATCAACTGGCTTTCAAGGAGCCGGGAGTTGGATCCCCAACTCATTGAGTGGCAGGACAAGTACAGTTTGCTGGAAATGAGGGGGGAGGAAACACTGTACTTGAAACATTAAGCAGTTCACGGGCAGAGCCAGACCACAGAAGGAAAAAGAGTGAGAGGCGAGAGATGAAAGGGAGGTGAGGAAGGAGGAGGAAGGCAGGGACTGGAGGAAGACAGGCTCTTCACACTCACACCTGCCTGATGTCTCCGGAGGGTCCCCAGGGAGCACTGACAAGCCAGTCTCTAGTCATAGGACTTCAAGAAATGATAACCCAAGAAGAAGTTTCTTCCCCTAAAAAGTCTCAGATTATTAATTATGCTTGCTGCTGCTGCTAAGTCGCTTCAGTCGTGTCCGACTCTGTGCGACCCCATAGGTGGCAGCCCACCAGGGTCCACCATCCCTGGGATTCTCCAGGCAAGAACACTGGAGTGGGTTGCCATTTCCTTCTCCAATGCATGAAAGTGAAAAGTGAAAGGGAAGTCGCTCAGTCGTCTCCGACTCTTGGTGACCCCATGGACTGCAGCCCACCAGGCTCCTCCATCCATGGGATTCTCCAGGCAAGAGTACTGGAGTGGGTGGCCACTGCCTTCTGCAATTATGCTTGCAGGCCTATAAATCTTGGCCAAAATGTCAATCATCATCTCCATCATAATATTGATAATAATAGCATATTCTTCTTGAGGACTTGCTTCAAATACTATAGCCAAATAGCCAACAAGCACATGAAAAAATTCTTGGTATTACTAATCATTGTGATCAGTCACTAAGTCGTATCTGACTCTTTGTGACCCCATGGACTGTGGCATGCCCAGCTCCTCTGTCCATGGGATTTCCCAGGCAAGAATACTAAAGTGAGTTGTCATTTCCTTCTCCAGGGGATCTTCCCAACCCAGGGATCAAACCCATGTCTCCAGCTTGACAGGCAGATTCTTTACCATTATGCCATCTTTGAAGCCCCAAGTATTATAGTTTGTGCTTTACATGTGGTGGGTAGTTCACAGAATCCTCCCAACCCCACGAGCCTGTGTTGTTCTTGTGGATATTGTTCCAGAGATGAAAAAGCTGACATTTAGAAGAAGTTAAGAAACCTGGCTCGGAGCACAGCCAACAAAGCTGTGGCACTGAATTCTCATTGGAACTCTTGCTTTGACTCCAGTATAAAACCCTTAACCACTAAGGGTTATGTCTTGAAGAGGGTGACATTCCAAAGCAGGGATTGCCCAACTTTTCTGGGTGAAGGGCCGAAGAGGAAATATCTCTTACTTTGTGAGCCATGTGGTGTTGAGCCTATGGTGTCTGTTCTAATTACTCAACTCTATGCATGAAAGCAGCCATAGATGATATGTAAACAAGTAGGTATTATATAAACAATAAAACTGTATAGGAGGATGGATTGTTCTAAAGAGGCTTGAGAGACTTCCCTGGTGGTCCAGTGATTAAGACTCTTGCTTCCACTGCAACGGGCACTGGTTTGATCCCTAGTTAGGGAACTAAGATCCTGCATGCCACAGCCAAAAAATCAAATCAAATAAAGAAACTTCAAAAAGGTAAGGGCTTCCCTGGTAGCTCAGGGAAAAGGTAAAAATAGTATACAGTCAAAATGACCCTTCAAATAACAGTAGTTGCTTATAAGGAGGGTAACTACCTGATGGTCAACACTGAAATCAGATTGATTATATTCTTTGCAACCAAAGATGGAGAAGCTCTATACAGTCAACAAAAACAAGACCAGGAGCTGACTGTGGCTCAGATCATGAACACCTCATTACCAAATTCAGACTTAAATTGAAGAAAGTAGGGAAAACCGCTAGACCATTCAGGTATGACCTAAATCAAATCCCTTATGATTATACAGTGGAAGTAAGAAATAGATTTAAGGGCCTAGATCTGATAGTAGAGTGCCTGGTGAACTATGGAATGAGGTTTGTGACATTGTACAGGAGACAGGGATCAAGACCATCCCCATGGGAAAGAAATGGAAAAAAGCAAAATGGCTGTCTGAGGAGGCCTTACAAATAGCTGTGAAAAGAAGAGAGGTGAAAAGCAAAGGAGAAAAGGAAAGATATAAGCATCTGAATGCAGAGTTCCAGAGAATAGCAAGAAGCGATAAGAAAGCCTTCTTCAGAGATCAATGCAAAGAAATAGAGGAAAAGAACAGAATGGGAAAGACTAGAGATCTCTTCAAGAAAATTAGAGATACCAAGAGAACATTTCATGCAAAGATGGGCTCAATAAAGGACAGAAATGGTCTGGACCTAATAGAAGCAGAAGATATTAAGAAGAAGTGTCAAGAATACACAGAAGAACTGTACGAAAAAGATCTTCACCACCCAGATAATCATGGTGGTGTGATCATTCATCTAGAGCCAGACATCCTGGAATGTGAAGTCAAGTGGGCCTTGGAAAGCATCGCTACGAACAAAGATGGAATTCCAGTTGAGCTGTTTCAAAGCCTGAAAGATGATGCTGTGAAAGTGCTGCACTCAATATGCCAGCAAATTTGGAAAACTCAGCGGTGGCCACAGGACTGGAAAAGGTCAGTTTTCATTCCAATCCCAAAGAAAGGCAATGCCAAAGAATGCTCAAACTACCACACAATTGCACTCATCTCACATGCTAGTAAAGTCATGCTCAAAATTCTCCAAGCCAAGCTTTAGCAATATGTGAACCGTGAACTTCCCGATGTTCAAGCTGGTTTTAGAAAAGGCAGAGGAACCAGGGATCAAATTGCCAACATCAACTGGATCATGGAAAAAGCAAGAGAGTTCCAGAAAAACATCTATTTCTGCTTTACTGACTATGCCAAAGCCTTTGACTGTGTGGATCACAATAAACTCTGGAAAATTCTGAAAGAGATGGGAATACCAGACCACCTGACCTGCCTCTTGAGAAATCTGTATGCAGGTCAGGAAGCAGAAGTTAGAACTAGACACGGAACAACAGACTGGTTCCAAATAGGAAAAGGAATACGTCAAGGCTGTATATTGTCACCCTGCTTATTTAACTTATATGCAGAATACCTCATGAGAAACGCTGAACTGGAAGAAACACAAACTGGAATCAAGATTGCTGGGAGAAATATCAATAACCTCAGATATGCAGATGACACCACCCTTATGGCAGAAAGTGAGGAGGAACTAAGAAGCCTCTTGATGAAAGTGAAAGTGGAGAGTGAAAACGTTGGCCTAAAGCTCAACATTCAGAAAACGAAGATCATGGCATCCGGTCCCATCACTTCATGAGAAATAGATGGGGAAACAGTGTCAGACTTTATATTTTTGGGCTCCAGAATCACTGCAGATGGTGACTGCAGCCATGAAATTAAAAGACGCTTACTCCTTGGAAGAAAAGTTATGACCAACCTAGATAGTATATTCAAAAGCAGAGACATTACTTTGCCGACTAAGGTCCGTCTAGTCAAGGCTATGGTTTTTCCATTGGTTATGTATGGATGTGAGAGTTGGACTGTGAAGAAGGCTGAGCGCTGAAGAATTGATGCTTTTGAACTGTGGTGTTGGAGAAGACTCTTGAGAGTCCCTTGGACTGCAAGGAGATCCAACCAGTCCATTCTGAAGGAGATCAGCCCTGGGATTTCTTTGGAAGGAATGATGCTAAAGCTGAAACTCCAGTACTCTGGCCACCTCATGGGAAGAGTTGACTCATTGGAGAAGACTCTGATGCTGGGAGGGATTGGGGGCAGGAGGAGAAGGGGACTACAGAGGATGAGATGGCTGGATGGCATCACTGATTCGATGGATGTGAGTCCGAGTGAACTCCAGGAGTTGGTGATGGACAGGGAGGCCTGGCATGCTGTGATTCATGGGGTCGCAAAGAGTCGGACACGACTGAGCGACTGAACTGAACTGAACAGAACTGGACTGAACTGAACTACCTTTAACAATATGTTCATAGCTGGGCCAATTGAATCACAACAGCAGAGAATGAATGTTTTTGTTTCTCTTTGCATTTCAGTGGTGATCCCTCTGTCCTTTTGATGGTGGAGACCAAGTCTAGTTTGAAATGGAGGAAGAGAAATAGAGGCCATAAAGGATTCTCCTACCACTCCTTCCTTTTTTGTGTGAGGTAATTGTGGTTAAGTTCCATTGAGAAAAAAAGGCATGTGTGGTGCTCATCCATTTAAAGCTTTTCCCCAAATGGTTTAACTCACACTTTGGGAAGGGACCAAAGCATCTTATGGACTTAAAGTCTCCTGAACATTCTTGAGAAAATGCTTGCCTGAGAATGCATTTCTAGCACTTAGAAAGAGCTGGAAGAAAAGAGGTTTGTTGCTGAAAAATTAGATTAAATGGCCCTGGAAGCTGCCGACTGACCAGATACTGTAGGGATACAAGTTGTTGAGCTGTGGATATGGTTTCTTTGGAGGCATATACTGTGAATCCCATGAGATCTAAAGGAGAAAAATAATTTTCTTTAGATTCACTATAAAAACTCAACCTGGGTTGATTTCAGGGCAGCCAAGACTAGCCTACAGGGGAAATATGAATATTTGAAAGACCTGGGAAAGTCCTTAAGAAAGGTCCTTCAAGTACCAAATATCTCCCAGCTAGAGATTAGGAGCTCACTAATTCAGATTTATTTCTTGTGATTTTACCTGTGCTGTCCAAGACTGTTGTCTTCAGCTGTAGGTGTCTTTGGAGAGATGAATGGGGGATTCAGACCTGTGTGATGGTCAAGGACCAGGGTCACAATTTGCTGCCTGGTCCCATCCAGGCTCTGCCTTTTCTTAACCATAACTTGGGAATACTCTGCCCTCTAAGCCTAAATGTCTTCATCCATAAAATGAAAGTAATAGTAATGCCTACTTCTTAAAAATCTAGTAAGGATAGTATTGGATAAATAAAACATTTTGCTTAGTGGCTGTCACACAGTAAATGTTCAACGAACCTTACCTCTTATGTATGACAGGCCGTTATTACAACTTTATTAGCCCTTATGAGTAGAGCACATTTAATAGCTCCCTAGGAATATTGCATAAGCAGGAGGGAGAGAAGGAAGGGGAGGGAGGGGGAGGGAGAGAGGGAGGGACCTTACTTGCTCTGTGAGGAAAATATGGGGATAGTGTGTACATGGGTCAGGCAAGAGAAGCAAGTTTAGACATGAGATGAACCTGGACTCCTATCCTGATTTTGCTACTTGCAGTTCTTGGGATACTGGGAACTTATTTAGGCCCCTGGGTTCTATTTCCATTGGAAAAAAAACAAAAACAAAAACCCAGAAAATAATCCTGCCAGCTTTCTAAAGCACTAGCTGGAATAGGCAGGGAGAGAATAAATGAATACATGATAAATAACAGCTGCCTTATGTGTCCCCAACACATCAGAGCTCCTCTTACTAATTGTGGGAAGGTGTTGGGTATCAGGTGGGAACTCAGCATCCCAGGGAAGAGTTCAGCACATTGTGGAAGGTGGTCCTTAGAAAGAGAGATAGAAGCCAATCAAGGACAACCCTCACTTCACAATTTTATTGTCATTATCAAAGTATTTTAGTTTCACGGCAGCTTTCTTTTCTGTTTTAAATTATATCCTGGATGTATGTGGGATGATGGCTTTTAATGCTTTGGATTCAGCTTTCTGCAGATGGCTCACAAATCTGATGAAGGAGTGAACACAGCTGGTGTCTGAGGCTTGGAGGTGAAGGCCCTCATTCACTCAGTGAGGACATGGTGGGTGGGAAGAGGGACTCATGGGGATAAGTGCAAGGGTGTGAGTGTGCAAGGAGGGAGGTATTTTGAGGTTAGATGTAAATATCCACCATGACTTGTACCATAAAGAGAAAACAGCTGAGGAGTCATGCTGTAAAATATGGAAACTAAAAAACTGTCTTGTTTGAGTTCAAGACCATGCTGTTTGTCTCATTTGAAATGAAAATAACTTCTTATTTCAAAGAACACTGTATTTTTTCCAAGTTAGTAATACATTAACAGTTCAAAATCAAAATGATATAAAAGGTACACAGGCAGAAGTCCACTTCACACTTGTCCCTGCCCATCCATCCTGTCCTCTCTCACTTCCTACTTTTTGTACTACTTTTGGTGTGCTGACTTATTTATCTTTCCAATATTTCTTTTTGCAGATGCTGACAGATAAGGACAGAACATACTGTTCCCACCCTCCTCATTTTATTACACAAAAACGCAGCCCACATTGTATTGAGCTTTGCACATTGCTTTCTCTGCTTAACCAGACAGCCTGAACACCTCTGTACATTGGTACAGAAAAGGCGCTCATTTTTTTTTTTTTTCACAGCTGCATAGGATTAATTTTGTAAATATGTCATGTTTTATTTGGGTCCCATCCAAACCCTGTCACAATAAATAGTCTTGTACACTTTCGCTTACTATGTGTGCAGATGTAACTGTTGGAAAAAAGCCTGGGTGTGGGATTGCCAGATCCAAGGGCCACTGAACCCATAATTTAGGCAGATATCACCAGATTCTCCTGCACAGCCCTGCATCATTTCCCCCTTCATGGTAAAGGAATGCCATTTTTATCTGTGTTTCTCATATTAATTTGTAACCCATTTAGCTATGAATATTTCTTTTTCTATGAAATATCTTTTATGTGCTTTACCTGCTTTTTCATTGGATGAGATTGGAGCATCCAGGGTGGTATGGCATAGACTACCTGTTTCTCTTTTGGGTTTTTCCTAGTCTTCTTTATTTCTGGGAGTGCCTTAGGAATTTATCATCTATTCAGGAGAGGTATTTGTTATATGATTTGCAATTTTTCTCCAGTTTATCATTTTGTCATTTACCTTGCTTATGGCATATTTGCTATGTTAATGGATTTAAAAATACATATGTAATTTATCTTCTTTAATTTTATGACTTGGATTTTCAGTCATGTAAGGGACTTGCCTCCTTCAGGGTTAGCAAGGAATTCACTTATATTACCTTTTGCAATTTTTAAAAACTTTTGTTTTTAAATACCTGCGATAATTGAAGGTTTATTCTTATGTATAATGTGAGGTACAGATCTAATTTTGTCTTTTCTTTATGTGGACAATCAGTTGTTCTGTTAAAGACCCATCTTTATTGATATAAATGTTATCTTTATCATATACTATATTACCGAATGTGTTTGTACTGAAAATTTTTGAAATTTTCTTCTAATCCACAGGTCTTTCTATTTATACACCAGACATGTAGTTATTAAGATTCTGTGGTATGTTTTAATATCTGGTAAAATGAATCTTCCATATTCCTTTTTTTCTTTTAGTTTTTCTAGCTATTTAAATATTTTTCCACAGAACTTTATGGTGTTATTTTAAGTGGATAATGCCATATTTAGAAGTTAATGTTGGGACAACTGACATCTTTTCATTATTGAGTCTTTCTATCCATGATATCTAAGATTATGTCTTTATATACATTGAAGTTTTAGGGGAGGAAAACTTCCCCTCTAACATGTAGGTTCTTCAGAGGGGGCCCTGCAAATTAAAATAACAAATGAATAATGAGAGAAAACAATTTATTACCAAATGCTGAGCTAATCACAGGAGAAACTTCAGTGATGAATAAGTCCAAGCGGTGGTTAGAACTGGGGCTTATATAGCATCTTAGCAAAATGAAGTCGCTCAGTCGTGTCTGACTCTTTTTGACCCCATGGACTGTAACCTACCAGGCTCCTCCATCCATGGGGTTCTTCCAGGCAAGAATACTGGAGTGAGTTGCCATTTCAAGAACAATAAATTTGCTAAGAAGTGACAAAGCAAAGGAGAAGGGGTTTAGGCTTCTAAGGGATGGTAAACTGGGTAGGTGAAACTAATTGAAGATAAGGACTAGTCAGTAAGGTTTGTTATGTAGATTTCAGCTGATAAGATGCTGAAGCTGAAACTCTAATACTTTGGCCACCTGATGCGAAGAACTGACTCACTGGAAAAGACCTTGATGCTGGGAGAAATTGAAGGAAGGAGGAGAAGGGGATGACAGAGGATGAGATGGTTGGATGGCAACACCGACTAGATGGACATGAGTTTGAACAAGCTCTGAGAGTTGGTGGTGGACAGGGAAGCCTGGCATGCTGCAGTCCATGGGGTCACAAAGAGTCAGACATGACTGAACAACTAAACTAACTGACTGATTAAAAATTAATCTCTCCTTCTTAATAGAGGAAGGAAGAGCAAGAAAGTTTGTATGTGTTTGCTTCTTTTCAACTGCCTTTAGCTCAAAATAATTCTTATGTTAGAGTGGCATATTTGGGGGCAGTATGCTTTAAACACCTTCAAAGTCTATTGTTAGGTCTTCAGGAGGGCTTTAAAGTTTTTCACATCAAGTTGCACATTAAAAAATTTTTTTCTAAGTATTTTACTTTTAAGATGCTATGGTAAATATGGTCTTTTCTTCCATCTTATCTTCAGACTAATTGTCTTAAATTAGGAAGCACCATGAGACAAACTATATATTGCAATTAAATAATTTGTAAGGTCAATCAAGGAAAGTATGCTAGTCACTCAGTCATGTCTGACTCTTTGTGACCTCATGGACTATAAGCCCACCAGGCTCCTCTGTCCATGGAATTCTTCAGGCAAGAATACTGGAGTGGGTTGCCATTCCCTTCTCCAGGGGATCTTTCTGACCCAGGGATCAAACCCAGGTCTCCTGCACTGCAGGGAGATTCTTCATTGTCTGAGCAACCAGGGAAGCCCGTCAGTCAAGGAAAGCCACGATATAATATAATCAGAAGCAGTTTAACAATTTGTACAGACACTTGTCAGTACCATGAAGTAACTGTAACACATGCTGGCTATATAGCTTCTAAAACCTGAAACACACACACACACACCAGTTGTTACTGAAAATACAATGCCAAAGCACAATAGGAGATAAAAGTGGAAAGGGTTTTGTTCTCCTAACTTGTCATTGCCTTCTAATGGGAGGCCTTAGTATCTAAAGTGGCTGCCTCTTTTGCTGAGGTTTAGATGTGAGCCTAGGAGTTAAGAGGGATGTTGGATTGGGTGGGAATACACTGTTCCGGTAAGAAATAGAAGAGATTTAGATGTTTGGGGAAAGACTAGGTATGTGAAAGCCTAAAGCTAGCTGGGCTGGAAATTGGAGGGGGAAGAACTGAGAAGGAAGCCCCCTGATAGGATGAAAAGTTTGGGGTAGAAGAAATCCTATATTGAGAGCTGGGTTGTGGTTACCCTTCCAACAGTCCTGAGAAGTGGCTATCATCACTGAGAAGTCTATTCTGTCTGGACTACTTTTTTCCCCTTGCCCTCCAAAAACAAACAAAACAATCCATAAACACTCTTTTCAGAATTAGCCTTCCTGTGAAAAGATTACCTCTCCCTGTTGCATCTCTTATTGTGACAGAAGAGTGTAACAGTCAATCCTGTTTGTGTAATGAGTTTTGTGATGAACAAGCCTGTGGAGCAGTTTCTCTCATTCCTAGCTGTCCATGCTAACGAGCCAGAGTCTGGATAAAGAGCAGGGCCTTCCGGGGCTCGTGTGCCTTTGCTGCGGCTCCGCCCAGGTGCATCACCATGTGGAGGGAAGGCTACTTCTTATCGATAAGTTACTAGCTCACAGGCCACCACGTTTTATCTTTTTCCTGGAAATACCTGAACTAAAATTACTTTATTTACCATTTTATTTCTTTATTACAGCATCTCTCACTCCAAGGCTCCACTCGAATGTAGATCTTACCCACTCTGTTAACTGCTGTATTCCCAGTATTCAGAACAGTGGCACGTGATAGGCCTTTAATATTTGTTGAACAAACGAACAAAATATAGTTCAGCATCTATATTTCTTTTGTTTTCTTAAAGCTGCAGTTTGTATCTGCTTCATTGGCTGAAATACGCATTCTGTATAAATGAGCTTATCCTCCCTGCAATGATTAAAAAATTGTATAACATTAGGCTTACAAACGGAGAAGGCAATGGCACCCCACTCCAGTACTCTTGCCTGGAAAATCCCATGGAGGGAGGAGCGTGGTAGGCTGCAGTCCATGGGGTCGCCAAGAGTCAGACACGACTGAGCGACTTCACTTTCACTTTTCACTTTCATGCATTGGAGAAGGAAATGGCAACCCACTCCAGTGTTCTTGCCTGGAGAATCCCAGGGATGGGGGAGCCTGGTGGGCTGCCATCTATGGGGTCACACAGAGTCGGACACGACTGAAGAGACTTAGCAGCAGCAGCAGCAGCAGCAGCAGCAAACTTACAAAATGACCTTCCATTTCCTTTTCTAATCTTACTGTTTCTATATCAAATGATTTTAAGTGTTCCCACAAATCATTATACAAAATAAAACCAACACTTCGATCTCAAGTTTTAAAATTTAACAACTTAGAAAGAGAAAGTGAAGTCACAATAGGAAGAAATGACTGGCGTTGACTTGTACTTGCAAGTTTTTTCACTTGCTAGTGGATACTCTACTTTTCCTGTTTATGACATGAAGATTACAATTTCCAGTAATGTATTTTTGTAATATTCCAGTGATATATTTTAGTCCAGTTATAATAAAATATAACTATGGGAATGCACCTGACAGCTGCAAAGTAGTGGATGGGAAATAGCTCAAAGCAGAAAAAATATTTGGTTAAAGATTGAAGCAAAATACAACAAAATTTTACTTAAAATTGGTCAAATTCAAAAACATCTCTCACCAAAGGAAAGTTAACTAATATTCACTGATTAAAAACTGAAAGATGAAAATTATGTAGGCATTTAGCTCAATATTCTAGAGAAAAAAGAGTAAACAAATAACAAAAAGAAGGAAGAAATGAAAATAAATGTAAAAATTAAAGAGTTAGAAAGCAAGTACTTGTACACTAAGGTAAAAAGTTAGTGAGTTTGACTATATCAAAATTAAAGATTTCTGTTAAATAAAAGGCAACATAGAAAAGTTGAGATGCATAATATATTGAGAGAAGATATTTGAAGTATTTATAACCGACAAGTAACGAATCGAGAAAACAACAAATTCTGGAAAATGGATAAAAACAAGAACATCAACCACCACAAATGAAATACCCTGGAAGGAAATGAGTGAAGACTCCTAGTAGTAAAAAGCAGAATCGATAATAAGCATAGCAGATGGTCAACCTCACTAATTATTATAAAAACTTGATGACAATAATGAGAATATATTAACTCCCATAAAATAGTAAATTATTAGAAAATCAGGTTGTTGGGCCGCACCCTGCAGGCTTGCAGGCCTTACGGTTGCCCAACCTTATGACCAGAGAAAGAACCCAGAGACGGAGACAGAGACATCAACAGTTTATTGGACAGGGGAATCTTCCATGTCCTGAGCAAAAGGGTCCTGAATTGAAATCCCACTGTGACCAGCAGACAGCAAGCAGAAAATGACAGCCATCTTTGATACATGGGGAGGAGGAGGCTCCCTTTATAGATGGAATTGACATCAGATTAGCTCATCAATTACCAAGGAAAACAGTGGCTGGGGCAGGGGGCAAGCAGAAAGGCAGTGACTAATTAAGCCCTGTAACCAAGAGTATTGGATAGGCAAGTGAATGAAGCAGGGTCTGCTGGAGCAGGCGATGTGCAGAGAGCAAGAGAAAGCCATCTTGACTGGCCTGACCTTACACAGGTGTTACCAAGTGTTAGCAGGGATATGTGGGGAATAAGAAACTCCTTGCACTACAGGTGGAGAGCAATAGATGCTCTCCATCTATTTGGAGATGGAGAAATGGCCTGTCTGCACACTGCAATTAGTAACACTTCTGGGTATAACTCAGGGCTATGGCATGAAATGTTTGTCCTGTAGGGAAAATTGTTTTCAAATCTCCTACCAAGGTGGAATTGGCAAAAATCTTTACATGGGGGACTTCCCTGGTGATCTA
The DNA here is from genome assembly GCF_032405125.1 of Capricornis sumatraensis. NCBI lineage: Eukaryota > Metazoa > Chordata > Mammalia > Artiodactyla > Bovidae > Capricornis > Capricornis sumatraensis. The sequence continues at coordinate 63,304,746 of NC_091081.1, read as the reverse complement.
GTGTTAACAGTCTGCCTGCCAATGTGGGGGATACAGGTTTGATCCCTGGGAGGATCCCACATACCGCAGGGCGGCTAAGCCTGTGTGCCACAACTACTGAGCCTGTGCTCTAGAGCCCGTGCTTCCACAGCGAGAGAAGCCACTGCAGTGGGAAGCTCGAGCGTCACAACTAGAGAGTAGCCCCCCACTTGCTGCAACTAGAGAAAGCCTGTGCGCAGCAACAAAGACACAGTGCACTCAAAACACATATTGTATAATGCACACGTAATGTATAATGCATATACATTACAATACAATATTGTAAAGTAAGTAGCCTCCAATTAAAATAAATCTAAATTAAAAAAAGATTCTAAAGTCTTTACATGGGATTTGTATTGATACCTTTCTAGACCCTTGTACCATTCCAGAGGGTAGGGGTTGGTAATTTGTTTCAGCTCCTTTCACCCGCCTTGTCCCTCTATAGAGCCTTGAGAAATCTCACACAGATCCTTAAGGGGACTTGTTAGAGTATATTTGTTGAAGAGATGTAAATAGTAGCAAGTGTTCATCTCTAGGAGCACAGATAGGTGAAGGATGGTGCATGTATGCCATGCGGTTAGCAGAGATGAGTTAGATGGGCACTGTTGCAGGCTGAAAAATGGTCCTCTGAGGATGGCCATGTTCTAATCCCCAGAGTCTGTGCAAATGGGATCAAGTAATGTTAATGGAGGGAGAGCAGCATTATCCAGGAGGGCCAGTGCAATAACAGGAGTCCTTGTCAGAGGGAGGCAGTGGGCTCACAGTCAGGAATAGGAGATGTGATAAGGAAGCAAGAGATTGGAGAGAAGCAAGGAAGGAGTCCTGAACCTATTTAGCCTCTAGAGACTGAAAAAGTCAAGGAAACAAGATTCTTCTCTCAGAACCTTTGGGAAAAAAACCCAACCCTGGCAACCCCTTGATTTTAGACCAGGGAGTTTAGGTGGTAGTTGATGTTAACTTTGAACTCATCTCCAGGACAGTAAAATGAGGATTTTGTTGTTTTAAGCCACTGCTGCTGCTGCTGCTGCTACTAAGTCGCTTCAGTCATGTCTGACTCTGCGACTCCATAGACGGCAGCCCACCAGGCTCCCCTGTCCCTGGGATTCTCCAGGCAAGAACACTGGAGTGGGTTGCCATGTCCTTCTCCATTAAGCCACTGAGTTTGAAATAATTTGTTATGGCAGCAATAAGAACTTAACAGAAACATGCAATATCAATAATTCCAAATTTACAGGCTAAAATAAATTTTAAAAGACATCACATTTTTCTAGAAAAGATACTGATCTGAGAACTGGAAGAAGTCTATTTAGAGGAAAGGAATGAGAGTATGGGTTCCAGTAAAGTAGAAAATAAATAAAAGAACTGAAATAGAGAGTTCAGTACAGAACAATTGTAAAAGTGAGTCATATAGAAGGAAGTATGATTAACTCATACCTCTGCACCTGAGATTCCCTGTAACACTTCTCCTATTAAATTACAAAAAAAAAGAGAAAGAAAGAAAGAAATGGACAGTAGAATTGGCATGGAAAATAGAGAGGTGCTTCTATGAAAAGATACTGAATAAGCAAATCCTTGGGATCTGTGACCAGGAAGGAAAGGAGAAAAACACAATAACATCATTTAGTGTGGGAACTAGATTTTAACCACAGATGATATAGAGGATACTTAAAAATTAAATGGGATTCCCTGGTAGCGCAGCTGGTAAAGAATCCGCCTACAGTGTTTGATTCCTGGGTTGGAAAGATTCTCTGGAGAAGGGATAGGCTACCCACTCCAGTATTCTCGGGCTTCCCTAGTGGCTCCCTGGTAAAGAATTTCCCTGCAATGTGAGAAACCTGGGTTGGGAAGATCCCCTGGGGACCAGCTACCCACTCCAGTATTCTGGCCTGGAACATTCCATGGACGGTATACAGCCTGCAAAAGTTGGATACAACTGAGCAATTTTCACTTTATAGAAATTAAATACTCTTTACAACACTAAGTAAAGAAATTGAATATTTTGATAAAATCAATAGTCTTTTTCAGGAATTTTAAATCATCAAAATTGACTCAGGGAATGGCTTTAAAAAAACGTCACCAAATCAATTAGGTGGAAAACCAAAGAGGAATTTAAAATATTTCCTTAACTCTAATCCTCCTAAAGCCAGATCTGGATATTTTGAAAGGCAAATTCCATTAAATATCTTCTGAAAAGAGATGATTTCTATACTATTTAATCTGTTCCAGAACATCAGAAATGATGGAAACCTTCTGTTCTGCCCCTAATAGTAAGCCCTGTTAGGATGAGCAGTGTGATAAACAGGAATCCTATTTAGGAGTCAGAGGACCTGTTTTCCAGGCATGCTTGTTCCACTTGTACACTGAGTACTCTCCAGCAGTTTACCTGGTACCCCCTGCTTTAGAGGCTCACCTGTCAATCAGGTGCTTGACAGATGGCTTATTGTCAGCTCTGCCCTTTTATCCCCAGCCTGTCTCAGATTTTCACTATTAGGTTGCACCTGCAAGCTCCATCCTAGTCCAAGGCCTGAACTCATCCTGACAGAGTAGACTCAGTTCCCTTCTCCCCACCTCTTCAATCCAAGACACATTTCATCTTTATGATATTCATAGATTCTGAATCAAGAGGAGGAGGCAAGGCTGACCATGAATATCAACATGGTTCCCTAACACTTGAAGCTTCCCCACCCCACCCCGGGGCATTCATGTCATTCTCTGAATAGCTCCAGGATTCTGCTTTTGTTTCTGCCAACCTGAAGTTCTAGCCCAAGGTCTCCCAACCTACTGACTGTGGACACCTGAAAGATTATAGATAGTGGTTGTGAGAAAGTTAGAAGTTCTCTTCTATTCCAGCTATTGTTTGTGGATTGATTATCTCATGCATGTATGTGCCATTACTTTTCCAAAAGAACTTGTGTTAATGTTGGTTCAACCAAGAGATAGAAACCACACAGTAATGTAAAGCAGGGGATGTTTATTACAAAGAGTTATTAAACTCTTCTATGATAGAAGAGTAACTGCAAAGATGTAAAAAGAACTTTAAAGGGCATCATAGGACTGAGAAAGAGGACCTATGGAAGGACAACTTGGAAGAAGGGGTTCAGGCTTTGCTGGAGAAGGTGTGTTCGTATCCCACTGGATGTCAGAGAAGGTGGCTGTCTGCCAGGATCAGAGCTGGCCCATAGTCATTGGACAAGCAGGAAGCAATCTCCAGTTAGGGCCTGGGAGAACAGGCAAGGGCATGGGCTTGTGAGGGAATAGGGGCAGGTGAATGCTGTGAATGGAAGGTTTATGTCCCCCTCCTCCCATCCATGTGTTGAAGCCCAAAGGTGATGGTATTTGGAGGTGAGGCCTTTGGGGGTTTAGGTCTAAGGGTGGAGCCCCACAATGGGATTAGCATCCTTAAAGAGGAAGAGAGTTAGTTCTTTTTCCCTCTTTCTCTGCCAGATGACGGGACATTTAAGAGGAAGTACTTCATTAAGAACACAACCATGTGGGCACCCTGATCTCAGACTTGTAGTCTCAAGAGCTAAGAGAAATAAATGCTTGTGATTTAAGGCACCCAGTCTGTGTATTCTGTTATAGCAGCTGGAACGGACTAAGACAATGTATTTCAGTGATTCCTAGTGGGTTTTTATCATTATGTGTTTCTCAGTTGCTTCCCAGAAGATGCAGGTGGTGAGAATCCGCCTGCCAGTGCAGGAGATGTGGGAGATTCTCCCTGACCAAAGATTCAATCCTTGGGTAAATCCTTGGGTTCAATCCTTGGATCAGGTTCATGCCTTGGGTCAGGGAGATCCCCTGGAGGACAACATGGCTACCCATTCCAGTATTCTTGCCTGGAAAATTCCGTGGACAGAGGAGTCTGGTGGGCTACAGTCCAGAGGGTCACAAACAGTCAGATACAACTGAGTGACTGAGCGCTGATTGACTGACTGATTTCTCAATTAATGGATACAAAGAAGACAACAACTAACATGGGGAGAGGGGAGTCCCCTAGAGATTTTGTGGTTGAGCATGAATCCTTCTCCTTGACAAGGTGAGAATCTGTTGCTCCAGCAAGCTGCCAAACATGAATCCCAGTGATGTCCACCTGGTGACTTGGCTCTAAAATAGCATCCTTCCTGCCCAGCTGTCAGGTTTCAGTAAATCTCATGCTGTTCACTCTAGTGTGAATCATTTGCATAAATTATGAGAGGCTCCTGAGTGCCTTGTACATCGCTTCTTGACCTCTGAGTCCTAGGATGCAATCAGCCTCTGTAAGTACCTAGCCATTCCTCAAACTCTCTGTCCATTCAGCTCAAAGTGGCTGTTTGGACTTTTGCCCCTCTCACAAGATAGGACAGTTGGCTTGAATGAATGAGTGAATGAATGTTCAGCCATCTCCCGCACAGTTCTTTTTTATATTTATTTATTTACAGTGGGTCTTAGTTGTGGCACTTGGAATCTTTGATCTTCCTGGAGGCTGAGGTGAGGGATGTTTAGTTGTGTTATGCAAGACCTTTTTTTAGTTGGGGATTGTGCGATCTAGTTCCCTGACCAGGGATTGAACCCAGGTCCCCCTGCCTTGGGAACATGGAGTCTTAGCCACTGGACCACCAGGGAAGTCCCTTCCGCACAGTTCTGAAGAACTCATACTAAATGTATGTGGAAGCACAGTGGCACTATAAAGCATTATGGTTATTATTGCTAGTAATAGCGTAACTTTTAAATAAAGTTTTCTTTGATTTCAGTAGATTTCATTTGCAAACGAGTGGGATGGATATATATATATATATATATATATATATATATATATATATATATCCACATACATGAGCAGACAGTAAAGAATCCCCCCACAATGCAAACTTGGGTTCGATCCCTGGGTCAGAAAATACCCTGGAGAAGGAGATGGCAACCCACTCCAGTATTCTTGCCTGGAGAACCCCATGGTCAGAGGAGCCTGGTGGGCTACAGTCCGTGGGGTCACAAAGAATTGGACACGACTGAATGACTAAGCACACACTCACACACACACATTCTACTTTTATAACCAACTCACTTGTAACTAAGCAACTCAACATTTCTGTGAAGTCTGCCTTAAACATAAGATTCTGTCATAAGACGCTTCTCCTTTACACACCTGTGTCTAAACATTGCAGCCACAGTACCGTGCAGTTTCAAATACCTCGCCACCTGGTCTGGAAGATAACCATCCCACATTGCATCTGAGGACTCTGACCTGAATGACATTTCCAGGTAATAGGTGAGAGTAGGGGAGAGGAGAGAAGGAGAAAGAATTAAAAGCAAAAGTGAGTTTCATTTCAAATGGAATAAGCAGGTCAGCTGAGAGAGGACTAGTTGGCCCTGCTCACTTTGCAGGTTGAAGTTTTACCTTAAACTCAACTTTTCAGTAACAGAAAAAAAGAAGAAAATTGTGAAACTGGTAATGATTATGTGATACTTACATTTGGTTAAAACACAGGACAATATAAGTCAGTACAACTTTTGGCTGACACAAATGAGGAGTTATGCTTAAGTGCACAAAAGGTTTCCCATGAGCCACTTGTTTTTGGTTTTAATAAGGCTCCACCTCTTTAAACGAATTGCCAGTAAATTTTTTTGCTAGTTTAATGCTAGAAAACAAATGGGAACCTTGAGGTTTTTCCCCTCAAGATGCCTGTTTCTAAAATCAAGATTATGACAGCCATTTGGGGGATGGGAGTATGGAGGAGAGAGAAGACATCAAAAAAATGTTGGGAGGGGTGGAGTCACAGAAACTCATGGTAAGGAAAGATATTTTTATTGGTGTGTGATAGGTATAGCTAAGCAACCTGACAGGCTGATGTAGTGATTCAGGTATACAAATCCTGAGAAGTTATCACAGTAAGCCTCTTCCTGGTATATACTGAGCCCCGAAGATGGACAGAGGGACTGGCTGTTGGCAGAGCTCTGTCTAGTGATTGATCTGAGAATTTGTGTCCATTGTTCCTTTCATCAAGCCTCCTTGAATTGTGGAGGAAACATGATACTTGAATTTTTAATATTTTTAATGCTCACTAAGGGGTATAGATCCTGAAGGATTATTTTCCAATTGGGATTTCAGTTGCTAATGTTCCTTTCTCTAACCACAACCTTTCAGGTCGTCTCTCCCACTGTCCAAATCTACTCAGCTTGTTTCCTAACCAACCATAGCCCAACACTGGACTCTATGGTCAATGGACTCCTTCCTTTGACCTTCCTGAGCCCGTGGATCACCCTCCATCAGCCTCTACATCTCCATCAATCTGTGAAGCCCAGCTATAAGAGGACCAATCTGTGTGAAATCCTGGCTCAACAAATACCCAGGCACAACAACATCATTATTCCATGTTGTCCATCACTTCTCTGCTGCAGGAGTCTCTTCCATGTGCCCCTCATGTTAGCTATTTGAGGAGCCTCTGTCTTCAAACTTCCTTCTTCCCACTCCACTGATAATCAAATCACCTGTTTAATTTTTTTTTTTTTACTAAGATGATCCAAGCCAACATGTGTGAGTTTCATCAGTTAAACTTGTCTTCAATTCAAATGATCTATCCTTACATCATTTTCTTAGTTCTTATTTTCAGATTCAAAGAGGAGAGAGTCTCTTGAGTCCTGGATTAGCAGTTCCCAAACTTGGCTGTATGTTAGACTCAATTAGGAAATATTACATGTTTTGATGCCCAGGCACTCCCAGACCAGTTAAGTCAGAAGTTCTGGAGGTGGGATCCATGCACTGATTGTTTTTAAGGCTCCCAAGTGACTCCATAATGCATCCCAGCTTAAGAACCTCAGCTTTGTTGGGTCTCAGATCAACGTTGAAGGGTGTTTTGCACCCATCATTATTCCCCTCCCCTTTCCATATCTTTTCTCTTCTTCCACCTCTTTTGCTTCTTGCATTCTACCTTTCAAAATTTATAGGTCTCTCAAATTGAGCAAATATTTCCCTTTACCTTGCTATCTTCTCTAGCAATCATGCCTCTTGCCTTCTTCTGTTTGCTGTCAAATGTGTGGAAGACTCTCTATACCATCTGTTTATACTTCCTTCCTCATTTTGCTAGTAATCTGAGTTCTAACTGCAACTGCTAAGTCACTTCAGTCATTTCCGATTCTGTGTGATCCCATAGACAGCAGCCCACCAGGCTCCCCCATCCCTGGGATTCTCCAGGCAAGAACACTGGAGTGGGTTGCCATTTCCTTCTCCAGTGCATGAAAGTGAAAAGTGAAAGTGAAGTCACTCAGTCGAGTCCAACTCTTAGCGACCCCATGGACTGCAGCCTATCAGGCTCCTCCCTCCATGGGATTTTCCAGGCAAGAGTACTGGAGTGGGGTGCCATTGCCTTCTCCGAATCTGAGTTCTAAGTTCTCTGCATAAACACTTCTCTGAAGTTAAATATGAACCTAATTTTCTTCCTCCAATTTAAGAGAGACTTGAGACTGTTGACCATCTCTTCCTTGAAGTGCTTGATTCTAAAGTGTGTGGACGTGAAAGTTGCCCAGTTGTGTCCAACTCTTTGTGACCCCTTGGACCAGTAGAAAGAGATTCAGATTCTGTAACTCTCTGTGTGATCTTGAACAAGTCATTTCCCCTCTGAACTCAAAATGAGGGGGAGGCATGTCGATTAGACAATGCCCAAGGTTCCTAATATTCAGTGGCTTTTGTGTTTGAAGCTGCCAAAGAGGCAGAATAGCATGGAGGTTGTGAGAAACTTGGGCCTGATAGTCTGTCTCAGGGAAGGGAGGGAGCACAGGATGGGTCTTTGGGATGTTGGTTATACATGTTTTTTGACCTGTATGTATGTATGAATGGAATTCTCTAGACCAGAATAGTGAAGTGGATAGCCAGTTCTCTTCTCCAGGGGATCTTCCCAAACCAGAGATTGAACCCAGGTCTCCCACATTGCAGGCAGGTTCTTTACTATGAGCCATAAAACAATGCCTTATCCATCTTCTTTATCCATCAGCCTTATAGTCTTTGTTCTGTCTCTTCTATTCATCACTTTTCTTTTCCTTATTCCTTATTCCTTAAAACAAACATTTTATATATTCATCTAAAGTATTTAGAATAGTCCCTGGCATATGATAAGTGCTAGACCAATTTTAGCTATTTTGAAAGACATCGGTATAAGAAGAGAGAGTTTTTGGTATCCTACTTTGTTTTTTTATTCCAAAAAATTCACATCACCCAAGCATGATACAACATCAGAACTCAAAGGCCTGCTTCTGGGTCCTGAAGTTAATGCTTGAGGCCCACAAAGTGAGCCTCCAGAAGGGATACAGGATGCTGTGAGGAAGGATCTAGGATTAGAAAACAGAAGGGAATTCCAGTAGGGGGCAGGGTAGCTAAGAGAGAGGGGTCCATCTGAGGAGCTGGCACTCTCTTTTGACCGCAAGGAGTACGTGTATGTGTGTTTCTGCCAACACTAAATGAACAGCTTTCTAGATAGCGGTATTATGATCACAGTGGAGAAGTAATATTCTTGGATACACAAATCTAAAACTGCTGACCTCTCACACGAGTGAGACTTCTATCCCCGATAGTTTACTAGGCATCAAACCTTGGATATCCAGATACCTGCTCAGCATAACATATCTCTTCCCCTTAGAGTCCCTCTGTCCAAAGCTTGGTAATGCCATCGGAAACACCTTTCTTCTAATCACTAAGAAATGAGCTCTTCAGTCATTTCCAACTCCTCACTCTTAAATTCAAGCTCTAAGGCATACTAAGTGATCTTAACATAGGCTGTTTGAATGTCTAATCTTCATTTCCTTATTTGTAAATTCTAGATAATTTTAACTACCTCATAAGGGCTGTTGAAAGAATAGCGATACTACCAGTATGACTATTACTAGAAGTAGTATTGGTAATAGTAATAGTGGCTAACATTTATTGATCTCTTAGAATTTTTTCATATTTAATCCTCACAACAACTCTATGAAACAGGGCTTTATGTTTTATCTTTAGGTCACAGAATAAGAAAATGAGGATGCTCATTTCAGCAGCACATATACTAAAATTGGAACGATACAGAGAAAACTAGCATGGCCCCTATGCAAATTCTTGAAGGACTCCATATTTTTGTATGACTCAGGGAACTCAAACTAGGGCTCTGTAACCACCTAGAGGGGTGGGGTGGGGAGGGAGCTGGAAAGGAGGTTCAAGAGGGAGGGGACATACATATACCTATAGCTGATTCATGTTAATGTTTGGCAGAAACAAATATTATAAAGCAATTATCCTTAAATTAATAATAAATAAACTCGAAAAGAAAAATGAGGCCTCCAGAGCTCATCCATCTATTCAGGAAATGTTTACTGAGTGCCAAGTCTGTACCAGATACTTTTCTAAGAGGATGAGATCCTCCACTGTGTAAGACAGGGTCCTTGATCTTATGTAATTTACATCCTAACTGGGGATAACCAAGTCAGCAAATAAAATAATTATAGACTGTGAAGAGTCCTGAGAAGTAAACAATAGAGTCTTGTGTGAGAAAGTAATAGGTGGGTTGGACTACTTTAGGTTGATTTTAAAAGGCATATATTTAAAATGGATAATCAACAAGGCCTACTGCATAGTGCAGAAAACTCGGCTCACTATTATGTAACAAGCTAAATACAAAAGGAATTTGGAAAAGAATAGACACATGTATGTGTATAACTGAATCAGTTTGCTGTACACCTGAACTTAGGGCTTCCCAGGTGTCTCAGTGGGTAAAGAATCCGCCTGTAATGCAGAAGATGCAGGAGATGTGGGTTTGATCCCTGGGTTGGGAAGATCCCCTGGAGGAGGAAACGACAACCCACTCCAGTATGCTTGCCTGGAGAATCCCATGGATGGAGGAGCCTGGCGGGCTACAGTCCAAGGGTTATAGAGTTGGACACGACTGAAGCGACTTAGCACGTACCTGAAAGTAGCGGCACATTGGTAATTAATGATACTCCAATATAAAATAAAGCCAAAAAAACACCTAATGAGTTAAAGAAAGAAAAAATTCCTTTACAGAAAAAAAAAGGCATCTCTAACTAGGTGATATTTAAGCTGAGAGGTTCAGGGTGAGAAATGATTCAACCAAGAAAGGATGGAAGGGAGAGTGTGGAGGCTTCAGAACAAGCAGGAGCTGGGAAGGGAGTGGAGGAGTTGAGGGGAGTGAGGTGTAAAGAGGCCGCAGATGGAAAATGCTCTGCACAATGGCAAGGAGTTCGGAGCTTATTCCATGCAATGGGAAGACTGGATGGAATGAGAACAGTGCAAAGACAAATCTGAATTAAAATGTCAACCATCACTCTAGCTTAGTGTCATGTAAGGCTGATGAGGGTGCAAGAGGTAAACCTGGGAGACCAGCTGGGCAGCTACTGAAAGAGTCAGGGCAGGAGATGATGGGGTTGGGCTGGAGGAGCAGGTGGAGTGCACACCAGTGAAGAGATGAAGGGGCTGTTTTTTGAGATAGAGCCTTTGTGACTTGCTCATGGATGTGGAGGAAAGTGAGGAAAAGGGAGAATTTAAAGAGGTTTCTAGGGACTTCCTTCATGGTCTGGTGGTTAGGACTTTGCCTTCCAATGCAGGAGTGGGGCTGGGAGTTCGATCCCTGCTTGGAGACCTAAGATCGCATGTATCCTGTGGCCATAAAACCAAAACATAAAATGAAGCTGTATTTTAACAATAAAGAGTTTAATAATAGCCCATATAAAAAATATCTTTAAAAACAGGTTTCTAGCTTAAGCCTCTGGGTGAATGCCAGGGCCAGGAACTGGGCTGGGTTGATTGCAGTAGAAGCAGGTTTTGAGAAAAAGAAATGGGACATGAAATCAAGAGTTCCAGTTTGACTGTAAAAAAAAAAAGGTGAGCACACAGCCAAACCGAGAGGTCAGTTAGACAGCTGAGTACCCAAATGTGGATTAGAGATTAAAAAAAAAAGGGATTATCTGCATATACATGGTGTTTAGGGTCATTGGCATGGAGGAGAAAAAAGAGAAGCCTTCAGGTCTGAATGCCCCAACATCGATCATTTATAAGTCAGCCAAGGAGAAGAATTCAGAGATTCGACAAGAGACTCTTGCCCCAGTTTACCCAGTTAGAAAGGAGCTGAGCTGTGATGACTGATGCAGGATTTGTGAAGCATCCTGTAGAGTCTGGCTCCTAAAATGCCCCCTCCCTGTAACCAGAATTACTGCAACCTCTTCTTCCACCTCAAAACTCCTAGTCTGTCCTTCAAGGTCAACTTTAATGGGCTCATTTCTACTTCCCCAGACTATTTCCAGCCACTCCTAAATATTTGTCGACTAAAAGACACTGCACAACTGACAAACTTCTAAGTACTTGTATGGCAGTTTTAGGCAACAGCAATCTCACAACAATAACATTCACTCGTTCAACAAATATCGGGCATTTGCTGCCTGTCAGGCCCTCCTCAGGGCTTCCCTGGTGGCTCAGAGGGTAAAGCATCTGCCTCCAATGCGGGAGACCTGGGTTCGATCCCAGGGTCAGGAAGACGCCCCTGGAGAAGGAAATGGCAACCCACTCCAGTACTCTTGCCGGGAAAATCCCATTGACAGAGATGCCTGGTGGGCTACAGTCCATGGGAATCACAGAGTCGGACACGACTGAGCGACTTCACTTTCTTTTCTCAGGCCCTCCTCAACTCCTGAGGAGACTCCAGAAAGCACATAGGTGAAGGCCCTGCTTTCCTGGAGCTGATGTCGTGGAGAGGGCTAGTGCCATTCTAGTCAGCTCATGGGCCCATCCATGGGTCATGGCCTTTCCAACCTTCTCAAACATTCTTCTTCCCTACCCTCTTTCCTCGTCTCCTCCATGTCAATCCTCCATTTCCATAGAAGCCATTCAGTCTAAAATTTAGCATCAGTTACATACCCACCTGTGAGCGCTGATGTGTCTAAATGTCACCTGCCCACCTCCACTCCCTCCTGCAGAGACACACACCTTCCAACAGAGATCCTTCCCCAGTCAGAAAGCCACATAGAAAGCTCTGCAGAGACGATCAGAGCTCCATGTGTCAGCTGACTGTGCTCAGTCGTGATTAGCTGTGTCCGACTCTTTGCAATCCCATAGACTATAGCCCGCCAAGCTTCTCTGTCCATGGAATTTTCCAGACAATACTGGAGTGGGTTGTCATTTCCAACTCCAGGGGATCTTCCCGGCCCAGGGATTGAAGCTAAGTTTCCTGTGTCTCCGGCATAGGCAGGCAGATTCTTTACCACTGAGCTACCTGGGAAGCCTAGAGAGTGAAATCGAGAGGTACAGAGCCAAAGGGAATTTAGGGAGAAATGGGTTGTGTAGGGAAAATTATAGGGGAAAGGGGAGACAGCTGAGGGGATACATCAGGGATCACAAAACAACTTCAGACTGCCCAGAGGGATTGCTAAACCCAGAGAGCCCATTAATAAGCTTCTGCGGTCACCTGGGCTCCACGCCTAGCTCCTTACCTCGAGTCAACACCCAGAGGCCTTAATAGCCACCCTGGGGCTTTTCTCAGCTGACCGAGCTCAGAGGAAGGCATTTGCAAGGAAGGTCAATTCTTCATCCCCAGCAAGTTCAGGCTATATTAGGGAAGTTAACCTATTTACACTAAAGCCTTCTCAACTGAGTTTCAATAGATTAGTCTAATACTCTCTGATGGGATTATGCAGATAATTCTGTCATACACTCACCTACAGAGAACAAACAAATAACGTCCATCAGCACAACTGACACAATCATATAGACTTGATTTCATATGATTATGGTTTCGTATGTGTGGTGTTAGTTGCTCACTTGTGTCCAACTCTTTGCGACCCCATGGACTGTAGCCTGCCAGACTCCTCTGTCCATGGCATTTCCCAGGCAAGAATACTGGAGTGGGTTGCCATTCCCTTCCCCAGGGGGTGATCTTCCCAACCCAGGGAGCAAACTCAGGTCTCCTGCACTGCAGGCGGATAATTTACCATCTGGGCCACCAGGGATATATGTGGAGGATCGTCTGTTTTAAACACCAGTGGGGCACTGGTTAATTGCCCTGTATTCCAGCAGATGGAGCTGTAGCCTGGAGGGGTGCAATATGCTTCAGTGGCTGATGCCCACCCCTCAGAAAAATCAATATTGAGAAGAGATGTGGGGAAAGAGAATTAATAATAATAATATAATAATACTAACATTAGTTATTATTCTATGATTGTACATGCATCTGAATCGGAGTCTGATCCACAGCAGGGCACTCAAATAAGGAATGAATACATGAGACATAATCCCATGACTGGACTGTAGCTTGAACATCAGCTTTGTTTTTCTCTCTCATTCCTTTGAATATCTACATATACACACCCTTTGGACACCCACTTCCCATTAAAATGTCATGGAAAAATTCCGTGAAACTTGACTGTAGGGTCAAACGGATGTCAAAGGGAGGTGTCGGGAGAGGTATGTGATGAAAATAACCCAGCTGAGGTTCCCACCTGTCTCCCATGCCCGGACTCTGCTCTAGGCAGTGTTCCTTGAAGTCTGTTTCCTCCCTAGCCCCCACCATTCGCATCAGTATCAGCTAGGTTGTTTATCAAAAATTCTGATTCCCAGGCCACACCCCAAAGAATCTTAATCAATAGTTGTAGGCTGGGGCACCTCCTGTAGTCCCTTCACACAATGAAGCTCAAGAATCTCTCTTCTGAGGGAAGGCGAGCTGACAAGCTCTTATTCCCAATCCTGAGACACAGAGAGCACGAAAAACTCTGAACACTGAGAAGTTTTCATAACTTACTTTGGTGGCAAAATCTGGCCCATGAAGTGCCATGAAGCTATGTGTGATTCTTATTAATTGCACATAATGTGAGTATGCATACATAATGCGAATACTCACACAGCCCACTAAGGAAATATTAATGTGTTTGGTTAGAAGGTGCTGTCCTAACCCCACTGAAGATATTACGGAATATATTGTGTGTGTGCTAAACTGCCTTTCTGAAGTCCGAACACTTCCTGAATTCATAAACACATGTGGTCTTGAGGGATTCAGACGAAAGGCGCCTGTGCTGTGTTCTCACAGCCTGACCATAGGTGGAGCTTGAAGCAGTTAAATTTGGGTTTAACAATGATAAGAAAGCCTACTAAAGAGATGACTGGATTGGGAGCTGAGAGACTTCACCTTTCTGTAACTTTATTCTTTCTCCTGAAAATGAAGGAGGGGATGATATATAAAGACTTTTGGCTCTAAAATTCTGGTTTTCACTCCTTGCTTTTCTGGAGAAATGTTGAGGCATTAATGCCACAAACAGTAGATTGTGCTGTCTTGTTATTTTCACTAAGAAAAAATTTAAAGGTAAAGACCTTTCACTATCTTCTGGATTTTCAGGCAGATTCTTGACTGACATTTCCCTCCATGATGTGAAAGGGCCTTTACCCCAACTTTACAGATATCCTGATACATTATTGCACTGAGCAGCACTGCTGGGAAACTACTAGAATAGAGAAGAGATCATGAACTCCAGAGAGTGCTATGAAACACTGAGGAAGAAAGTATTATGTGTTAGTTATAGAGGAGGAGACAAGAGATACAAATCTGAGAAAGTCTCCATTACCAGCTGCTTTCAGAGCTTAGAGCTTTCCAGGTGGTGCTAGTGGTCAAGAACCTGCTTGCCTATACAGGAGACATAAGAGACACGGGTTTGATTCCTGGATCAGGAAGATCCCCTGGAGGAAGGCATGGCAACCCACTCTAGTATTCTTGCTAGTAGAATCCCACAAATAGAGGAACCTAGTGGGCTACAGTTCATGGGGTGGCAAAGAGTCAGACACGACTGAAGTGCCTTAGCACATGGGCATACGGTCAGAACTTCATTCATCCAAGGGGCAGCAAGCTGCCTCTCAGAGAATCCTAGTGATCCCTTAGCCTGTGTGATGGGGGATGCTCTATGCAGTAACTGATGTTTAAACGCTCATCCTAAGACTCTGTGAAATCCCAAAGCAAGATATTGTGAAGTTAAAACAAAACACAAAGCAAGACAACAAGCTCTGAGTTTGTTCTATCAGAAGCAATGTGTTATGGGTTGAAATGCGTCCCCCTAAAATACTGAGGTTGAGGGTCTTCCCAGGTGACCCAGTGGTAAAGAATCTGCTTGACAAGCAGGAGACGCAGGTTTGATCCCTGGGTTGGGACGATCCCTTGGAGTAGGAAATGGCAACCCAATCCAGTATTCTGCCTGGAGAATCCCATGGACAGAGGAGCCTGGTGGGCTTCAGTCCACCAGGTCGCAAAAGAGTCGGACACAACTTAGCATCTAAATAGCAGCAGCATAATAAATGGTAGGGTTTGCTTGCCCAATTTCATTAAAATTCAGAGGTTGAAGTCCTAACTCCCCCAGTAAATAAGGACTGTGCACTTATTTGGAAACAGGGTCTTCACAGAGACATTCAAAGTGAGGTCTTTAAGGGATGGCTCCATGACTGAATGACTAGTAATCTAATAAGACCCGTGTTCTCTAAGAAAGGGGACTTTGTACTAACACACAAGAACACTGTGAGAGCAAGAAGATGGCCATCTATAAACTAAGGAAAGTCCTTGCAAAAAATATACAATGTTTAGTCCTATGGCAGAGGGAGGCATCTGTGAGCTCTGATGTGAATATTTGGACACCGATCTCACTCCTGGCTTCATTTATGCTCTGTGTCTGTGTGTGTGCGTGCACTAAGTTGCTTCAGTTGTGTTCAGCAGGTGGGTTCTTTACCACTAGTGCCATCTGGAAAGACCTGTTTATGCTCCATTCTTTGTTCTTCATTTGTTTCATTTTTCTAATTTTGTCTTTTTTTTTTTTTTTGGAATATAATTGCTTTCCATTGCTGTGTTAGTTTCTACCGTTGCAGTCCTAGATGTATCTTTATCTGCTGCCTGAAATTCTTTTTAGGTTTACAAATGATACATGTTGGTAAGTAGCATCTTGCCTAGCACATTCATGGACAGTTGATATAAAACGATTAAATGGTGAAGTCCAGCTCCCCTATAACTATTGTGTAAGGAACTGTGAGAGATGATAAGGTTTTGTTTCACAGGACACAAGACTTCTGAACTCTAGGAAAGAATTCTTCGGGCAATATGCCACTGGAAAGTGGGGCTTGAGTCACCCCAAAGTCAGGACTGTCTTCAACTCTTCACAACACAGAGCAAAGAGGATGGGGGATACCATTTCCAGATGAAGGGCTGTGGCAGGAATTTTGTGAAGTGTGTCAAGAATTAAAGCAGAAAGAATGACTGTTTACTGTGCATTTGCTGTGTGCTAGACAATGTTATGTAACAGACTATTTGATCTTTACAATGGCAAATATTACTATTTGATCTTTACAACGCAAAGAGGGAGTCCCAGCTCCCTGCTTAAAACTGAAAAATATGTAGCTCAGAAAGGTAAAGTGTTTTGTCAAAGAGCAGATAGTTTAAAAAGTTGAGCTGAAAATTGAAATAGAGAAACCTGACTCTTCACAAATATTCCCATCCCTCCAAATTGCCTCCTTAAAATTCACATATTGTTTGGCTCTTATGATTAAATCAGGATCACCAATAACTATAGAAATGTAGCTGGCAAAAAAAAAATCTTACCTTTTGGAACATTTAGAAACGTTAGATGAGAAGACCCAAAAGGATCTATATTTGGCATGAAAGCATACGGCTGGAAAACATGTGGACCACAGAAGAGGACTTGGAAAAATGTTTGGAATTATAGCAATGAAAATAGGGTAATTCCAACAATGGTTTTTACTCAACTTTTAGTGAGAAAAGGTTGGAAATTAATATCAGAGCCACTCTATTGACTGTAGATGTTATATTATCCTTGGAAAGTGGGTGGTGGCAGAAATTAGTGGCTGTTCTCCAGAATCCTTTTTCTCCTTTTTTTTTTTTTTTAAAAAAAAAAAAACTGTGTACTTGGTTACCCAGTTAGAGGTTTAATTTATTTCACAGCCTTCCTTGCAGGCAGGTGTGGCCATGAACTTGGTTCTGGCCAGTGGAATATGAGTGAGGCGCTGTGTGCCATGGCTCACTGTGCCTTCAGAAGGTAGAGGTGCCCTCCTGTGCCCTGAATTCCTTCCTCTGGCTGGAAAGCAGGTGTGATGGTGGCAGATGAATCAGCCATTGCAGACCTTCAGATGGAAACCAGTCTTTGAAGATAAAAGTGTCAAAGAAAAAAGAGCCTCAAGATTGTGGGGCCACCTCACCAGCCTGAATTGCAAACCTGCCCTTTCGTATTCAAGATACATAAATGGTCCATGTATTAAAAGCCACTGTTATTTAGAATCTCATTGTTACTGCAGCCAAACCAGTATTCCAGTTAATAAGCTATATTCTAACTAATAACTAAATAGGACACCTCATTCCCATATCTTCTGAATGCAAATGTATGTGAAAGTCTCTCTGTAGAATTATCTACTCTGTTTCAGAGTTCCTTTTGTGACCCAGTTGCTACCAACAGGGAGAGATCTTTAAATACCAGGGGCTCTTTGTTTCCTTGGTTCCTGAACTCATGTCAGGAAAAATCTACCAAGAGGATCCTGGTTTCTCATGTTCCCTTAGGAGCATCTGAACTGGGTCTGGAAAGTCTGGCTTATTTCTTTCAAGTGTAGGACACGAGCAGTTGTGAAAGTGAAGGTATTGTGAGGGTGATTTGATATTTATTAGTGATTTTGTTTAAGCCCAAACAGTCCAAAAAGTGAGTGGAAATTTCTGCCAAGATCTGACCTATAAAGCCCTTTGAGAGCTAGGCAGGGGGTAGGATCAGGGGTTTCTCAGACTTGCCTGAGGTTTCTAGAGATAGTACATTGGCAGCTTCCGGAAGAGATGGGGGAAGGGGGTGTTAGAACAAGAATTCCCCTATAGTCTTCTTTTCTAAAATAGGGTTTAGAGAAGATGTGGGAGGAGTACCCCTAAACCACTGAGAAGTCTCAGTTGTAAAACCAATGACTTATTGATGAGCACATGGGGTCAGCTGCAATTTCTATAATCCATTTCAATGAAGAGGAAAAGTGAAAGTACATTTACCCAATTTCTGTGGCAATTCTGATAGGCAGTTGTACTCTGTGAAACTGCTAGGAAAGTGGTTAGAGAGTTTAAAGTAGAGTTAGTTTCAGGCAGGATCAGGAATTGCATGTAGTAAGATTCTTCAAGTCTTTGTCTTCACATCAGGTATGTTAGAGTGGAACACAAGGGGCCAGCCTGATGTAATGGATGCTCGAGTTGGGGTGGGTGGGATTTAAGAGGAGGGGAGACTACTTAATATATCAGCTAGTGCTATAAAAAAAGGGCCTGATTATTGGCGAGAAAAAAGTCTCAAAATAGAGATATTAGAATTATGTATTTTATTTGTTTTGCATAAGGTAAGAATGAAAAGTGAGAAGAAGAGGAAAATCACAGGGCTCATTAAATTTAAAAAAAAAAAAAGAAAAGATCAATAAGGAATATTGGGAGGGAATTATGTTGTAAGGAGAGATAGAAGTATACATTCCAGGGATTTCCCTGGCTGTCCAGTGGTTAAGACTCCGTGCTTCCGCTGCAGGTGCCATGTGTTCAATTCCTGGTCAGGGAACTTAAGATCTCACATGCCAGGGGTGTGGTCAGATTTCTTCCCACTATTCTCTTTGCCTAATATAAGACATCTGTTGATCAAATTGAGAAGGCACAAGGCCCTATGGTTAATTATTCAAATAATCTTATCACAGTCAAGGCTATAGTTTTTCCAGTAGTCATGTATGGATGTGAGAGTTGGACTGTGAAGAAAGCTGAGCGCAGAAAAATTGATGCTTTTGAACTATGGTGTTGGAGAAGACTCTTGAGAGTCCCTTGGACTGCAAGGAGATCCAACCAGTCTATCCTAAAGGAGATAAGTCCTGGGTGTTCACTGGAAGGACTGATGCTGAAGCTGAAACTCCAATACTTTGGCCACCTGATGAGAAGAGCTGACTCATTTGAGAAGACCCTGATGCTGGGAAAGATTGAGGGCAGGAGGAGAAGGGGACGCCAGAGGGTGAGATGGTTGGGATGGCATCAAGGAATCAATGGACATGGGTTTGGGTAGACTCTGGCAGTTGGTGATGGATGAGGAGGCCTGGCGCGCTGCGCTTCATGGGGTCACAAAGAGTCGGACACAACTGAGTGACTGAACTGAACTGAATGTTATCCAGTCATATCTCCAAATCCTGGGAAGATCCAGGGGAAGAAAACTAAACAGGTATGATGGTCTCTGTCTTAAAAAGAAAATCCTAGGCAGATAACTGTGACCTACATTGAGGAAAACTACAATGCTACAAGCTTTTATTTTCAACATTCTTGCTTTGTTTCACCCCCAAAGAAATTTCTGTTGCTCTGGACTTGTACTGAGTTAAAGCTGAAATTCAGGAACATATGGGTTAATAATTTTTCTCTAGTAATAGAAAAGCAAGTTATGCAAGAAGAAGCCTATTTTAATAGCAAGTGACTATTGGCATCTTAAGAAAACCTCTGCATATCTTTCTTATTATTTAGTTGGCAGGATGTTACTGGTAGAAAAATGGATGTTTTTGTTTAGTTACTAAGTCCTATCTGACTCTTCTGTGAACCCATGGACTGTAGCCGGCCACACTCCTCAGCCCATGGGATTTCTCAAGCAAGAATACTGGAGTGGGTTGCCATTTCCTGCCTCAAGAAAAATGGATACTCTGGAACAAATCAGTGCAAGCCATTCCCACAGGTGGTTTCAAGCCAAAAGTCCCATCTTCACTTACAACAAAAGAAAAACACTGTTATTCTCTGAACGTTTCCATCTCAGACTGCTGAAAGTTCTCTGTTTATTGGCATGAGGTGATGCTGATATGAGTTACCTTTCAAACTGAGTTTAATACATAGTCTTGCCAGCTAGCTTTTTTTTTTTTTCTAACTGAACAAGGCCTTCTCATGTCTCAGGCCTAATACTAAGGAAATACCCAAGGCCAGAATAATTTGAAATAAGGAGAAAGTTGATGCCTCCCCTGAGTTTGTGACTGAAAGTAATGAAACCAATATCTGAAACACAAACTCTGACACACTGCAATCCCAAACTGGAAGCAAATACTGGGACTTTGAATGGAGGGTAACTCAGCCAGGTCTTAACAAAAACAGTGTTTGAAACAGATGGCAAGAAAGATTAAAAATATCCGACACAAATGGGATTAATTAAGAATGGCAGGGGCCAGCTGAGTATGGAATGTGTCGGTGGACGTGGACTTAGCCTGAGTTTATAGAGCTAAGCAAGCCCAGTGTTTCAGAGAATCTGTGGATCTCAATGCATATATGGACACCTCACCAGGGATATTTGTAAATGTGAACTTAACAGATTGTCTCTTATTTAACTTCATTATGGCTTTTCTAAGAAAAAAAAAAAGGCTTCTCTAAGAAGAAAATAGAAGTAGATAAAATAGGATTGCCATATAGTTGAATATGATTCAGTAGCTTTTGAATACATAGATAGGCATCACTTTGTGATCTTATATACTTTTAAAATAAAAACGCCCTGATTACTGTCTAAAAGTTGTTGCTGTTCTTTTGCATCTTAAAAAAAAATGTTTTCAACCTATGGACCCAAGACACATGTATTATGGAGAAAGAAGGTCCTCAAAATTTAAGGGATTGTAAAATAATAGAGTAAGATTTGCCAGAAGCATTTTATTTTTTGGACCCTGTTGACTTGCATTCTATGAATCACACACACTGACCCAGGTCAAGAGTAGGCATTAAGTAGATGCCAGTGTGGTACCAGATACCAGTTAGGACAAAAAAGGAGAAATAATCTATTATTTCAGATCCAATCTGTTCAACTGAACATTCTAATATCATTTTCTTTAATATTGTAACTTATTGAAATTCTAAGTAATTCCCTTGATTAGGAAATCTTCCTTGAGTGCCATGTGATCTGACTGTAATAGAATCAATATGGGATACCAGTTGCCAGAGTTGCCTTGTATGAACTTCCAGTTTACTTTTTGTAAAATGGTTTTGTTTTTGGTGAGAAAATCAGGTAATGTTTATGGAAGTACATTGAAACTATAAACATTATACAAATGAAATGTACCATTTTATAAAAATTATTATCCTTTGGTCATAGAATCATGACTTGGTTATCCTGAGAACTAGTTGGCTTTTCTGTTTTATCAAAAAACAGGAAAAATCAACCATAACAAATTCTTTTATTCTCACTGACTTACAAAGTCAGTAAGGTCAAGTGATCTAAAGCTAGCCTAGCAATTATCTGTCTTTTTTTCCTTTTCCTTAAAGGCAAGATTTTGTGCAAAGTCATCTGTTGACAGTTTCCCATCCTTGCTGTTCAATACAACTGCTAACTGGTTAAGAGCCTTGATCCTTGAAAATAAGCCTTTCTTGCAAAAAGACATCATAAAGTTTGGCTATAAAATAAACATCTTTTTTTCATCTAGATAATAAAAAGGAACATTCATATTTTTATATTTCTTTGAACAGAAAAATATCTAAATGCTTCAAGACAAGTGTTTAAAAGACCAAGAGAGAATAGAATTAAATATTTAGACTGTATCTGATGGATTAAGGATTAAGTTAATTTGTAAAAGAGCCCATTACATTAAAAAAAATTCAAAATAAGTGACCACATAATATAAACATGCAATTCCTAGAAGAAAAATAAGTGATTAATAAACCTATAAATTATAAAGTCAAAGAACTATAATTGCATAAAGTTAAAAAGATTGATAACATGCAATGCTAATAAATATTGGGGAAATATGCATACTCATATATTACTGGTGGGGAGTATAAATAACTGAAATCTTTTTGGAAAGAATCTATGAACCACAATAATTCTAAATACTAGAGTAAAAAAGGATGATTGTCTATATTTATTCACTTACTCATAGACAAATATTTCTTGAATACCTACCCTATACTAGGGATGGAGAAATGAACAAGATAGAAATACATCTCTCTTGTGGAGTTCATTGTTTATTGGGAGAAAATCAGAAAATAGGCATAATAAATAAGCAAATTTCATAGGATATTAGAAAGTGATATGTACGATGGAAAGAAAAAAACAGCAGAGTAAGGAAAATATATAATACTGAGATGGGCGTGGGGGCTGCAGTTTTATGTTGGGAGTCTGTGTAGGTCTGCACTGAGAAAGGTAAATTTGAGCAAAAACTTGTAGGAAGTGAGGGAGTGGCTATTTGGATATAGAGCGGAAGAAAATTCCAGGCGTAGGAAACAGCTAGAATAAACATAAATAACTACAAATAGAAAAGTAAATAAAGAAGTGGGTTGAATATAAAAAGCTGTACTCATAAAAACAGAGGCTAAAATGGTGTTACCAAGGGCAGGGAGGTTGGAGTGTAAGAAAGATGCTGCTTAAGAGTACAAGCTTGCAGTAGATACATGAGTCCTGGAGACTGAAGGTACACCACAGTAATTATAAAAAATTGTTTGTTATTCTTTAGTAGCTAAGCCATGTCCGACTCTTTGCAACCCCCTGGACTGTAGCCTGCCAGGCTCCTCTGTCCATGGGATTTCCCAGGCAAGAATACTGGAGTGGGTTGCCTTTTCCTCCTCCAGGGGATCTTCCTGAGCTAGGAATTGAACCCAAGTCTCCTGCATTGGCAGGCAGATTCTTTACCACTGAGCCACCAGAGAAGCCTGATACTAATTATTCCCACCCCCGAAAGAAATGCTAATTACATAATGTGATAGCAGTGCTAGCTCATGCTAAATATCAATCATACTGCAAAATATAAATGAATCAGATCAGGTCAGGGAACCAGATCCCACATGCAGCAACTAAGACTCAGAACAGTCAAACAAATAAACAAATATATAAATTAAAAAAAAAAAGACTCTTAGAAGAAAACATAGGCAGGACACTCCTTGACATAAATCATAGCCATATTTTTTTTTAGATTTATCTCTGAAATCGAAGGAAATAAAAGCAAAAATAAGCAAGAGGGATCTTGTTTTTGATCAATCACTCAATTGTGTCCGACTCTTTGCAACCCCATGGACTTCAGCATGTCAGGCTTTCCTGTCCTTTACCATCTCCCAGAGCTTGCTCAAATGTTCATTGAGTTGGTGATGCCCTCCAACCATCTCGTCCTCTGTCGTCCCCTTCTCCTTTTGCCTCCTGTCTTTCCCAGCACCAGGGTCTTTTCCAATGAGTCTGCGCTTCACATGAGGTTTGTACAGCAGAGGAAACCATCCACAAAATGAAAAGACAACTTACTGAATGGGAGAAAATATTTGCTACTGATATGACAGATAAGGGATTAATATCTAATTACATAAACAGTTTATTAGCAAAAACGCAAACAATCCTATTAAAAGTGGGCCGAAGATCTGAATAGACATTTTTCCAAAGACATACAGATGGCCAAGAGGCATATGAAAAGATGCTCAACATCATTAATCATCAGAGAAATGCAAATTAAGACCACAATGAACTACCACCTCACACCTGTCAGAATAGCCATTGTCAAAGAGATTACAAATAACAAATGTTGGTGGTCCAGTGGTGAAGAATTCGCCTTGCAATGTGAGAGATGAGGGTTTAACCCCTGGACCACCGTGTGCTGGAAGGAAAGATCCTGCACGATGCAGCGGAGTTTCTGTGTGATGCAACAAAGACATGATGCAGCCAAATAAGTAAATACTGTTTTAAACAAACCAAAACAAATGTTAGCAAGGATGTGCAGAAAAGGGAAATCCAGTGCACTGTTGTTGGGAATGTAAATTGATGCAGCCACTGTGGAAAACCATATGGCCGTTTCTCAAAAAACTAAACATAGAACTACCATGTGTTGTGCTAAGTCGCTTTAGTCGTTTCAGACTCTTTTCGACCCTATGGACTGTAGCCAACCATGGGATTCTCCAGGCAAGAATACTGAAGTGGGTCACAGTGCCCGCCTCCAGGGGATTTTCCTGATGCAGGGATTGAAATCTCATCTCTTACATCTCCTGCATTGGCAGGTGGGTTCTTTACCACTAGCCCCGTGTGCAAAGCCTGAGAACTACCATATTACCCAACAATTCCACTCCTGGGTATATACCTGACAAAAACCAAAAGCTAGCTTGAAAAGAAGCATGCACCCCAATTTTCGCAGCAACGTTACTTATAATTCCAAGATATGGAAGCAACCTAAGTGTCCATCAATAAATGAATAAAGAAGATATGGTATGTATATACAATGGAATACTACTGATCTATAAAAAATAATGAAATTTTGCCATTTGCAACAACATGGATGGACTTAGAGATTATTCTAAGTGAAATAAGCGAGACAGAGAAAGATAAATATTGTATGATATCACATATATTGGAATCTAAAAAGTACAACCAACTAGTGAATATAACAAAAAGGAAACAGACTCACAGATACGGAGAACAAATTAGTGGTTACCAGTGGGGAAAAGGAGGAGGGGAGAGACACTGACAATATAAGGAAGGGGATTAAGACATACTATTATGTAGAAAATAAGTAAGCTACAAGGATATGTTGTACAACATAGGGAGTGTAGTCAATATTTTATAATAACTATACAAGGAGTATGGTCTTCCCAGGTGGCCCAGTGGTAAAGAATCTGCCTGCCAAACAGGAGACGTGGGTTTGATCCCTGGGTTCGGGAGATCCTCTGGAGAAGGAAATGGCAATTCACTCCAGTATTCTTGCCTGGGAAATCCCATGGACAGGAGCGCGGCAGACTGTAGTCCATGGGGCTGCAAAAGAGTTGGACATGACTTCGCAACTAAACAACAACAATTACAGGGAGTATAGCCTTTAAAAATTATGACTCACTATGTTGCATATCTGTAATTTATATAATAATATCGTACATCAACTATACCTCAATAAAAAAAAGAACTGAGCCTAAAAATCTATGAAAGAAGAATGGATGAAGATTACTTATAGTAACTATGTCTCACTAATGCCTCTGACTCTTACAAAGGAATAGCAAAGATCCCTCAATTTGTGCTTTTCTGCTCTTCTAATTTGACAAGAGAGAAGAGCACTGTTTGGCAGTTGGGAGACCTAAACTGAGCTGTTTTTTTATTTTAGTATAGTCACTTCTGTGCTTTGTTTTCTTAATCTCTAAAATAGGCTTATAACTGCCTTGGCTATTTCTCTCTTTTTTTTTTTCTTATAATGACAAACAAAACAACAGATGAATAAATTTAATGATAGGAAAATGATTATAACATTAATTTTGTGCCATGTGCTCAGTCACTCCAACCCTTAATGACCTCATGGACTACATAGCCCGCCAGGCTCTTCTCTCCATGGGATTTCCCAGGCAAGGCTACTGGAGTGGGTTGCCATTTCCTTCTCCAGGAGATCTGCCAGACCCAGGATGGAACCCGTGTTTCCTGTGGCTCTTGCCTTGCAGGTGGATTCTTTACCTACTAAGCCATCAGGGAAGCTTGAAAAAATTATGTTATAAAATAATATATCAATGGAATTCCCTGGTAATCCAGTGGTTAAGTACCCCATGCTTCCAGTACTGGGGGCATGGGTTGGATCTCTGATTGGGGTCTAAGATCCTGCAAACCATACAGTATGCCAAAATAAAATAAAATAAAAATAAAAAACAGAGTTTAAAAAATAGTCTATCTAGCATGATCCTAACTAGAGGGTTTGTGGGGCAATGTGTGCTTACAAGCATAGAAAAAAATGCCAGAAGATTATTTCCCAAAATGTTTAGAGGAATAATTTGGGGGAGATGACCCATATTGGTAATTTAATTTGCTTCTTGATGTTATAAAATCTTTTCCAAAATTTCCAAAGTAAACATGACTTCCCTACATCATTGGAAAGAAACATTGATTTTAAACTACACAGTGTGGTCTCAGAGGCTGCCTTTGCATCCCGCATGGAGTCACCTCACTTCTACTGTTTCCCATCCCTAGATGAATAAATCAGAAACTCAGTTTGACAACAACAGAAGCAAACAGCACATGAAGTAAGGAATTACAGTCATGAGCAACACTAAGCCATGAGAGGCCTGTAATGGGATTTTAATTGTTTTCTCTTAATACTTAGGGGCCTTCGAGATATCATTATATTGTGTCAGGGTTTAACAAGGAAAATAAATGAAGAAAAGCTGCCTCAACGCTGCCTGGAAGGCGTATGGGAAGTTGCTGTAAATTCCTCTCAGTTTTGTTGGAAACCTACCATTGCTCTTAAAAAAAACATTGTTTGAAAGAAATTGCCTGAAAGTAGGTGACAGAAGTGGTTTGCTCTGATGGGAGTCTGGCACTCAGCCTCTGTCCATAAGAGGCCGTACAGGGGAGGAAGGCATGAGAAGTTTTGCTGTAGGTGACAGGGTCTGTCTTTAAACCAATTTCTGGAGAGGATGTGGCCTTGAACATCAAGAACATAGAAGTTTCTGGGAAAGGCCGATTGGTACCCTAAATATAGCCGGACTCAAGTTGAACATGGAAATGAACTTGAGGGAGTGTCTGCATGTGGACAAGCTTTACTTTCTTTATGAAAGTGCCTGCTAGCTCTCTCCCATATTTAAACTTTGCAAAAAGAAACTACTACATTTCTCCTTCAGTCCTTTCAAAGTTAGAGATGTATATGGAAGTGTATTTTCCAAAATATAATCCTCCTTTCTTTTAAAAAAAAAAAATTAAAGCTAAGATATGCAAAGTGTTTCATGGAGAAGTGTTGGCCAAAGTCCAGAAAGTAGTACAGAACTGAAATGAGGGTTAAAAAGAAATGCTTCAGAGGGAACATCTGCTGAAGTGGGAACTGCACTGGCACACAGGATTCAGCTCCCAGGGCACCAGGTGTCACGTCTAGTTTGTAGCAGTTGTTAGTGACCCCTTGGGTGGCAGGAAGGAAGAGGAGTGACCGTGACATTCACCGAAGGACCCGCTGTCCCACTGGCAACACAGAGGTTCAATTCTTAGATGGCTGGACCACTGACTTGTGTGCTTCAAGAAGGGGATTTCCACATTCAAAAATAGTACGACTTCAGTTAGGCTTGATTGCCTTTTTGGGAAGTTTGTTATATTTAGAAGCTTTCTCCTCCCCGCCCCCATTGTGGCTTTTAAACTCCATCTGCAACATGGCACCAGTCTTCAGAATTCTGATGGCCTGATTTACCCCTAGAGCTCTGTTTGGAATCAAAATGTATTCTGAAAACATAGGAAAGAGCTGCTGTATTGACAACACATATTTTAATCAAAATGCTGAAAGCGGTGAAATTATAAGGGGCTTTTTTTTTTTTTTTCTTCCTCAGTCGTCTCTGTACTTTTGAAATTTTCTAGATTGTGGTTTTCACCTAGGAGATCTCACAGATCTGGGCAGCGGTTTCTCAGAGTGGTTCTCCCTCACCCAGCTGGGCTCTGGTTACACCATCCTGGGAGCCCTGGAGACTCGGTCTGGAGCCAGCAAGCCTCAGGAATCTCCATGTAACATGGAATATCAGTTACACAGCATGCAAAAATAGAATCAGGAAAAAAATTCTATTATGAGCAGTTTTGCTTACAAAGTAAAAATAAACTTACTTTTATTTAAAAAAAAAAAAAACAAACCCTTTAAAACGCTGAAGTCCATAAGGAAAGGCTGGTTTTCAAAGATGCACTTTGTATGGAGGCTCAAGTGATGGCTCACTTATAGTTTAGCGGGACTTACTTGGTCTGTTCTGGTTATCCACTACGGTGAAAGTTAGAGAGATTGTATATTGCTGTGGATTCAATTCTGGATTCAGGAAGGCTCATGATCAGTCCAATCCAATTTCTATTTTACTTCCTATCCATCCTGCAAAGGACTTTCTGTGCAACTGTAATGTGCTTTGGCTCTCAGTAGCCCCAGAGTGAAGTTGATGGAACTAACCCAGGACAAGGGAGGAAGTTCTTTTTCACCATAACATAAAGGATTCATAAAGGATGATTCTTTGCTTTCATTTAAAAAGTGGAAGATCTCAGAGTTCCATTCACCTTCTGTGCACTCTTTTGAGCAGTGAAGCCAAATTCACAAGTTGGTGGTTAGAGTTTTCCATTAAATCTTTTAAAATGTCTCCTTTACCTGAGCACCATGCACGGGAGTGTGCTAAGTCACTTCAGTCGTGTATCACTCTTTGCAACCCCATGGACTGTAGCCCTCCAGGCTCCTCTGTCCACGGGGTTCTCCAGGCAAGAATACTGGAGTGGGTTGCCATGCTCTCCTCCAGGGAATCTTCCTGACCCAGGGATTGAGCCCACATCTCTTATGTCCGCATTGGCAGGTGAGTTCCTGGGAAGCCCCACCTGAGAACCATTCACTTGAAATGACCAATTCCTTCTGTTTTGGGGCCAACTCCCCCGCCCCAAGTCTCTACAGAATGTTTTAGAACAAGTCTTCTGGTTCTTTTCCCCCAAATTACCAGTCATTGGCAGAATAAGCAGGAACATTCCCAGAGGGCAGCTTTTCTGGGTAAAGCTCCTCTGTGGATGGACCACTTTGGGAACCATTGGTACCACTGTAACACATAAGCCTGCCCATCTCTGAAGGGGGCTTGGGCCATCTCAGGATTCCAAGGCGCTAGTTTCTTCTCACCTCATGGAAACTTCCCTTTCATCTATGCTATCACTCCCAAGGTGCATTCCAAGAGGTTGACCAGTTGATGAGCTTCTGGGAATGAGAGAAAGGGGATTTAGGTTCATTTTGATGAAACCTTGAAAGTTCTCTGCTGACTCGAAGGGCTGTCACTGAAACCCCCACAGTGCAGGGGAACTGGCAGGTGAGGATAAAGAATGGGTTGGGATGTTGGGGGCTTCTCCACACACAGCTGCTTCTAGAGATGGTGATCCATACTCAGAACTGTCACAGAAGCACACTGGGACCATAAATTCCTGAGATGATTTTCTCTTTGAAGATGGAATCCAATCTCACCTGTCCCCTGTTTTTGTTTTTCAACCCAGTAACTATTCTGAGCCAGACATTTTTTTTTTTTTCAGAGTGCTGCCTAAAATATCAGAAAAATCCCTGGCATGCTTGAAGTGATCAATGGCTATTTCTAGTGAGTGGAAAGCAAGTGCAGTTGAAAAGGAGAGTCTTGGGGACAAAGCCCATAACTTGGGAGCTGGTGGAGAAACTCCTTGTGGACAGACCGGTTCCGGCACACTCAGGATGGACAGTATGACACAGAGCCAAAGTTTGGTGGAAAGAGGAGAGGCAGAGTCCCTGAGCAGGCTCTCCTGGAGTTACCATTATGCCAACTTGGCAAGACACGTGGCTCTTTCAGGACTCAGTTTCCTATTTTGCAAACTGAGGGAATGAAATGCTTTGGATTAAATGCTTTCTCCCTAAGGCTGGTCCCCTTCCATCTTCCCACTTCAGCAAGATGAATTTCAGAGAAGCCTGTAATTCAACATAAAGCTTCTAAAGAGGCAAGTCAGGAGGTCTTGGAAAGGGAATCCTGACTGCAGCCGATGAATGACAAGTAGAAAGAAGAGGCAAAGTGGAGGATTGTATCTGTGAGAAGCAGTAGAGAGGGCGGGTGAGTCCCAATTCTGCTCTGCCATGTACTGGCTGTGACAGCGCCTTTGTGAATCTTCCTCAACTGTAAAACATGGAATCTGGCTAAGTCTATGGGGTCGCACTGGAGAAGGCAATGGCACCCTACTCTAGTACTCTTGCCTGGAAAATCCCATGGGCGGAGGAGCCTGGAAGGCTGCAGTCCGTGGGGTCGCTGAGGGTCGGACACGACTGAGCGACTTCACTTTCACTTTTCACTTTCACGCACTGGAGAAGGAAATGGCAACCCACTCCAGTGTTCTTGCCTGGAGAATCCCAGGGATGGGGGAGCCTGGTGGGCTGCCATCTCTGGGGTCGCACAGAGTCGGACACAACTGACGCGACTTAGCAGCAGGACCTGCTTTACTAACACTGTGCAGCTCATGAGGCTCACCTGAGGTCATGATTACAAAGATCTTGGCTCAGTGCCTAGCACCTGGCTGAGAAACGTTGACTACTGTTTTGAAGCACGTGAGGAGGGACTCACGGGTGAAGGAAGAAGAGGAGCATGTTGGAGAATTTTGAGGATGCTGTGTTTTAGGAAAATCCCCCCTGGAAGTAGGGGCCCAAGGAAGCAAGCAGTCTGTACGCATTAATATCAGAAATAGATCCCTTAGGCCAGCAGCCTGTACTCAATAATACTGATTCTAGTTTAATATACATTTTCTTCTTGGATGTTTCCACTGCTTTTTATTTTCAAAGATACTGAATTAAATATATATCTTGATGATATGGTTTTGCTCCCTCCACTCCCCCTAAATTTTGCAGTCAAGGCCAGTGTTCCCTTTGTCTCACCTGCCAACTGAAAATTGTAGCTTGCCATCTGGTTCTGCAAGAATGAAGGCATTTGCTACTATAGCTGATGACCTTCAACACACCCTGAAAGGGGTTCAAGGCTGAGATTAGGAATGAGGCTCTCTGTGCTCTGGGAAAAACTGGGAGAGCTTCAGATAGTTAGATATTTTCAGGAGAAGATTTCATGAGTCCAATTTCTCTCCTCTCATATCTAGAAAAGCACAAAGTCATTAATGGTGACATTAATGACAGTCATTAATCTGCTGTTTGTGACTAGCAGCAACCTTATGCTCAAATGTGTGCTTGACTGCACATACCCACTTTGCCAAATGTATATACTGACCTCTCTCTACCTCTTAGGAACAGGTCCTCAGAACTATCTGAGAGGCTGTCTCCCAGGCTCTATTCCTCATTTGGCCCCAAATAAAACCTGAAGTACATTTTTTTTTTCCTGTTGACACACTCCAGCCCTAGCCCTGCCCTAGCCCTGCCCAAAGCAAGGTTGTAGACTTGTTTAGTCCTAAAAGTTAATACTATAACACATAGCAATTTGGACTTGTTTAGTTCTAAAAGTCAATACTGTAACACATAGTAATTTGGTCTAGAAGGTTGAAGGGAAGCAGAATGTTCCACCGCCCCCCAAATACGCCACTTTGACATAAGAATTCTTTTGACATGAAAGCATTTAAATTCCTGACATCTCTTATCTGCCTAAAAGCAGAGCCTCTCAAAAGAACTTGACTGTCAAATGGATACAGTATATGTATAGCTGAGTCCCTTTGCTGTCCACCTGAAACTATCACAACATTGTTAATTGGCTATACTCCAATACAAAATAAAACGTAAAAAAAAAAAAAAAAAAAAAAAAAAGAACTCAATTGTCATAAATTCCCTCCCCGGGAGCAAATCTCATTTTTCCTTCTGTAGTGGAGAAGACCATACCACACCCAGACAAACATCTCACAAGTATATCTCCTTTTTTTTTTTGACATGGACCATTTTTAAAGTCTTTATTGAATTTGTTATAATATTGCTTCTTTTATTCTGATGTTTTGGCCACTAGGCGTGTGAGATCTTAGCTCACCAACCAGGAATCGAACCTGCACCCTGTGCATAGGAAGGCAAAGTTTTAACCACTAGACTGCCAGGGAAGTACCTCTCATCTATTCTTTTAAGGGCTCATTTGCAAAAAGTCATTTGCTTTTTTATAAGTGCCCTTTCTCCCCTTCCCGTTTCCCAGTTAAGACATATAGGCCCCAAGTTCCAACAACCCCTTTGAGTTACTCATCCCTGAGTGCTTCTATGAGTGGGTTCAATGCCCATGTTAATAAACTGATTTGTTTATCTCTTGTTAACCTGCCTTTTGTCAGTCCGCTTTATAATGCCCCAGCTGGAGAACCTAAGATGAGTGGAAGGAAAAGATTTTTTTCTCTCCCAGCAAGGCTCAGACCCATCTAAATGAAGTCAACACCAAGAAGAGAAAGAAAATTGCCTTTGTTCTATTGACTATAGAAGGAAGTCAGAAAATAAGAACTACGACATCCCCCATATGCTGGCACTTGCTTGCAGCAAAATGCAGACCTCTTAGAGCAGAGGAAGAAACTTAGCTAGAACACCATTAACGTAAGTCTTTATTTAGAATACCAGGTGTCGGACTCTCTTTCTAATGTGGAGAAGGACAATGGACTGTTTGTGGGGTCTTAGCAGGCAGGTGTAGGCAAAAGTCCAGCTAACTGCACAACTGGTTGGCAAAGATGGCTCTCTGAAGGAGGAGGAATTGTCCTTGTGGATGAGAAACTATTTGGTAATTAGGATTTTATCAAGAGGGATGAAGAGGAAACGCTGCAAAAAATAAGGACGGGAGGCCATTGTGGATCCTGCCCAGCCCTTTAGCATTCTTCACAGGTCCCTCCTGGGCATCCATAGGTAGGACGTCTAGCAGACCCGTGTGTGTGTGGATACTAAGTCGCTTCAGTTGTGTCTGATTCTTTTTGACCGTATAGATGGTAGCCCCCCAGGCTTCTCTGCCCATGGGATTCTCCAGGCAAGAATACTGGAGTGGGTTGCCATTTCCTCCTCCAGGGGATCTTCCTGGTCCAGGGACTGAAACTGTATCTCTTGCATTGCAGGCAGATTCTTTATAGCTTGAGCCACCTAGGGAAACCCCTAGCAGGGCTGGGCAGGTAATTTAACATTTTCAAAGAGGTTTTATTACCTTCCATCTGGGGGGCTCAGGTGAGGGTGGGAATGGAGAGCTTAAAGTATTTTGGAATGCTTGTATCTCTCTTGGGCTCGTATCTATCCTCAGAGGAGACAATAACGCCATTCACAACTCAAAGGACAGGCATCATGGACAGCAGCTTGCCGACACTTAATGCTCAGGCCCTGAACCAGGGGCTACTTCTGAGGGCTTGGCCCACGGAGCTCCTGCGGCAAACCCCTGGGGAACCTAAGTTACTGACGTGGTGGTATGAGTACGTCATTTGCTAACTCTGTTACTTCATAAAGCACCTAAAGCATTTCATTATAAAGAGGTTTTACACGTAGTACCTAGTTTTTGTGTTCACTACCACTGTGTAAGGTAACAATTTTTAACCATTCCTTTTATGGATGAAAAGACTCCCCCATTTTTCACAGAACTAGAACAAATAATTTCAAGATTTCTATGGAAATACAAAAAACCTCGAATTGCCAAAGCAACCTTGAGAAAGAAGAATGGAACTGGAGGAATCAACTTGCCTGACTTCAGGCTCTACTACAAAGCCACAGTCATCAACACAGTATGGTACTGGTACAAAGACAGACATATAGATCAATGGAACAAAATAGAAAGCCCAGAGATAAATCCACACACATATGGACACCTTATCTTTGACAAAGGAGGCAAGAATATACAATGGAGTAAAGACAATCTCTTTAACAAGTGGTGCTGGGAAAACTGGTCAACCACTTGTAAAAGAATGAAACTAGAACACTTTCTAACACCACACACAAAAATAAACTCAAAATGGATTAAAGATCTAAATGTAAGACCAGAAACTATAAAAATCCTAGAGGAGAACATAGGCAAAACACTCTCCGACATAAATCACAGCAGGATCCTCTATGATCCACCTCCCAGAATTTTGGAAATAAAAGCAAAAATAAACAAATGGGATCTAATTAAAATTAAAAGCTTCTGCACAACAAAGGAAAATATAAGCAAGGTGAAAAGACAGCCTTCTGAATGGGAGAAAATAATAGCAAATGAAGCAACTGACAAACAACTAATCTCAAAAATATACAAGCAACTTATGCAGCTCAATTCCAGGAAAATAAATGGCCCAATCAAAAAATGGGCCAAAGAACTAAATAGACATTTCTCCAAAGAAGACATACGGATGGCTAACAAACACATGAAAAGATGCTCAACATCACTCATTATTAGAGAAATGCAAATCAAAACCACAATGAGGTACCACTTCACACCAGTCAGAATGGCTGCGATCCAAAAATCTGCAAGCAATAAATGCTGGAGAGGGTGTGGAGAAAAGGGAACCCTCCTACACTGTTGGTGGGAATGCAAACTAGTTCAGCCACTATGGAGAACAGTGTGGAGATTCCTTAAAAAATTGCAAATAGAACTACCTTATGACCCAGCAATCCCACTGCTGGGCATACACACCGAGGAAACCAGAATTGAAAGAGACACATGTACCCCAATGTTCATCGCAGCACTGTTTATAATAGCCAGGACATGGAAACAACCTAGATGTCCATCAGCAGATGAATGGATAAGAAAGCTGTGGTACATATACACAATGGAGTATTACTCAGCTGTTAAAAAGAATTCATTTGAATCAGTTCTGATGAGATGGATGAAACTGGAGCCAATTATACAGAGTGAAGTAAACCAGAAAGAAAAACACCAATACAGTATACTAACACATATATATGGAATTTAGAAAGATGGCAATGATGACCCTGTATGCAAGACAGCAAAAAAGACACAGATGTATATAACACACTTTTGGACTCAGAGGGAGAGGGAGAGGGTCAGATGATTTGGGAGAATGGCATTCTAACATGTATACTATCATGTAAGAATCGAATCGCCAGTCTATGTCTGACGCAGGATACAGCAAGCTTGGGGCTGGTGCATGGGGATGACCCAGAGAGATGTTATGGGGAGGGAGGTGGGAGGGGGGTTCATGTTTGGGAAAGCATGTAAGAATTAAAGATTTTAAAATTTTAAAAATAAAAAAATAAAAAGCCAAAAAAAAATTTAAAAAAAAATTAAAAAAAAAAAAAGACTCCCCCATAGAAGGTTTCGGTGGCTTACCCAATATCACTCGGCTGGTTAATAAGAAGACAGGAGACTGAGCTTCTTAATTATCAGTCTCCGGTTATTTCTGGGAGACCACATGGTGAAAGAATTTGCAGCTAAGATCACCTCTGACCCCAGTGAGCTCTCCTTTCACGGTGGTGCTTTTGTTGCCAAGGTTGGCTGACCTCCCCAAAGCAGGCTGGGAAAATCCAGTAACCTGAGCCCACCAGTCAGTTTGCAGGTGCCCACCAAAGCCATCTACAACTCCTTCCCTTTTATCTTTGTCCCAGGAAAGTGTAAACCTTGAAGTTTTCCCACTGCTGATTACAAAGTAAATTTCTGGTTGGCCTCTGTGGTTTAATCCTGGCTGGCCTCTGTGGTTTAATCCTGGTTCTTTCTCTATCAGAAGGGAAATGCAGCAAGAAAAATCTCCAGTGGGTCTCAGACAGTATACAAATTTATTCATTATGTGCTAAAGTTCCTGAGGCCAGGGACATCATCATCGTCATCATTCTCACCATCAATAGGTGCTAGAATTACAAGGAAGATAGGATTCTCTCTGTCTTCAGGGAACTTCAGGGAAAGGGAGCAGACAGGCTTATAAACAGGTTCTCTCTACCCTGCCCTCTCTGATGGCTTGGGATGAAAACAAGGTTCAAGATGCTGTGGGAGTACAGAAGAGAAGATACTGCCATCTCCACAGGGGAGTGATCAGAAGAAATACCCTGAATATAGACCCCTCATGAGATCAAGACCACATTTTGTGTGACTGTGTGGGGAGAAGGACTTCAGAAGGAGGCTAATTACATGTAGACAAATCCTACTTAATATTTTAGAATTATGCTTGAGGCTACAGTTCTCTGGCCAGGATTGACCAGAAGAGTTAAGTAATGGAATAAGAATTTCAGTAGCAATTTTGACTTTGTGTCCCTTTATAATCAAGATACTGTCAAACACGATTTACTGAGTGCCCACTATGTGTCAGACATTCTGGGCATGAGGGTAATTTTGGTGAACAAAACAGAGAAATCAGGCTTATATTCTAGTGGTGTCTATTTAACAAGCTTTTCAGACGACATGTTTCCCATGAGCAATGATTCCCAAACTCTGCTCATTAGAATGACTGGGGGACCTTTTAAAAAATTCCAAAGCTTGCCTAACCTAGACCAAATGCAGGTAATTCTCATGTACAAGCAGGGTTGATAACCATTGCCCTGGAAATTCTGATGTACTTCCCTAGAGAGGCATACCACCCCTTCCCCACCTCTCATCAACTTTCTGAAGGTCATTTATAAAATTCAGAGATGAGAAAATGCAGACTCAAAGGCTCAGAGTGGCATGTTCAAGGTAAAGGGCACATTCAGAGAGTCCCAGGGCCAGACTTGAACCTGGGTCTTCAGATTTTAAGTCTAGCATGTTTCTCAGTAGGTTGAAAGAATGAAAAAAAACGCAGTCAGTATTGTTACTGAAGCCCACCAAGGTCCCAGGGGCCCCCCACAGGGGAATGACGTGATTGTCTTCAAGCCTTCTGAACACTCGTTGAAGACTTCAGCACCCGGACTAGTCTTTATCCTAAAAACCATAAATAAACCAGAGGCCCATTCAACAGAGAGGACATTCTACAGGCTCTTTCCTACAGCCTGCTCACTGGGGTACATTTCTCCTGTGCTCTACCTCGGCCGTGCACCCCCTTGCCATGCCCTAGACACCACCTCTGTTGCTAGTTCATAGGAGAACTTCTCCAAGGAGACAATCACATCCTTTTAGCAGGTAGACTAGACTTCCATCCTGCCAGCAGTTTGCCGTCTCAGCAGCCTTGAGCTGGACCCAATATACACACCCTCTCTCTTCCTTCAACACCTTCTTCTTTCACTTTCCTTCATGCCCACCTTAGAATTCTTGGGCCATCATTTCCATTATTGTGAGGCAAAGATTTGTAACTCCAAGACAACTTCTTCACTCTTTTCCCTTGAACACTTGTTTTCACGCCTGTTGCTGTCAATGTCTGATCCCCTCTTCCCACACTTTTTGGTCTGAGTCCTAATTATCCTCAGCTTAATGTTTTTAAGAAGTCCTCCCTGACCCCTCAGCCTAAACGAGGGACCCTCCCCATTGTTACATCATTCCTTCCCAATCCTTATGGTAAGTTCTATGTCTATATATATCTGTGTGATGCTTAGTTTCATGTCTGTCTCCCCACCAGGCAAGGGCACAGGCTCTCCGTTTTGATTATTATTGTATTGCCAGTTATTGACAGACCTTCTAGCACTTAACAGATATTTTAAAAGTTCATGAGTAAACCAAAGAATAAATGAAAGAACGTGTGAACTGACTAACAGCTCCAAAGTCACAGAGGGCTATTTAGTGGCAGAATCATAGCTTATCTATCTGGTTATGATTTGACCTTTGAGATAATTTTCAATCATAATTAAATTTTGCAGCTAAACTCTCAAGGTGCCTATTTGCATGAGCCCTGCTGCCCAGGACTCCACTGGAGTTTGCCAAGGAATGAATCTAATGCCTCAATCACTGAAGATCATATCTTTTATAAGACAGCATCAAAACAGTCATCCATGTGTCATGGGGCTATGAACCCCATGGGTCATCGTGCACTATGGGGGCAGGGCTCAGTGTCACTGTGCTGGCTGGTTCTACTGGCCACCCTGAGAGAGGGCCCCCCCAGCTCTCCCGTGTGTGTGTGTTAGTCGCTCAGTCTTGTCCGACTCTTTGTGACCCCATGGACTGAAACCCACCAGGCTCCTTTGTCCGTGGGATTCTCCAGGTGAAAATATGGGAGTGGGTTGGCATTCCCTTCTCCAGGGAATCTTCCTGACCTAGGGATCGAACCCCAGGTCTCCTATATTCTAGGTGGATTCTTTACCATCTGAACCAGCAGGGAAGCCCCCAGCTACCCCCTAGATAGGTCCAAAGGGATCTTGCTTATTACGCAATTTCTTGGATCAAATTTTAAGTCTTTCTAAACATAAATTTAAAACTTTCTTCACCTAATTGAAAATAATTAGGATTCAGACCAATGTTTGTCTACACTAAAGGATCTTTTAAATTCTGAACATGCTCAACTTCTCCTTAAAAAGGTCACCTTCTGGTAGGGCTTCTCCAGGTTTCAGACACATAAGCTATTATAAGAACTATTTTTTTCCCATGGTAGATTATTCCAGATCCCTCAGTAACCTTAAACTTTCGTTGTTTCTTTTAATACATGTTTAGATGCTGACTGATGAGAGAACTAGAGACCTGGGGAGTAGAATCAGACAACTGCTGCCTTAATTGGTTAATTTATTAAGCACAAACAGGAGGCTGGCCGTGCTAATAGTTTTATGGAGAGTAAGATATATGACATGGAAAGTTTGAGGCCGTGGCCACTCAAGGTGAACTAGGGAATACGGGCACCCTTTGTTCTCTGCCTGGTCTGCCCATCAGAGACAGGGCATGGCGTGTACTTCTGATACTCGTCAGCCATCTAGATGAAACACGTGGCTGGGTGAGCTTCTGTAACCACTGTTTTCACATAGCTTATGTAAACTTGGCTTCCAACCTCAAACTGATGTTGATGCTTCCACTTTAACCCTAGGGATATCATTAAGAATAGTTAGAGCAGAAGTTGGGTGTCCATACTATTAAAAAAAAAAAAACTCCACATGTTGATTCTTATATTTGGCCAGAATTAACTACTTACCTCCGTTATTGAACTCTCTGAGAGGAGAGATTGGTCACTTAGATGACTGATGTTATGTGTTTATTTACTATAAGAACCACCTAGCCCTCGCGAGGTAGTGAGCCTGGTGTTTCACAAACCCATAAAAAATAGATTTGTTGAGTAGCGTATGGGTGCCTTTGTCTCTTGGGATCTGATTCCATGTGCTGGCCTAGCATACAACCCAGAACCCTAAACACTCTTAACTAACTGTCAAGCCCTAGGGAAGTGTTAGAAGTGAGCCTGCCAGACAGCACAGTAACCAACGGTCTTCTCTGAGGATGGATGCAACTGAGTCGCCACCTCACACATGCTCCTGTTTATCCTTTGCCACCCCTCTCCGTGCTTTCCCATCTAAATAGAGTATCTTTTGATAATACTAAGGAGTTTTGTTGAGAAG
This sequence comes from Capricornis sumatraensis, assembly GCF_032405125.1. Lineage (NCBI taxonomy): Eukaryota > Metazoa > Chordata > Mammalia > Artiodactyla > Bovidae > Capricornis > Capricornis sumatraensis. Next base: position 63,266,027 of record NC_091081.1, on the reverse strand, counting down.
GAATGAGTCATTCAAAATTCTTTCTTAGAAGATCTCTTTTCCTTTGACAAGGAATCCAAAGAAGTCTGGTGGGGAAAGCAGTAGCCTTGTCTCGGCTGTTGGTCTTTACTGAACCATGAATTCCCCTGGACTGGGGCCTAGTGCTGAAAACCCTCACTCTTTACGTAAATAAACAAACAAATGCAATCTTTTGGCTGGTACCTAGTAAAAACTCATACAGGCAAATCAGGATTAGCATATCTCCTGGAAACTCCCAGCTTTCAAACTTCAAGAAGATAGTCGTAGGGTATCTGACCCAATTAAGGCACCCACATAAAATCCCCACTTAACCTAACAAATAACAAACAAAGGGTCTTTTGCTTTTCTCCAGACCCTTTGACTGAGGTTTAGTGGTTAAGACTGAGATTAGTGATGAAAAATATTACTAAGCTGAAGACTCTTTTTCTTGGGAGGGAAATGTCATGATGAATCAAAATGTCCTAGATAATTTATTTAAACAAAACAAACAAGGCTGAAAATGTCCTTTTGGCATCGATTTGCCACTCTCTGCTCTTGTGTTTATTGAAAGGATGAGGGGGAAAAAAGGACGGACATATGATTTTAGTTTTATTTGGGTCAGTTTGGACAGAAACTGAATAGCATTTCTGCTTTCAAATAATGCCAAACCAGGTTAGGTCCCCAGGTATTTTGGTCCCAAGGCTAAAATCATGAAGTGAAAAATACCCAGAAGATAGAATTTATTTTTAGAGGCATGCATTTCATATTAGAGTTTGGAAACTCTTATCTAATGTGACTGAGGTAGAGATTAAGATCTTTGGAGTCCTTTTGTTTTTCTTCAAAAGCACCTAATACAGTGGTTTTCAACCAGGGGTGATTTTGTTTTCCCTAGACAGTCTGGAGACATTTTCTGTTTTCATGGAATGAGCTTGGAGGTTGGTGGGGAGCAGGTTCTCTCTAGTGTGGAGAGAACAAATGCTGCTAAAATCCTACAGTGCTCAGGGCAGCCCTTCACAATAAAATAGTATCTAGTCTAAATGTCAGTGGTGTACCAAGGTTCAGAAACTCTCACCTGATGGGTGCCCTTAGCCAGCCAAGGAAGTTGCTATGTCATAGCTGCTGTGTCACCAGGGAGATGTTGAATAATAATAGTTATTATTTACTAAATGTTCCCTGTGTTTTAGACACTTCAGGAACATTACCTTTTTAATTAGTAGACTTTATTTTTTAGACCAAGTTTAGGTTTAAAGGAACATTGAGCAGAAATTACAGAGAGTTCCCATATGCTCTCTCACCCGACCCCTCATAGCCCCTATTAGGAACATCTTGCTTTACTGTGGTGTCTTTGTTACAATTTAGCCTGACAGGCTCTTCTGTCCATGGGATTCTCCAGGCAAGAACCCTGGAGTAGGTTGCCATACTCTCCTCCATAGGATCTTCATGATCCAGGGATTGAACTCGCATCTCTTACATCTCCTGCACTGGCAGGCAAGTTCTTTACCTGGGAAGCCCTTGCTACAATTTATGAACCAATATTGATAGAGTATTATTAACTAAAATCCACAGCTTACATTGAGGTTCACTCTTTGTGTTCTATAATATGTGGGTTTTGACAAATATATAATAACGTGTATCCACCACCATGGTATTGTCTTTCTATCATGATCCAAGAAGCAGGAGGACAAAAGAGCAACCGTCTAAAAACTATGGAACTCAAAGCTAGAGAGAGCCAGTGTTGTTGATGATGTTTCCAGCCTGATTCTGTGTCTCCAGGCTCTCGTGATGTGACATGATTTAATGTATGCTTATTAAATGGGCTTCCCTGGTGGATCAGATGGTAAAGAATTCTGCCTACTATGCTGGAGACCTGGGTTCGATCCCTGGGTTGGGAAATTCCCCTGGAGAAGGGAATGGCAATCCACTCCAGCATTCTTGCCTGGAGAATTCCATGGAAAGAGAAGCCTGGTGGGCTATAGTCCACAGGATCTCAAAAAGTTGGACATGACTGAGAAACTAACATATGTGTGTGTGTGTGTATATCTGTATCTATATATATCTATAGAATTGAAAAGTGTCTCATTTGAAAACCCTTTTCCAGGGTCACCATTGATCATTGAGCCTTTATGGTGTTGATTTCACTCATTTAATTGTGAGTATAGTAGTCTGTTTACGAAAGTCAAGCCCTGTTAGGATATGTAACAGGCAGTTAGGAGTGCTTAGCATTTACAATACATGGATCATTATATGAATTCACTAAGAATACAGATGACTTTACATTGAACCAAGTGTCTCTACAGGTTAGAATCTGTCTAGCACAGGGTCAGATTAAATCCATCGCATATACCAAAAGAATGATGAGCACTTTAGCAGGAGCAACACATTATCAAGTAGAAGGATTTTTAAAACATTACAGAACACAGCACAGTCCTTTTCCCAAGAAGTCTACTTTCTAACTAAGGATATCATTCATTCACATTAAATAAGAAATTGAAGGGAATGCTGGGAATATAAATGGTAAGATGGTATATCAAAGCATGGGTGCATACTAATTCAGTCATGTCTGACTCTTAGTGACCCTATGGACCTTAGTCTGCCAGGCCCTTCTGTCCATGGGATTCTCCAGGCCAGAATACTGGAGTGGGTTGCCATTTCCTCCTCCAGTGGATCTTCCTGATCCAGGGATCAAACCGGACTATTGTGAGTCTCCTGCATTGTCAGGAAGGTTCTTTACCACTAGCGCCATCTGGGGAGCCCCCAAATTTTGACCATTTTTTTCTTCTCTTTTTCCTCTGCTTATGCATCAACACAAATGTTGTTCACCTAAGACTCAGCTCTGATTCCTCCATGCATGCATGCTAAGCCATATCGAAGGGTGGTCATAAAGTTAGAGGAGATTAATAAGTCTTTCATCAAGAAGTACGTTTTTTTGGATGCAAGGGTGATCTGACTGCCAAGTCTGTCATCCTTTGATCATCATGGTTGATTCCGCTGGTCTGGCTGGCTAAGCAGAAGTCCCCTTCCTCCCGGTCCACTCCACTTGCCTCCCTCCCTAAACTGTGTGCTCCTTCCGTCAAGAGTATAAGAGTAGTTGTGCTCCCCTGCTGCAACTTCCAAACAAGCTCTCAAGGAGTACATTTTTCAAGTATACTGATAGACAAGACTGCTGTTGGATACAGTCCAATTAGATTTCAAAGAGTTTGATTAAGAGAGCATTAACAATGATGGCGGATCTTGTAGGTTGACAAAATAAGAAGCCTTATGCTTGCTGGACTAATTCGTTAAGGCTGCCCTCGGGGCTGCCCCAGAAGAAACTCTCAATAGGAAATGAATTTCAATGAGAAGAATGGCCACCAAAGAAGAGCTTAAGGGGCTGGAGAGAGGCAATTTGGCTCCAGAATTCTGTTGTTTCCCTAACATACTTCCTGCCTGTCCTCCTGCCAGTGGACCTGCTTTGTAGCATAAAGGTGCTTCCCCAGCACAAGTGAGCCACAAAGATGCCAAAAAAAAACAGGAGTGCAGCTTTAGCCATCCATCCTCACTTGGATTCATTGCCTAAATCTGCTTACTTTTCTGTTTGACTTGATGGGAGGAGAGATTTTTGGTGAAGTACAGCCTAGTGAGAGATTGTGGCTGATGGAAGTCCCAGAGGGACTTACTGTACAGATTGATACCTGGTCTGGGTAAATCAGGTGCAACCAGCTGACTGTCATGTGGCCAAATGGGGGCATTTCAGATCTTTCCCCTTCATGTCAATTCAATCACCTTTTGCCCGGTGTCTATGAAAAAGGACCACTCTAATCTGGAGGTTATACTGGGCTCAAGGGTGCTGAGGTGAAGACAGCATGCAGGGTGATGCAGGGTTCGTGATGGCATCTATAATGCCCATGACTGACAGCAAAAATGTAGAAACAATGAGAACACAGTGAGAGACACACTGCCCATTTTCCCACCCTTCCAAGCCTTGCCACCCTCGGAGGGTCAGGGAAGGCTTCTTAGTGGGCAGTAAACATTGAATGTCCATAAGGAACACTTTTTGAGAAGAAAAACAACTGAGCTTTATTTAGAGGAAAATAAAATAGGAACAGACAATTGCCTGTTGCTAAAAAGAATAAGATTATCGGGGTGGATGATAATCCATCCCAATGAAAGCAACAAGGAATCCTCAAATGATTCCTTCACAGCTGTTGCAAGGCTAGCTATAGCCACATTATATTTGAAGCCAGGAGTTTTAAAGGTGGTAGATGCCAAGGAAGAGGCAAGGGACCTAAAAAACCTATTAAGGTAGATAATATCCCAAGGAAAACATAGTGTAGGTGTTATAAAATTAATATTTAAAAAGTACATGTGGCTGTGCTAGGTTTTATTTTAATAGGTGGAAATTCCATAGGCTTGTGTTTGTATAAACACAATAGACTTTGGAAGTTGAAGGCATGAAGCAGGAGAGGAGGACAGGAAGGGACCCCAGACAATGGAGGGATGAGGGGTCCCTGGTGCTGGGCTTCCCCAAAGCTCTCCTCAGCCTTCCTCTCCTGTCTCCTTCCCATACGGCAGCTGAACAGCCGCAGAATCTCTTTCTCACACTCCTTTGCAACTGAGGGTGGCCATTGGGCCCATTTCTGGTGAAGAAGGAGAAGGCACTGACACTTTTGGGAAAGATATTTTGCTTTCTGCTTAGAAGGATAGGAACTTTCCTTTGACAACCAGACCTGCATGAGAAGCTGAATTGAGGACAAAATTTTACAACCACGAAGCAAAACCACAAAGACAACACCTTGAGTTTGGCTGAGTAGAAAGATGTATTGCTTGGGAACATAACAGTTATTGAGACATTTAGTGAACCCTGGAACTACCTACCTCCAGACTTCTTATAAACAATACCATTGACATCATGGGTATTTCTGTATATGCCCTTAATTCCTATAGAAGGATTAAGAAAGATACCTGGTAGTAGAAACAAAATTTTCTCACCTCAGCCCTGCCCCTAACACATACCTTCTCTTTTGCCACTTGAATTAAGGTAGATAGATGAAAGTTAGAGGGAAGATACCTAAGTATATGTTAATGTTGTATCGAAGGAGAACAATATTTCTTTCTAATTTGTAAATGCACAGACATTATTAAAGAAGAGAAGAATTGAGGAAAATTTTGAATTGTAAGATAAAAACAACCGCTGAGGAAAGTTATCTCATCTGCACCTATGATGTCTTGAGTAATTGCAGTCTAGTTTAAGAGGTGGGAGTTGAATTATTGTTTCTTTTGAGACCCACTTGCGCTGTAAGAGTAGGAGGGAAATGGGAAGGTCAGTCTTGGGGTCCTACCTTTTGCCCTGTCTTTTTTTCTTAAGGGAGACCCAAGCACTGGCATTGTATGTATCCCTTCTTTCTTTCCTGTCAACCTCTCTCTACTTTGACTTCCTCCTTTTCCATTGAGTTTTCATCTGACAAGGGCTTATAGGAGCTTCCCTGCCTGCTCTTCACTGGGGTTTCCTCTCTGCCCTTGATCTGCTGGCCTCGGTGTGTATCTCCTGCTCTCTTTCCCGGTTTTACTCACATGTTCTTTCCTGTCCCTTATTTTTACCCTTCACATTTTGCTTGTGTTTTCTCTCCTCTGTCCTCCCCCAGAATTCGTCTGCCAATGCAGGAGACATAAGAGATGTGGGTTCAATCCCCGGGTTGGGAAGAGCCCCTGGAGTAGGAAATGGCATCCCACTCCACTATCCTTGCTTGGAGAATCCCGTGGACAGAGGAGCCTGGCAGGCTATAGTCTATAGGGTCGCAAAGAGTTGGACACAATCGAAGTGATTTAACAAGCACTTCATCCTTATGCTTTCCTCGTTACCGCTTCCTTGAAGGAAAGTGAGAAGCAATAAATTGAAATGACACCTTTGGAAGGCACTCATGATTTACCGAGCAGATCACTGAGCTGAAATGGATGTTCCAAATACGGCAATGAAATGATGAAATTTGTACATTATCTGATTTTCATAAACTGACATGATTCAACCCTCTTTTATTTTAAAACCTGTTTGGCTATGAAAAGAGAGTCTTTCACTTCTACTTCATGAGGATCTTGTCTTCAGCTCCTTGCTTTCCCTTTTCTAATCCCATTCTTCTTTGGAGAGGCCATTTTGCTGATGACAGTGGTAGAAGACAGAATCCACATTAGAACACTGGTTACCGGGGTTGACAGCTCAGACAAATTCAGATTGAATCTCAGAGAAGGGCATTTGAAAAAGTTCCCTAAATAATTTTAATGTGTCGCCACGGGTGAGAATTAATATTGTAGAACAAGCATTCTCAATATAGCACCAGCCATTAAAATTGTGTAAGTTAAAGTTGGGCTGAGGACCGAAGAAAACCCCTCTTTGAGTTGAGAGTGGTAAAATAAAGCAGAAAAAAAAAACCAAAACAACCTTTTCATAAGGGTATCAGGACTTCCCAAAAGGGTAAGAGGAGGCTGAGATGAGAGTGTGTGGGCGCTGCCCACGTTCAGGGGTATGCCCGAAGTTAAAATTGTTTCCAAAAACCCCCATGTAACCACAGACTGCGATAAGCTTGTCATACTTATATTTAGAAACAAAGCAATAAATATATGAAGGAATTCCATCAGACGTGATAAAATAAAAAAGCTTCTCTCAACCTTAGAAAGAAAAATATAGTTTTATCTTCTAGTCATCTTCATGAAAAGTGCCCAGAGAAAATTCTTTCTTTCTGTTCTTTTAACTCAGTGGGAGCAAGTGTAATAATTTCTACCATGGGTAATTTTGCAAAAAGTTTTCCCAGGTAGTTTTAGTGAAAATTTTAGGAAGTTTTTTGGTTCTATTTAGTAATTCAAGTTTAGAGTCTTGAGACGTGTGTGTGTGTGTGTATGTGAGTGAGAGAGAATTACAGAATGGATCAGACACACTGTTGGTGGATTTTCATATTAGAACATAATCTTTGGAAGGTAATTTAGCAATGCTACAGTACTTTGGCCACCTCATGCGAAGAGTTGACTCATTGGAAAAGACTCTGATGCTGGGAGGGATTGGGGGCAGGAGGAGAAGGGGGTGACAGAGGATGAGATGGCTGGATGGCATCACTGACTCAATGGACGTGAGTCTGAGTGAACTCCGGGAGCTGGTGATGGACAGGGAAGCCTGGCGTTCTGCAATTCATGGGGTCGCAAAGAGTCGGACACGACTGAGCGACTGAACTGAACTGAACTGAACTGAACTTTTTAAAAAACTTAGAATTTTGCATTCCACTTTCAGAAATTTCTCCTGATGAAATCATCATGGAATGGTGGAAAGTTATAACTTATTTATAGTAGTAAAAAAATTGAACACAGTATTTATGTAACAAAATAATTAATTATAACCTGCATACATATATAATTCCACACACAATGGAATGTAATATGCACTCATCAAGAGTAATGTTGCAGAAGAATTTTCAGTGATGTGACAAAATAGCTACCTAGATTGTTTATGAAATACATCAAGTTACATAATTACATGTACAATAGTACCTCATTTGTGCTAAAAATATGTATTTATCTTTAGAAAAAGGAACAAATAAGTAGAATATCAAAAAGCTTATAGTAGCTATTCATTAGAAAGCAAAGTCACTGAAAATAGGAAATAAATAGATGCATTTGAATAGAGTAGGTTATTAAAATATATCTATTGTTGAATTTATCAAATTGTATGGTAGAATTATGGGTGATTTTGATTTTTTTGTTATGCCTATAAGTCTTCTTATCTAATAGATATTACTTAAAATGAGAAAACATATCAAAACTTATGTTACAAAAAATATATATGTGGACAAATTATGCAATAAATTTACAAGTGGACTTCAAGTTGTAAGTGGCAATTTAATAGAATAATAGATACTTTTAAGTTTTCAATGTATCTTTATACACATGTGCATGCATGCACACACATACAAACACAACTTGAAAATCATACTTTTAATTAAAAAGTATAGCTGATTTACAATGTTGTGTTAGTTTCAGGTTTACAGCAGAATGGTTCAGTTTTACAAATATATATATGTGTATATGTTTATATATATGCCAAGTATATAAACACACACATATATACACATTTTTTGTATATACATTTTCAGATTCTTTTCCATTATAAGTTTTTATAAGATATTGAATAGAATTCCCCGTGCTTTACAGTAGGTCCTTGTTGTTAGATATTTCATATAGAAAATCACACTTCTGATGATGTAATTGTTTTCATAAAGAACCCAGACAAATCTATAAAATTTATTAAAACAAAAAATCTATACATAAAAGTCAATTGTTATTTTATATAAAAGCAAACGAGTTAGAAAAACTAATAAATTTTTTAAAAAGACAGTAGTCATAAAAGTAAGAAAAACCAAAAGATACATAGAAATACCATTTTCAAAAGAAGCACAAATGCAGTGGAGACTGTTGAAACATTTCAATTATTGAATCCAGGTGGTCTTGCTTCAGACTGTGCAGCTCCTTTGAAAGCACAGGAAAAAAAAAAATTCCTCACTGTTCTCTTGTTGTTGTTGTTTAGTTGCTAAGTTATGTTGAACTCTTTTGTCACCCCCAAGGACTGTAGCCTGACAGGCTCCTCTGTCCATGGAATTCTCCAGGCAGGAACACTAGAGTGGGTTGCCATTTCCTCCTCCAGGGGATCTTCTGGACCCAGGGATTCAACCCGCATCTCCTGCACTGGCAGGCGAATTCTTTACCACTGAGCCACTAAGGAAGCCTTACTACATCCCTAAAACAAATTCTCAGAGACATTAAGGATTTAAATATGGGGAAAAGCTTAAAAATGTTTAGATGAAAATATAGGATATCACGTTAAGGACCTCTGGAAAGGAAAAGATTTTGCACATAAGATTTTTACTTACAAAGGGGAAACAAATTAAATTTGACAACATTAAAATTGACTTTCTCTTTGTGAAAATCCAGCTCCAAATTTGGAGAAGATATTTGCAACATGTATGCCTAATGACGAAATAAGAATACATAAAGGTAACCTACAAATTAAAAAGAAAATGGCAAATAAAACGATAGAAAATCATTGAGGAAATGAGCAAAACATATGAGCAGACTTGTCACAGAACAGCAAACTCAAATGATTAATAACTATATGAAAAGAATTTCAAATTCATTATTAATCAGGGAAATTTATTCCAAATTTAGAATGGGCTATCATTTCAGACCTACCAGACTGGCAAAAGTCAAAAGCTCTTTAAATGACATCAAGCATTGATGAGAATGTGGAAAAATGAAACTTTTTAAATGGAGCATTTAAAATACTCTAAGTATAAATGCAAAATTTTTTTCAAAATACTAAAAAAATGCTTGGCATCATTGTATAAGATTGAACATTCACATACCCTTCAACTTGCCAGCTTTACTCCTCTAAATACACTCATGACATGTGTATACTAAGAGATTCATGGGGTCGCAAAGAGTCAGACACGACTGAGCGACTGAACTGAACTGAACACTAAGAGATGTGGACAAGAATTTCACTATTTTTGTAACAGCAAAACCCAGAAACAACACAGATGCAGATAAACAAGAGACTGGGTAACTAGATGAGGTATTTTCCTACAACTGAATACTGTGCAGCAGTGAAGACGAAGAGCTGCACACCATTCTTATCAGCATAGAGCATTTTGAATGAAGAGAGTGAGTTACGAAAGACTAATTTTATAAAGTTCAGATCGAAGCAAAATAAAGCAACACATTGTTTGGGGATGAATTCCTAAGTGGTAAAACTGGGATGAAAAATGAAAGAATCGTAAAGCTATAATAAGAAAGCATAGTGCTTTTCTCAGGATGCCTACTTTCTAATTGGGAAGATGGCTCCATACTGTGCATGAAATCATCAGTCTTCTGGAATGATGGAGAAAAATAGGACGGGGGAAGGGAATAAAGAAATTGTTGCCCATGTCTGATTTCTTAAGCACAAGGGTGGATATACAATTATCCATCTTATTACTGTTCTTTAGACCTTATATATATGTTGTAAATATGCTTTTTTGTGGTAGTTATTTATTTACAGTTTTTTTGTTAAAGAATGTTGTTTTAGTCACTAAGTCGTGTCCAACTCTTTTGCAACCCCATGCGTGGACTGTAGCCCCCCAGAATACAGACACTGAAAATGAGAGAAAGATATTAGACATTCCTCTTAGTATAGCATTCTTATTTTGAGATAGACAAACCACGTTTTTAAACTTGGCTGTGTGACATTTCTGAGCCTTAGTTTTCTTGTTTGTCAAATGGGAATAACACCTAACTAATAAGATTTTGTTAAGATTAAATGAGTGTTTTTTAAGCCCAGCCCATGGACTGCCATATAATGAGTATACAATATATGTACTTTTATTTATCCATTTTATTTATTATCCAAATATATTACAAGTTCTTTTAAAATGAAAGAAATTTCTTAGAAATAAACAAATAGAAATTACAATCAGTCTTTTGAAATGAAATATACTGAGTTTATATTAAATTAGTGCTCATTAAGCACTAATTAATTTTCAGTGTTTGTGTACTGGCGGGTTATAGTCCATGGAGTTGCAAAAGAGTCAGACACAACTTAGTGATTAAAGTTCTTGAACAAAAAACTGTAAATAAACATTTACTACAAAAAAAGCATATTTAGAGCATATGTATAAGGTATAAGGGCTTCCCTGGCGGCTTAGAGGGTAAAGTGTCTGCCTATAATGCAGGAGACCTGGGCTCAGTCCCTGGGTAGAGAAGATCCCCTGGAGAAGGGAATGGCAACCCACTCTATCTCTCTTGCGTGGAAAATCCCATGGACGGAGAAGCCTGGTAGGCTATAGTCCGTGGGGTCGCAAAGAGTCAGATACGACTGAGCGACTTCACTTTCACTTTCACATAAGGTCTAAAGAACAGTAACAAAATGGATGGTTATTAAATTAAGGCTTATTAGTGCTTATATTAATATTAAATTAGTAAATTATTTATAATATTACACCCAAGTTTGAGATTGTTTTATCCAAATAACTCAAAATAGCTGTTGCACATTGTCTAAAGCTTCTTGCAGCCTATTTCGTAAGGGACATTTATCTACATGTCACTTGCAATTAGTCTAGCATTTTAGTGACAGTCATTCACTAAATGATTACCTCTCAGTGACGAGTCTTCAGAGAACTGGCATTGAAGATCATTCATATTCATGTTCAATTCTCATCAAAAGAAGATAAAATAGAAAATTGAGGTGAAGTTCAAAAAAGAGACTGAAGGTGACAGATCTGATTAGACTCCCTTGACAAGTACTGCCTTAAATTACACAGAGTCCAGCCCTTCATCCGAATGACATCATTTGATATATATATATTACATATATATATATATATATGTATATATATATTTTACAACCTCAGAGAAGTGGGCTTGGGGTCGCTTCCATTGATAAAAGCCAAACATTTAAAGAACAACAAAAAAGTTATACTGCTAAAATTTCTGAACCAAAAGAAGACAGAATTTCCTCCAATCGCAGGGAACCAAGACAAATGTCACACTTCCTGGCTGCCCACTCGACTTCCCACACCCTTCCCCCAGCTCCCCTTTAGCAACAGAGAAAGAAATCACAGTAGTGAATTAATAATTCTGTGAGACAGACTTTCCTTCCCCAGTGTGATTCAGCCCCACAGCCTGAGGAAGGGTAGGCAGCGAGTTCTTTAACTCTGTGCGCTCTGGACTGGCTTTCAGTATTAGACATCTGGAGTTTTTGAAAATTAACACTGGAACAGAAGTGACTCTCATACTCCATGTCCCCTCTACCCGCCCTCTGTCAAAACTTGATTCAGGTTTCTTTAAGGTCATGTAAAGAGAAAAAAAAAAAAAGAAAAAAAGAATAGGAAACACTATCTAGAAATGTAGAAATCAAACCATTACTAAAAGCGTGGTGTAGCAATTACTACCACCTGCGATTGGTTTTACTACAACCTAAAGGAAAAAGGTGTTTTACCATAAATGACACTCCTTCAACTTTGTGATCAGCCAGCCTCCTTCCTCTGTCTTTCCAGCATATCTATTTAATCATGCTTGACTGCAGCAAGGTGATGCAATAGTTTCAATGTAACTGCCTTATCTGGGCTTAGAATGAGACACCTCCCGTGACTGCGGAGCTGGCAGCACAGCCCCTCGGGCAACAGAAGAGCAGTGAGTTTTTCCACAGCGGCCTCGCAGGGGGCATGTGTGGTACCTGAATCTTCTGGGAAGTGCCTCTTAAAATCCACAGACTGCGTGGGAACTCCAGGGTACTGGGCTGACTTTCCTGTCCTACACATTTCTAACATCACAGTCTAACAATAAATTCAATTTCCAATCCCCTTGTCTGTTTTCTGGATTTTCAAAACCCGAGTCTTACCTACAGTCACATACCCACCCAGAGGAGACCTTGTTCCCCTGTCGTGAGCCTGAGGACTCTGAGATGTCCTATTTTCAGCCCTCCAGTGACATTCTTAGCATGCCATCCACTGGAGATTTATTTCTAGTGGGCGAGCTTCCCACTAACAGGCAGTGTGGATTCCTCTGGACCGTCGGAGTAAAAGTAACACTTTGTGCTAACACCTCACAGGATGCTCTAACCTAGGGAGGGTGAATTATTGTATTGACAACACAGCTCTAAAGATAATTACATGGGATGGTTGTCTCTTGTAGCAGAGAATGAGACAATCTTCAAAATGCGACTCTCTGGGATCACTTGAAATTCACTATTATTCTCCAGCCCATAATAGAACAGTCTAGAAAGTGCCCCAAGCTTTTCACTCACAAAGGACTAAGGGAACCCCAGGTATGACTCAGGGCCATAAGGTGTTTAGTCAACTGTCATCTTTTGAGGAGGAGAGCTTAGGTCCTGGTGCCCAGAACAGCAATGAGAAACCACTTCACCTCCTTCCTACCTTCTCTGGGAAAACTCTGCATTGGATTTTAACATCACACATCAATATGACCATATCTATTAAGTGCATTTCACCAAAGCTAGTGTAAATTAGTTGAACATAGACTCTGTTTTCCAGTTACAAGTGTGTCCCCACTCTTAAAAAAAGAAAATTGGCCCTGACCTTTTCTTGACAGTGCTAACATTTACTTAAAGAAGACAATGAGATTTAATCTTTGTGCATTTCATTCTTTTTGGGGGGTGGGGGTAGGATTAAATGGGTCCTATATTTTTCACTACATAGAGATTTGCATTAGGCCAGTATTCACTAAATGAACAAAGGCATACTCAGTGACAACTGGATGCATTTATAAATGGGTTAATCTCTGGGTCAGCTGAACAGTTTTCTGGGAATCTGTTGCCAAAAGCCCTCAGGCTTAAATGTATGGTGAGTGTGTGGAGGGGTATCCTTTTCTAGGTTGGTTGATTTCATTCTTTTATTAAAAAAATTAATTCATTAATTTTAATTGGAGGCTAATTACAATATTGTAGTGGTTTTTGCCATACATTGACATGAATCAGCCATGGGTGTACGTGTGCCCTATCCTGAACACCCCCTGCCCCCGCCACCTCGCTCCCCATCCCATCCCTCGGGGTCGTTCCAGTGCACCGGCCCTGAGCTCCTTGTCTCATACATTTCATTCTTTCCTAGCCATCCCTGGAACTGGGGTAAATGGACAAAAAAGTCTTATGATTTTATATCACATTTAAAAATAGATACTATACTGGACTTTGTTGATGGGTGTGTGATGGTAACAGAGGGTAGATTTATTTTGTTGAACATGCACACACACAGAATTGTGAACATAGGAACATAGCCTGTTTATCTACTTCTTTCATTATTTCATTAGCATTTCCCAGGTTTTCTTAAAACAAAGACATTTTCACAGCTGTATATAAAATAACTATTAAAATGAATCCATATTAAACAAGCTGTGGATCCCAAAGTGAAATTTTCATTGTGTTTAGGTGAGTAGTTAATGTTTAAAAACTCAGTATGATAATATATTGATGCATAATTTTACTTCCTGGTAAGTTCATGCACCTGCCAGTTCTTAGCTCCATGCTAGTCCTAATCCTGATGGTCTGACCAACACAGATGCCTCAACTCTACCCAAAGGTGTGGTTTTGAATTTCTGTTAGAGCCATACCACTGTGCATGGGGTGGGCCTCACATCCACATTTTCAGCCCACTAAGCTGTATCCCTGCTCTTCCTTCTGGCCAGCACTGAGCTTGCTCAGCCCATGTCGCTGGACAGCTTGTCCTGATTAACACTGATATTTCCCATGTGGGTCTGGAGTCAGATTATGAACTGGACTCAGCTTTTCTGGGGCCTTGGCAACATGCTTTCCTATTGCCAGACATTTATTCATTTATTTTACTAGTCAGCTGGTCAAATTAATTAAAATATATTGATTGCCTACTCTGTGCCAAGCAACGAAGTGAGTGATACTACTGTCTGGACTTGGAACTTCTGCTGTGATATCATGCCAAAACAGAGCCCATCAACCCTGCCAAGTGTTTGATTCTGAAAATCGCTGCTGCTTGGGCAATCCATTTTGCTCCAAACTGGACGTTTCAGATATTGATACTAGATCAACTTTACTATGCCCCTGTGGACACTATAACTTGAAAATCTGACCACCCATCCTAGGACCCAGTTCTATAGCCAGATATAGTTCTATTCTCAATTCCGGCTTCTTTTTTCCTATCCTCGTCTCCTCTTTGCTGCAAGATACTGGCAGACTCTTCAGGTAAAACTTCTTGGGTTCTGACCTTCACAACATTTATAGTTTAGAATAATATTTTCACATCCATTTACCTATTCTAGTTTTAAATCTTAAAATAACTCTAATGAGACGCTTGTTAATTTTTTGTTTCTTGAAGAAGAAATTGACTTTAAGAAGTCAAATGACTTCTTTATGTTTACATGGTTAATAAGTAATTTCTTTAGGACTTGAACACAGACCTCTTGCCTTTTATTTCAGTGTTCTTTCCCCTTGATAGGGCTGGCAATGACTAACCTCCATTTTGAACTGACCTTACAATTCGTCTCAGGAGGCAGTCAACTTTTCAGTATGAAAGATGAATATTTTAAGCCTCCTAGGACAATACTTCAACCTCAAAAGGGATAAGTATCAGATACAGTACAGTTAGTGGGAGGAAAACCAATGAATGTGAAGGGCATTTGAGAATTATACCTTAAATTTTTTCTGATCTAGGGCCAGTCCCCATGTGAGAACATGGCTCACACTAAGCACAGATCATCAAGGGAAGCTCTGCACTGCATTTCTGCAGGTCTAACATGACTTGGTTCAGTGAAATTCTGCTCAGAGTTCAGGGACTCCAAGTTTCATTCAAGTCTTTGCTCCTAAAATCCTTCTGGTCTAGGATGTTGCACAGACCTGAAGGGGGAAACATGATTAGATGGACTTTTATAAATACCCCACTGGCTTCACTGCATAGAATGGTTTGCTGCTGCTGCTGCTAAGTCGCTTCAGTCGTGTCCAACTCTGTGTGACCCCATAGATGGCAGCCCACCAGGCACCTCTGTCCATGGAATTTTCCAGGCAAGAATAGTGGAGTAGGTTGTCATTCCTTTCTCCAGGGGATCTTCCTGATCCAGAGTCTTTGGTTAAATAATTGTAGTACTGACTCCACAGACCCACAAACTATTCTGCTGCCTCTAAGGGTGTGTGTAGCTTCTGCTGGGCCAACGGGGCTAGTGCTTTTACAGATTCAGAAGCCTCTGTGTCAATAATTTCCTTTCCATTTGTCCAAACAACTTCAGCTTTTTCCTGTGAAAAAGACTGTTCCTTTAAAATATCTATTTATTAAATATATTTTTTACCAGACATTATTTTGTATGCTTTCTTTTCCAGTCTGTTTATGGGTATTGGAAAGCTGTAAGTCTCAATCTCAGATGAAAATATCAGTTTCCTATTTTGAAAATATTCTCCATTCTGAATATGGTGTTTTAAATAAAATAAAACTTCAGGCATAAGTTAGAACACATCATAATACTTTGAATACTGGGGAACAGGTAGCTAGTATATTTTCTTAAGTGCCTGCTTTAAACTCACGGGTCTGATGATAACTTGAAATCCTCAAGAAGGCATAAAACAATCACCAGGTTGTTATATCTAACCACTTTTAGTTAAAGTTTGCTCAAGATAATCATGAAAAGTATGAAGTGCTAGCTACTTCCTATTTTCTGACTCATTATTCTACTGGAAAATCTAACTATAAAACTGGAATTCACAGAGAAGCATTATGTGTTTGTGAAACTAATTCAGCATTCAGCCAACATTTTCATCGATCTCACCTTCATCAAACGGCTGGTGAGACGGCATGTGAAACCTCCTTGCCCTGGAGGATTTCAGGGGCAAGAATTTGAATGAAGTCCAGGTCCCTTAAAATCTGAGCAGGCTTTCACTGAATTATAGGACTGGAAGATGTTAGAATACAACTAAATAGATGAGCACTGTTTTAAAGGCAGGCGGCAGGTTGGAGGCGAGAGAGGACAGAGAGAGAGAGAGATTTATTCCAACTCTAAGTCATTTCAGGGCTACACTTTATTAGTATTAGGAAATCCATGCTTGTGTTTGCTACAGTTCCTCATGCTGTAAATGATGTCTGCTTTTACTTTGCTTCCTGTGTAGACTGACAACTGGATATCATTTTGAATACAATAGAGTACTACAAAAATATTTGAAAATAACATGTTAAATCTCATTCTAATAAATTCTAAGGATTTTCCAAATTACCACCTTTTAACCCAAGATTCTTAGAAAGGAACTGAAAGAGGTTATATCTTAGAAATTAGATATCCCTCTGGATGTTCAATAAAAAGGCAACTCAGAAATGTACAAAGTCACCAGAAGAGACAGACTGTGGCCTAATGGAATTTGTTGACATGACTAGAGGAAAGTGGATCAATCAGAAGGAGAGGTGAGGGGGTGTTGAAAAGAACAGGCAGCGTCTCAAAATTGGAGGCAGTCTATCCAAGCGCCATATGCAGGGGGCAGCATCATGGAGAGTGTCTGCCGTGTACAGAATGATGACTCAACCTGTCAGAGACCTGGAGATGGGTAGATCCCTACACTCAGCAGAGTACATCATGGCAGGACGTCAGTGACTAACTCCCCTGGTTCTGACTCCAGCTCCCCAGGCCAACTGATGATGACAATTCCCACAGAGTGATTCTCTGAGAAGGAGATGCCTTGACCAGAGGTGCAAGTGTTTGTATGCTTTTGGTAGTGAATTGTTCTCACACAAATTATCAGTGCAGTAACATTATCTCTGATCTTGGTTAATGTGATGTTGTCTCTGGAAGATGACACTTTATGCTAAAGACACTCCATAATAATAAGTGCCTCTGAGTAGGGGTGCAGAAGGCCTCACCTGAAAGGAGGCACCATCCTCTCCAGCTGCCCCAGGTACACACTGCACTTGTGGGCCTTTTTTCTTATTGCACCTGTGGAAATGGGACTCTTGGCTACTAGTGATTCCACCCCCTGGCCTTATATTAGATTCACCTGAACTTGAAAAGTTCAAAACCTGGGGGAGGTTGGCCTCCCAGGCCAATTAAGGGTGGGAATATTTGGTCATTGCCTTGGACACAGAGGGAAAGGAGAGGGTAGGACAAATTGGGAGAACAGTATTAGGTGGCACAGGTATAAAGAATCTGTCTGCCAAAGCAGGAGGCATGAGTTCGATCCCTGGGTTGGGAAGATCCCCTAGAGTAGAAAATGGCAACCCACTCCAGTATTCTTGCCTGGGAAATCCTGTGGAAAAGAGGAGCCTGGTGGGCTACAGTCCATGGGGTCACAAAGAGTCGGACATGACTGAGCGACTGAGCATGAATGCACATTGACATATAGACACTGCTGCTGCTGCTAAGTCACTTCAGTTGTGTCCGACTCTGTACGACGCCATAGATGGCAGCCCACCAGGCTCCGCCGTCCTACTATATGTAAAATAGATAACCAGTGGGAAGCTGTGATAGAAAGCAGGGAGCTCAGCTCAGTGCTCTGTGATGACCTAGATGGGTGGGATGGGGTCTGGGTGGGTGGTGGTGGGAGGGACGTCCAAGAAGAAGAGATATATACACACATATAGTCGATTCACTTCACTACACGGCAGAAACTAATACAATGTCATAAAGCAATTACACTCCAAAAGAAAAAGGAAAAAGTCATCTGTGTGATTCTAATATCTCCAGGGTTGAGAACCATTAATTCGATTATTGATAGAAAAGGGGAAAAAGTTCCCTAATATATGTTTAAAAACATTAATGAGTTTCATACAGATGAGAAATCTGAGACTCAGAAACGTGACGTAATTTGCTCAAGTCTGTATAACTAATTATAAGTCCGTATAACTAATCATAAATCCATATAACTAGCCAGCTCAAGTCCGTATAACTAACTATAAGTCCATATAACTAATAGGCAATAGGGCCAGGGTTTGAACCTAAATTTTTTTTAAACAAAGTATTAGGTTCTTTTCCTGGTACGTGGGCTCATATGGAAGAGAAGACAGGAACTCTGCCAGCTTCTGATGAAGGGAGAAGGCTGAGGGGAGTGAATGAGGGAAGGGCATCCGCAGAAACTTGCCAAGAAAAGGCAGGGAGGTAGAGACCTCTCAGAATGTTCTCTGGCAGCTGGCAGCTGTCTCCAAAGTGTGTGCAGAGGATTCCCTGGGGGTGTGGCAGGAAAGTGGTAGGATTTCTTTGACTTAGTTTTTATCTCTTAATCCTTTGCATGTTTCACAAAGCACAGGCTATATTGATATAGTAATAAATGTATATATAATTTATTAAAAAAACCAAATTTACATATAGTGGGAGTACCTGCTCAAAAATTGTTTATGAGAGCACATAGTCAAAAAAACACAGAGTCTACTGCTTAGAGAGGATCTTCTAAACCAGGCCTTGGTGCAGTCCTTTCCGCCCAGGTCCTGCCCTGCAGTGTGGTTGGGCCTCCCTTCGCAGGTTCCATGTCCACAGATACGGACACTGACTGTAGGACTCTATTTTATATAAGGAACTTGAGCATCCTGGATTTTGGTATCTGCTGGCGTCCTGGAACCAATCCCCTGAGCACACAGAGGGACAATTGCATGCAGTTAACTCCCAGCGGGGGCAGGGCATGGACACTGGAATCCTCAAAACATTTCTGCAGGTGTTACTGGTGTGGTGGGAACCCTTGGTGAAGAACTGTTGTTCTAACAAGGACCTACTGTATAGCTCATGGAACTCTGCTCGATGTTAAGTGGCAGCCTGGATGGGAGAGGAGTTTGGTGGAGAATGGATACCCATATATGTATGGGTGAGCTCCTTTGCTATTCCCCTGAAACTATCACAACATTGTTAATTGGCTATACCCCAGTTAAAAAATAAGAAGTTAAAAAAATTGTTGTTCTAAAGCAGAGGTTTTTCAAGTGTGGTCTTGGTGGTCTCTGGGAGTCCTTAAGACTCTGTCAGGGATTCCATGAAATCCAAAAATATGTTTATAACATACCTGCAGAAGATAGAAAAACAATAGCAGATGGAGAGAAAGAAAAAAAATCATTGTGCCTCCTTATTTGTAATGAGTTAAATTTCAATTTCAGCTGTCAGTTATGGAAAGGTTTTTGTCAAAATGCAGCTGGTAAATTCGTCTTCTTTGATGTCAATTACTTGGGAAGGTATAAAGATATATTGATATTCCCAATAAAGTGAAAGTGAAGTCACTCAGTCGTGTCTGACTCTTTGAGACCCCATGGACTGTAGCCTACTAGGCTCCTTTGTCTGTGGGATTTTCCAGGCAATAGTACTGGAGTGGATTGCCATTTCCTTCTCAAGGGGATCTTCCCAACCCAGGGATCGAACCTGGGTCTCCCACATTGCAGACAGATGCTTTACCATCTGAGCCACCAATAAGTGGGTTCAAAACCCCCTGAAACTCTTCATTTGGAAAGGTTTTAACCAACCTAGAATATTTGGTTTCTGAGTTTAAATGTGCAGGTAAGAAAGTATCCAGGTGAAACAGGTACACCAGTTTTGGTAACATCATGTAACGAGGGATAGGTCCAGTTTTATTTGTATCAAGATGCAGGAAGTCAGTGAATGAAGACAGCCTTGTTATCCCCTCTGAGCTGAGCAATCTACAGCTGCTTTGGGACTGCTTGGATGACTGGTCCCCTGATGCTGACAATGGGAGAACACCAGTAGTAACTCATATATCAAATATCAGCAAAATGAGTTCAGGGGTTTCCTGTTTTCTTTCTGCATCTCCTGGCCACATGCACTTGGCTTTAGGAGCAGTGGAAAGCCATTGGGGAGTTTTAATTAAAGGAGAAGCATCATCAGGTCTGTGATTTAAAAGCATAGGTAACTAGTAAGAGAGTGGGCCAGAAAGGGGAGGCTAGGCACATTAAAAAAAAAAAAAAGAAAAAAAGACAGCAGGTGGCTGGGGCCCAAGCTGGAGCAGCAGAAGGAAAGGGAAGGAAGTATGGATTTGATAGATGTTACAGAGACACACTTCGCAGAAGTTTGGATGTGGGAGGAGGGGGAAAATCTAGAGGTAGCTTGGAAGCTGCTAATGCCCTTCCCTGAGCACAGGAGGAAGAGGGCAGGGATAAAGTATTATGAGCTCAAGTGTGGGTGATCTGAGCTTCCACCTGTGTGTGGTATGAAGGTGACATTCCACAGTGTTAGAAGGAAAGAGCCGGGCAAGCTGAAGCAAAGCTTGTTCCTTCCGAGTCTTATTTTTTCAGACCTCTAGGCCTAGGTCCTTTGCATTTTTGGAAAGTCATCAATTTCTTTGAGATTTTGAAGTAAGGCACTGTTTCCACTTCAGAAAAATAGTGTGTACACCCCCATGGAAAACTGTGTACAGGCTTTATAGGGTTGCCAAACCCGAGGTCCATCTATTCTCCAGACTGGAATGTACCCCAAGTGGCTCCCTCGCTGCCCTCCAAACCTGCCCTATTTGAGTCTATGTGCCATTTCTCTGAATCAGACAATTTGATAATTATAAGTCACTTCCTATTTTAGAAATCCTGATGACTTATGGTCAAATGCTTATGTTCATCATGCTGATTGAAGGACTGTAATTTTCAATGCCAGGTGAGAGATGGAGGAAGAATGGAGAAAAAGAAAAGAGGTCGATTTGAGGCTTTGTGATTCCTCTGGGTAAGCATTCATAGAGCTCAGACAGGCTGGGATACACACAGCATCGCTGTGAACAATTCTTGTCTGATTGAACCAGAATCTACTAAGAAGTCTCGAAAAATAAGTGAAACGACACCAGAAGAAAGCAAAACACCAAGTCCAGAATGTGAGCTGTGCTACAGAACAAATGACCTAATTGCCTTAACAAATAGCATGACATTTTGAAGAGGGAGTGTTAAAGAATAAAAGAGTCTTAAATGTTAGTAACCCAAAGCAATAGGACTCTGTATAGTGGACAATCTGTGAAGTTATTATGGAATACATACTTAGGATTGGATGTTATTAAGAGTAATTTAGCCAGGGGTAGTAATGGTGGTTATAGGAAAAAGAACATAATTTTATAGATTAGAGATATATGCTTGATATATTGGTGAGTGTGAGAACACAGTATCTGAAACTTGCTTGAAATAGTTAAAAAAAAAAAAAAGAGAGACAAGGTGACAAATGAAACAAATTTGGCAAGGTGTTGATTGTTGAAACTGGATGGACATATGAGGGTTCATAACACTCTCAACTACTTTGTACTCTCAACAACATACTTCTCATATGTTAAAATTTCCCACAGTAAGTTTAAAAATATTATAAATGTTTCTTTAAAGGCATGATTCTAAAATATGGCTGATGATCAGAATCTCCTGAGGAGCTTAAAAAAAAAAAAAGATTCCAGGAGCTGCACAGTTCTTCAACATTGATATTCTATGGGCATACTTGTATTGGATGGAAGACTGGGCCATTTATAATCTCCCAGGACACTGGGGTCACCAGTCCTCATGGCCATCACAGGCGTAGGTCACGTCTTCTGAGACCTGACCCAGGAGTCTTACACTCCTTCCTCCCCTCTGATTTCTTTCCCTTTCTGTCTCTCTCTGCTCCTCTTGTCCGTACTCTCTGCACTTCAGTAAGGCTGAAGGCAGGAGCCTTCGTAGGAGCACAGGGACCTAGCATCTCATGGGAACAGGCACTGGCAGGTCCTGCTACCTCCCCTCTGGGTCTCAGTGTCTTCCCTGTTAAACCAGAGGCCTTACCCTTAAGAGCAGGTTTTCTTACTACCTATGGGTGAGAGATGTACCCCCTGACCAGTGCACATTAAAACAACTGTTTGGGAAGCATGGTCTTCATATGGGGGGCCCTTTTCTTTCATCATTCGTAAATAGAAAACATCCAAATTTGCTCTTAAATAATTTACTTTTTAATTTTGACTTTTGTGAAAAGTTACATTTAAATTTAGGAAAACTTGAAGAAAGCCAATAGAGGAGAGTCAACGGTTTTCTATTAGAGACAATTAAATGTGCAAATTTCAAATGTTTTGTATAACAAGCATAAATAATTCCATTTATTCACATTAAGAATGAAAATATTGATACACATAAAATATTAAAATAGAAACTTTAAAAGAACTATATGAAAACACTGACGTTTATTTGAAATCTTTAGAAAGACATAAAGGGATATGCCAAGGGAGAAGGTGTACGGATTCTCAAGAGGAAAACACATCATGTCAGACCAGTAAAGGCTATGGAGCATTAGGTACAGATTGCCAAGATTTTCAGGTCATAAGTCCAGACCATCAACAAAACATAGCCGCCTTTACTTCTAGGGACAATGTGCTTCCCTTTTTTTTTTTTCCTAGCACAAGTATGACAGTAACACAAAACACACAGAGAAGCTGCAGGCCAAGGACAGAGAGAGGTTTCCTCATACTCATGGTTACAAGGTTGTGCTGTTCCAATGCTAAGCTGGCTGCGAGGTCACTGCCCTGCACCCCAGGACACAGCATTAACACAGCAAACAAACCCTTTGTCAAAGGCAACATCTTTCCCCGTGACCTTCCCTGATCTCATCTCTGCTCCTTCCCAATCGTCTCTCTGAGGAGGTAGGGTGCACAGAACCATTTATACGCTGTGGAGAATAGTTTCTCACCGAAGGGCTGGGAAGTGGCTCTGGCCAAAAGTCTCACGAGAAAGCGTGAGATTTCAGTGGATTTACTGTGGAAGAGACTGTTTCTTTCCTAGGGAAGGCAAGCAGAGTACATGGAGAAGGCCACCTCCCCCACCATGATCAGGAACTTGCCTGCTTCTGATAGTCAGTCTTATGTTATCTCAAGAGGACCCTACAGCATTTTCTGAAGACCAGAAGAAACATCTTCACTTAAATAACCTTAAAGTTTGTAATAAAATAAATAAAGTGATTTACACAGGAATTTCCATTTCACAGAGCAGCTGGTGGAGTTCATGCAAGCTATGTCTATGAGAGGTGCCTGCTTCAACAACAACCAGAAAATAGGTTATTATTATTAGTCAGTCCTCTTACTTAAAACTTCTAGGGCAGCATCTCAACATGACCAAAAAAAAAAAAATTTCCCTCATACAAAATATAAGGGGCCGTGATATATGTACACAATGTATGCACACCTCAGTTCGAGTTAACTTTAGAAGTAAAGACAGCTGTAACCAAGAGTTACACATCTGCCCGCTAAGATGTTCTGAGTCTTGAAAGGTGCGTATTGCAAAGAGCAGCTGATTTGCTTTTCTTTATGAATGTGTTCAGCCTCAGCATCACAGTCTGTGGATGGTTCTGCTTCTGCCGTGTCCGTGGGAGAGGAGTGAGGCCGGTAGGGAGAAACCGCGACCGACTAACGCCCTGAGTTTGTCCGTGCTCCCTGAGCTTCCTGAGTTTCCAGCAGAGGGCCTGCGGGCCCTGAGGCCTCAGCTCCCGGTCTCCGAGAGACGCTGAGGGAGGGCAGGGGACTGGCTCTGGGTTTTCCAGTCCAGCTGGATCCTGCGTCTTTTCCCTTTTCTCTAAAGATGGTGGGGCAGTCCTGGCTTGGAGGTTCCCAGCCGTCTGCTCGGAAGGGGAGGAGGAGCAGCAGCTCCGGGCTGACCCCGTGCAACCCGCGGCCTGTCACACGCTTTGCTCAGATTCCTGGCCGGTGACGGAGCGCTTCTTTCGTCCCCCGCTTACAGGCAGCCCAGGCCCACCCTGCAGGGTAGGGCCCTCAGGAGCGGCACTGGGGCGCTGAGAGAGAATGGCACTCCACGGGCTAAGGCTCTAGGCCTCTCCGGGCCTGGGGTTGGCCCCCTGGGTTGGGTTAGCCATACATCTGCTTGAACTGAAAGCACTCATTGCAGTAGCCATTGCACTTGGTGTTGCCAAAGTGGTCGCAGGCGGGGGCCCGGCAGCGCTGCGTTGGGGGCTCCTCGGGGGTGTGCTCTGGCCGACGGGTGCTGGTGCCTGCTCGCTGGCCGAGGTGCTGGCACTCCATGCAGAGCTCCTGGCTGCAGCAGGCCAGCACATTCCGGCAGGTGGCCCGTGCACACTTGGACCTGGAGGCGCTCTGTGAGGCTCGGGGCAAGTCTCTGCGCTGGCTTGACCTCTGGGTGGAGAGAGCAGAGAGAACTGTCATCATGCGTTGCAGGGAGAACACGGTGCCCTGTTCAACTGACAGTATGAGTCCTACAAAGGGCCTGGTAAGGTGAGGGGCATTCGCCTGGGCAAGGGGACAGGTGGCAGCCTGTGGACTGGAGTCTCCAAGGACCGCTTTTCTCCATCCCATGAAATCAGACCTTGGCCCCGCGGAGGCCCAGGGGAGCCACTAACCCTAATACAGAGGCCAGCTTCTGTCTGCGTGAATAGTAATTGTATGAATAGTAACTGCGTGAATACTAAGCTATCTTCACTCAGACAGATTCTCTACCATCCAACAACCAACAGGCAAGGCATCTGTCAGTAAATGCTTGCTTTCTTTTGGCCAGTAAGTGGAGGCACCTGGGGCGATCTGCTTCCTCCTTGGATCTCATGACAGAGGATTTGTTATTAGTTAAGGAAGCCTGCTGGCCACTAGGAGGTCTGTACTTCTACAAATCCAAGAAGTCTCTGATCACCATCTGGCTTCTCAGAGGCTTTCATGGGTTTTATTCCATGGCTAGTTTCATTTGCTTCTTCAAATGAATTCAAAAGTAAACTTAGGCCATGAAAATCAATAGGAACTGCTGCATGTCCAAGCCTGGGGGCCAGGCTGACTTTTCCCCTGGTTTTTCCCTGGAACTCAGCAGGGAGAAAAGCCCGCTTATCACCCTGGGAAGGAGGCCGGGCCTGCAGGAGACGGGGAAGTCCCTCGAGAGGTCTCACCAGCTGCTCTTCAGTCCTTTTCGCTTCATGGAATCTCTGATTCTGAGCTTCAATGAAACACTTCTGACAGTATCCTTCAAACACGGTGCTACCAAGGGCACCACATTCCCTGCCGAGGCAGGGGACTGCGTTCTGAAACCTGGAGGCTGTGGGACTGGCTTTCCCGGAGGCAGCGACTAAATCTGCAAGAGAGTGGAGGCTCATCAGGAACACGTATGGGCCACCCAGCAGAAGGACAGTTTTCTGACACAGATTAGGCCGGTTGCACTCTAGGAGAGCAACCTTTCAGACACGCAGCAAACTAAACAACAAAAATAATACTGGAATTAAAACATCTTTGACTCTACAAGTCTATCCCTTTGGAACATGCTGAACGGGTAGGTCACAGCCACAGAACAAGCAGAGACATTAAGTGCCCATCCTTCTTTCAGATTTGATATTTCTAAAACCACAAAGGCATTCTTATGTAGTCAGTGGAGACCGCCCTCTTTCCAGCTGTCTGTGCGTGTTAGTCGCTCAGTCATGTCTGACGCTTTGTGACCTCATGGACTGTAGCCCGCCAGGCTCCTCTGTCCATGGGATTCTCTAGGCAAGAATACTGAAGTGGGTTGCCATTTCCTTCTCCAGGGTATCTTCCTGACCCAGCGATTGAACCTGGGTCTCCTGCATTGCAGGCAGACTCTTTACTCTCTGAGTGACCAGGGAAGCCCTAAAGTGTTAGTCGCTCAGTCATGTCAGGCTCTTTGTGACCCCATGGACTGTAGCCCACCAGGCTCCTCTGTCCGTGGAATTCTCCAGGCAAGAATACTGGAGTGGGTAGCTATTCCCTTCTCCAGGTGATCTTCCCAACCCAGGGATCAGACCCAGGTCTCCCACATTGAAGGAGGATTCTTTACCATTGGAGAAACCAGGGAAGCCCTCTTTTCAGTTACTGCTCTTCAGATTTTGAATTTTCTCTAGTTCGCTTGAGTTTCAAAAGAAGTCTTGTTTGAACTCTACCTTACAAACACTGCATTGCATGACCTTATAAAACAAATTCTCTGAACTCTGCACAGAGCTCTGTGGGTCTTGGAACATGCTATTTTGTGCTTTTACTTCCAAGCGTGCTGGAAGACTTACTGGGATTCTGCCCCCAGGCAAGCCACACTCTCCCCCATGGCCCAGAGGGGCTCCCTTCTTGAAGTTAAGGGGCATACAGCCTTCTACTCAGCAGTTTTTAAACAGAGGAGAGGAAACCCATCATCATACTCACGTTTATTTTCTCTGTACTCAATGAAACACAGCGTGCAAAAGCCTTTGTTCTCTGGGGTCCCAAAGTACATG
The DNA here is from genome assembly GCF_032405125.1 of Capricornis sumatraensis. Taxonomy (NCBI): domain Eukaryota; kingdom Metazoa; phylum Chordata; class Mammalia; order Artiodactyla; family Bovidae; genus Capricornis; species Capricornis sumatraensis. Next base: position 63,239,399 of record NC_091081.1, on the reverse strand, counting down.
CAGCCCGCTTTCCTGCACTTGCTGGTCCCCATCCTGTCCCCTGGAGTCCTTGTGGCCGGGGAGTGGTGACCAGAGGGCGCCTCGGGCCCAGCTCTGCGGCAGGCGTGTGGGGACAGGCTCTGGGCCAGCTGTGAGGGGTCAGACTTGGAGCGCTGGTGGCAGGACAGGGAGCCACTGGAGCTGAGGTTCGGGGCAGCCTCGGCTGTAGTCCTTTTAAAGCAAGTACTGCAGATGCCATTAAACGTCCTGGTGACATCCTGGAGGCAGGCTCGGCACTTACTCGGGTCAGGAAGCCGCGTGGGGTCCGCAGGGTGGCCTGCTGGCAGCTGCCGGGCATTGTGGCATCGCTCACAGAAGCCGTTGTGCTGCACGTTGAGGGTAAAGGGGCAGCCGGGGCTCCTGCACTTCATGGCCGTGGTCTCGCTGAAGAGGAAGAGGCTGGGTGCTGTCGGAGGGGCTGAGTGGGGGCCTCCAGCAGGCTCCGCAGGACTCCAGACTTCCCCCCGGGAGGTCCCAAGCACCAGGCCGGGGAGCAGCTCGGGGCCCGGCTTGGAGGTGGGCTTTGGGACTTTCGTTTGGTTCTTTTGCCGCCTTTCTGAGCACTCGTGGCACAAAGGCTGGGTGTTCACAGACATGAAGAATGGGCAGTTGGGTGTCTCACATTTGATTTCCATGAGAGAAAGCTGGGGGATGGAAGGGTCCAGAGGATTCTGGGGGTGTGTGTCTCTCTGTCCCTGCTCATTGTTTTCCTGCCACTTCTTGTACTCATGCTGGACAAGTTCAAAGTAATCATCTACCAGGTTTATTTCTTTGGGTAAGTTAGCTTCGTCCAACCTAAAGAACAAAAGGAAAAATATGAGACTTCACAAACACACACACACAAACACACATACACACACAATTTTACATCATTAGCTCATAGAGCAAACTGAAAATATGGATTGTGGCAATAACTTTCTACCCACCCACTGAAATGCAGTCTGTGATAGTTTGCACTTCTAACGTAACACAGTCCAGTAATGCTGAGAAGACATCACTATTCTGAGAATCAGTCTCATTTAATTAATTTTGGTCCACCCCAAATTACAGATGATGCTAAAGAAAGGGGTTACTTGGGGACTGCTTCTATACTTACTCTATTCCTCTTTGAAATAGTTCCTTTTACTATCTAAATTCTCAGATATCAAATTTCTACTGAAACATTATTCAGGGTATTCATTTGGGACAAGTCTACTTTCCAACACAAACTAGACGGGAAGGTTGCATTCCGTATTTTGCTGCTATTAATTTTAAATGTGCGTCTGGTGCCTATCAGCGTTAACTGCCGTGAGCAGTAACTAAGAGGCGGGCGCACCCACAGGCACTCCGTACTGACTTCTGACTCACTGAAATTTGTTCATCTCCACGCTGAGAAATTGTTTAGCTTAGGCCTTCTCGGTGTTGTGCACTTCAAGTTCTAGGAAACAGGCATCTCTTTATCATCAAGCCGGTGTTTACAACCTTGATACCCATAAACTCGCACTCTGGGTCTCTCCTCCCTGATCCATGTGGCCAACTCGTGTGGCTGCTACAGAAACACATTCTACAGCTCAGCCTGCATGTGATGTGTCTGCCTTACCCAGAAGCCAGGAGAATGAGGCTTTTGTTTCTAAGAATTTTCACTTGTTAGTCTAGCACTAGGGCAATTAAACGAAAAAAAAGTATCCTTGATGTGAACGCACTTTTTGAAGCCACAGTGCTGGCTTCCAAGCATCCAGATACACAGGACAATCCTCTGGAAAAATTCCTTGTTTTCATTTGAAAACCAAAGTCAGTGCCACTTAAGCTGATTGTCTCTGACACACACAAGCCTCTAAATTTGTTTCACGTTGGAGGAAACTGGCTTCAAATAACTTTACTATTGGTCTCTGAGGCAGAAGCAGCTTAAAGATGACACAGGATAGAGCCAAAAACAAACTGCTTACTTTGCAGCATTAATTAAATGGGTGGTGCCATGGTCCCAGCCCTGAACGGGGATTTCTACCACCATCAAGTACTCTTTCAGGAGATTTTCCTTCATCTCGTTTTCAGGAACTGTCAAAAAGTGAACTTTTAAGTCTTCAAATCGTCCTCGCTCTCTGTTAACAAGTGGAACAGCTCGGATTTCTGAGGGAAAAAGAAATAGCACGTAAGCAAAATGATTCTACTAAACAAGATTTTGTGTGAGGTCATATATATATAAAATGACTGCATTTTGAAAATGCAGAAAGGATACAACTACAGAATGGAAAAGTATTATCTAGCCACAAAATCAAATGGGGAAACAAACTGTGCTAAACTCTAATATAAAATATACTGTTTCCAGGAAGTTCACAGAATATAAAGCAGCCTCCAAGCAGTGGGTCTTACTGCTTAAATTACTGCACTTCAGATTCAGACTGACCTGAGTTCAGATTCTGACTCTGCCACTATCCAGCTCTGTGACATTAGGGAAGTTACTTAACTTCTCTGAGCTTCAGGTGCCTCATCTGTACAGTAAGGCTATCAGTGCTTATAGCATCCACATGGATGCTGTGAAGATGAAATGAAATAAAATATTGTACCTAAAGCATTTATAAAGTACCCTATTAGTTCCACATTAAGCTAGTACAGTAATAGCTAGCCTGCCGGACATTTACTTGCCCCAGGCCAGGCACTGTATTACAGGTTAATTAAGAAATGGTGGCAGTAATAGACATTATCTCCTATTTGCCACTAACATGCTCAAAGTCGGTCCCAAACGACACACAAAACAAGAGGGGATGGGGGGGGGGCATTATGATTAGTGCGAGTGTATTATTGTTGCTAATCAAACAAATGACAGAATACTATATTTAAATGAAACTAATATATTTATATGAGGCTTTCAAAAAGGAGCCAAAGAGCAAACCCTGACGTTCAGTAAGAACAGGGTGTAGCAGGATTCAGAAGCAGTTACAAATGTGAATAGATGCTTGGTTTTCTCACCAGGTCCACTGTCCTTCATGGTCACCAGGGGTACAAAGTGTTGGCTGTCATAGCCGAGCACAATGGGGTATCTGTAGCATTCCTGGGCAGGCCAGTGCAGAGGCAGGTAAATCCCACCCACCTTCAGAGGAGCAAAATTGGAACCTGATTCCAAACTTCTCAGCATTTTGTCTGTTTAAGGAAAGAGAAAGAAAAGATAAGGCCCTCTGAGACTTTCATGGGAGTCCATTTAGCTGTGGGTGCTTGGAACTTGGGTCACGCTAACAGGTAAGGGATTAAAGCTGAAAGGCACCTAAATACAGATGAGCCATCAGCAGGCATCTCACCTGAAATGACAATGATTGGCCTTCTGAGGATGTTGCAAAGGACAAATATGTGTATTTCTTCCAGTGAATGATACTGCAGTCCACCTCGGGCTGCAGGTGTGTCTGCGGATGCCATCTTGACGAGGCTCTCCCATTCATCGGTCCAATTCTAAGGGGAGAGGAAAGAAACTATTGAATGCATTCTGCATTAAAAAACAACTTTGGCTCCACTCTATAATTATTCACTGGTATCACTGAGCTTACTTTTACCCTTTCTTAAGATCATCACTCAAATGATCACCCATTTTCCCCCCAATTCTGGTTTTCTTCCTTTACTTTTTCCCATTACAAGGCAAACTCAGAAGCAGAGGAGCAGGGGGACAGCACCTGCTTTCAGAAAAATCCCTGCTGAAACACCACGCTGAGCTCCTTGTGCAGAGTCCCAGCCTTGTGACCGAAGATGGGGAGGCGCCCTCTGAATCTGACTGACAGGCTCAGTAAAGCAAGCAAGGGTCATCAAACTCCCCAAACAGCCAAAATGCCACAGGGAAACCCGTGATCAGAAAGATCATTCTAGAATGACTCTCCAGCTGGGAAGATGCTGCCTGGGAGCCTCCCAGCAGTGACAAGGGCCTTGGGTTCATCCCATGGGAGGTTTCTGGTGTTTTCCATTGACTCTGCTTAGCTATGTTCACGTGACCCAGCAAACCATATGCTCCCTGACAGCAGGGACTGGTCGGAGATGCAGTTTTCCCACCATGGAGCTCTGTCAATAAATGCTTGAGGAGGAACCCCAACATACCCGGGTGTCGTAGCAAAGCCCAGTTTCCACGAATTCCTGAGACTTAAGAGACTCCAGCTGCCAGCGGAATTTAAAGTTGCGCGTGTCCGTCTCCTTGAGGGTGCTGAAGAGCACCTTCCTCAGGACCAAGTCTGTGTCCTGAACACCCCACATGTACTGAGAAGCCGCGTGCATGAGGCAGTTTCCGTCACCTGAGGACAGAAGGGAAGCAAATTCTAGCAATCCGCATCTAAGGCCTAGCAGAGGTTTCCAGAATAAACCAGCCTCTCTGCTACCATAAGTGGGGACCCAGTCGTGCTTGTGAGAAACGCCAATGGTTTAGTTTCTTTCTTTTTTTAAATTTAAATTTATTTATTTTAATTGGAGGCTAATTACTTTACAATATTGAATTGGTTTTGCCATACATCAACATGAATCCGCCATGGGTGTACATGTGTTCCCAATCCTGAATCCTCTTCCCACCTCCCTGTCAAAGGACTAGCTGGTAACATTTCACTAGGTGATGACAGCTTTAAGGGAAAAATAAAAAATCTTTCTTGTAACTCTTCTGTTTAATGAATGCTACTAACAAAGCCCAAGGAACCAAGGACTGAGAGTCTGGAGACCTTGACTCCAGTCTGGTTCTGCCCTCGGTGGGGAATTTTTTAACCTCTGAGTATTTTTCCTCTTCGTGAGATGAGGGTATTGGGTTATGATCTCTGAAGTCCCTTCCTTTCTAACAAGCCTTGATCTCCTGGCTCAGATGCTGGTCCTATTGCTCTCTGACCCTGAGAGAGAACACCCAGAGCAACATGCTCAAACCAGGAAGCTGGTCTGGCTCTGCTTACTAGACAGGGACCGTCTGGCCATGACTCAGGGGTAAATGGCTTGACCAGCCCACCACAGCAAGCAGGGCCTGGGAGTTTCCTCTCCTGATTTATAAAATGGGATTGAGACGGAATTACCTACTAGCCTGCTCACCCTCACCTCCCATAAATGCCTTGTGTGAACCCGCCTGTTGGCAATTAGAGTCCCTTTTCAGAGTTAAAGAGTGTCTAGATGTCTATATTAGAAAATTGATTCAGTGTTTACGGCTGGCACTTTAAGAACTCTGAGCCTTTTGAGAAAAAGATAGGTCTAATTTTAATCTGTCACTTTGTTACTTTTATAGGTTAAAAATCCACAACTCATGAAATGGCATTTTTTTTTTTGGCCTCCAAAGAATAAATGTTTTGGAG